>NC_090928.1:160693215-160996246 GCF_040938575.1 Ambystoma mexicanum
CACTTTTCAAGAAGAGATGAATCTAGGGCAGGGGTCGTCATACTGTGTGGGTGCTCCCCCCTCATCCCAACAGTTTGTCCAGGGATGAGGGCATGATGCTTTTCAAACAGGGGCCACAGTGGCCTGTCAACAGTACGCTGTAATCAACGGTGGGAGGAAGGAGGGTGAGCACAACAAAATTTGGAAATCGCTTTTCCGGGGCCTCACAAGAAAAAAAAAGAAAGGGCTACCCAGCCTCTTATATAACCCAGGTAACTTCACAGCTAAAGGTAGGGCACAGGAGATCCACACCGTAGTAATACAGCAAGCGCCTCGCTAAAATACTTAAAAATATGTTCACATGAATAACAACATTTAGCTCTCTGACCAAAATGTGCACACTCAGCAAATCCTTGTATACGACCTTTAAGTAGGTTTTCCTCTGAAGCGGAATGCAACAAAACCGTTACATCAGCCATGAAACCATTGTGAACAACATCTGCTGCAGGTAGCGTCAGGGCTGCATCTATGGCCCGTTCTGTCATTTCTCCTTCAATTGCATTCAGGCAGTTGCAATCTTGCTTCAGTTTCATTTCATTAAATGGACTAAAGTAAAAGCAAAGTCCAGGACTGGAAACATCTGGCAACCGTAATAGTTGAGAATTATAGAAGAGCCTGCAACTCTGGCCTCCCAAAAAATCTAATGTGGCTAATTCTTAAAGGAGTTATGCCGAAATGGCACTTTGCATGGAGTGGTACTGGGTTAAGCCCTAGCTTTCCGACTTGCTTTCATGTGTGGTGTCTGGTCTTGCAGTGTGCGTGTCTTTCCTTTGTCTCTATCAATGTGTGAAAGAATATTTAAAGGATGCTAACAGCCTTCCACCTCGTCATTTCTTTTCTATACTGCTCTTAAAACTCAACCCCTCTACAAGCATGAACTACATTACGGCAGCCGTGACGACGGGTCATCGGGAAAAGGCTAATTTTAAGCCTTCATCCTCCCACCTGTTGTGAATAAAAAGAAGAGGTGAGCGAGTTTAATGTGTTTATTTGTCATATGCAGCAGCAGGCAACCATATTTTTCAGCAAGCTAATCAAAAGACGAATGCGCTGTACAGCGGCGCAGGGAATTTCATGAGTAAGTGAAGATGTTTTTCTTAAGGCAAAGATAACTTGAGGAAAACAGCCTATTACTGCACATTCCTCTGCATGGCCTATAGGCCCTGCAGACATATCTGCACTCACACTCGGCGCTTAAAAAGGCGAGTCAGCAAGTTGAAGGGGATGGGGGGGGGGAGGGCCTTTGCATCAACTTTTCTTGCTCCGAGGAGAAACAGCTCGGCTCTTTTCTTTGACTGCTCCCGTCTTAGAACTAGCAGATGTACAGATCCGCAGGCACCCACGGGGGTCCCCGCACTACTTATGGAGGAAAAGATGCAGAACGCGCCGCAGTTCCATGAACAGAATAGCTGATGAGCAGCCGCACGTGGAATGCCTCCCGTCTAAGGGAGGTCTTCCCGCGCAGAGGAACTTTGCCAGCCGGCTAGCCTTATTTTCTTTTTCAAAACTAGGGGGCTTTCTGGTACTTTAGCAAGCAGGATGGCGCCCCTAGCCAAGGCTTGGACGTCGGTGAATGGGGATTCCTCAGCACTGGTGATATGATATGATATGAAAGGTTATTTATAACATGCTTAATACCCAGAGGTTTCTAAGCGCAGACCCGGGGATCGAACCTGTGTTGCTCCGTGTCGTCTTGCTTCCAATGCGAGCACGTTGCCGCTCAGCTGTCCTCCCGTATCATTTCACATCACTGCATTGGGCAAGAGGGTTCTCTCCCCTGCCACTCCATCACACAGACCTGAAAGGTGCACATCTTGTAGCCTTTGTAGCACACGATTTTTCATAAAGGGTAGAAAAGATTATTTTAAGCACTTAGGGTTAAGGGGAGGTTAAGCATCCCTTAAACACAGGTCCCCTCTGAACTAGCACGACTGTGTAGCGTAAAGCAGCGCATCATAAACCAGGGTGTCTCCTCAAACAATGCCAGAATTACAAAAGTTCCATGGTACGACACAGACTACAGGTTGCATCAGACTGCAAGTGAAACATACATGTTAAAAATTGTTTTCTTTAGCAAGAATGCCAAGGTTCGATGCTGCACGACCCTCGACCCTATGAAAATAATGTACGAGGCAAGCTGCAAGCAGACTTGAATATCAAAGATGAGGAATACGTGGGAGGACACCATCCATTCGAATAACACAATTTGAAAGGCCTCAGAAGTGTTATTTGAAAGACAGGGATAAAGAAAAACAATGCTTTCCGTATGGGCTGGGTGGCTCTTACCCTAGAGTGCAGTGGTGCTTTTCCCCATCTAAAAGAAGGGGTAAAGACAGGGTCGGATTGGACCCTCGGCCTTTTGACCCGTGGCCGGGCCGAAATCATCCCTAGGGATTGGGTGCCGGTTTCTGGTCACTCCTGGGGCTGGTTTGGAAAAAACAATTTGAAATAAAAAAAATTAAATAAAAAAAAACACCTGCAACGTGCAATATGGATCTATACACAGATATTAAGGATACATATGATGATCCATTCTTGTATGAAATGTATATCACATTAGTGAAATCATAACCATATTTTTCATAGTGTACTTAGGAACAACGCTATTTGATGCCACTTCCTGTTTGTTAAGGTGTGAAAGGTTGAGTTTCATCACTTCCCGGAATGTCACTTTTGGGTCGAGTCAAATGACATCACTTCCGGTGATGTCATCAGAGTCAAGGGTCGTGAGGCGAGGACCACTTTTTTTGGGGTGTACGGGCCTATTTCTTGTCCCAGTCCGACCCTGAGTAAAGGACTAATGAGATATCCAGTGGTGTACTATTTCTAATATCTGTGGGACATTCCTCTAAGCCTTAGATAGAACTCACTGTGTGCAAAATGCCCTTTTAGAAAAGTGTGCTTCAATAAGTATGTAAGAAAATATCAATTACATGAATCCCAGCGCCTATTTTATTTACTCATTTTTAAGGGCACACAGGTGATTAAAACAAAAGTAATGCTTCTTGGTGAGGTGCTTATGTCAATAATTGACAAGCATCTAAAGCATAGTTAATCGGCTTCTGCGTGTAATGATCTCCAGCATTCTTCAGGTCTCCAAGTCAGAAGTGGACTCTTACTAGATCTAAGGGGCCGCTTGGCTTTGTGTCACGATGCCAAGTGGCCCCTCGTCACAAGATCCAAAATATGGGCGCTAGGACAGAGGTTCTGATAATTATCTTTACCTCTGTTGCATGTCTTTCATGCACACTATCCATCAGATGGAAATTTAAGAACACTTAATTACCCCCTTGGTATCCACATACAAGTCAATTCCAGCATGTAGTCCTGAAGAATGCTCTAAGGTTTTACTGGCAGAAACTAGTTGACTTTGTTTAAGATGAGTGTAGATTACTGATGAACACTTTTTCTAGCAGCATTATTTTATTTTTGTTTTGAATAACCTCAGTGGCCCCTACATATAATTGATTAAAATAGCCCTAGGTACTTATACAGTTATGATATTGGACGTTCCAACCTAGGAGTGCTATTTATAGGACTCCAACGAACTTAGCACTCATACCAAAAAATAAAACACCACAGGTTTGCCTGGGGGGGGGGAGGGGCTTTGATCCTTTAAGATCGGTGCAGCTTCAGCATGCTATAGAGTATAAAACACCCAGCCATAAAGGAAAGCATCGTTTTTCTGAATCCTTACATTTTGAACCTTCCAGAATACCCCAATAAGAAAGTCGATAAAATGCATCACATTTCTCACTTTTTTTTTAAATTTAGGCTCATGGGCCCACCTAATTGGCTGACAACATTTCTGTGTTATTTAACTTCCCGTCACATTAAGATGATTTAAAAATGCCTTTTTCTCACACCCAGAGAAGGCTGTCTGAGATGCAATAGGTTAAATGTATCCAAGAAGCACCCCTGGTGTAATAGAACGTCCTAACCCAGAGTGCTTTCAGCCGCCTGATTGTTAAGAAATAAGCATGGCAGCATAACAGCCCCTGTCCCAAGTTCTTTCTCTTAAACAGAAAACGTAAATACTAGTGATAACATGTTGCATTGGGGTAACTTATAGATAACCGTCATATTTAACGGTTAGGTTCAAAACAAATGAATGGGGTTATGGGTTGGCCTGTAGAAAAGCCAAAACTGTTGGCTTTCAGAATGCTTTCGTTTTTATCACATTTTCCAACACTTGAGGTAGAATAAAACGACGTTTTTTCCATTTCATATATGAAGCGGATATGACTTGACTCATACCATGACCCCCTTCCGTGTTGTGCCAAGCTTTACACGCTGCCGGCTATTCTGTCCAGGTACGTTCTGAACTTCTTCCAGAACTCTCTAGAAAGTCACAGAAAAGATCTTGAGTTTTATGCACCTGGATCAAGTCCTGCATCCAGACGTTGTGCCTCGATGTGGTGAGCTGCATCGGGAAAAAAGGCATTGCTTCCTAGCTGCAGTCTCTGCTAGAATGTCAAGTTTTGAATCGCCCGCCTTGGATTTCCCAAATACCCCTAGTATACACCCCATGGTCCATAAAGGCACGTTATTGTCCATCACTTACAAGACAATCGCTGATATTTCCAACTGGAAGTATTACGTAACAGCGCGTGTTCACGTTAGGTGAAGGAAGTCCATTGGGTCCTGACCACACAGCGCCCACTCTAACAAAAGGTCAGATTTGACTTTATGCTGATAATCACGTGAATGAATTCTAACTGCAATGCAAAATAACCCAGCAAAATGTTGCTGGTGAGGCTGCAATCTTGGCCCATTGTTCTTCAATGGATATCTACCATAGGTCCACTTCCCACTGACCGGTGGCCTTGTAGGTCACGGCTCGCATAGACTCCCCTAGTTGGGAATAAACTATAATGTGGCGCTATCCTGTGCATCACCGCTCTCTGTATCACTTGTATCTACTCAGAGACTACGGGAAATCACTCCAACCTTTACACAGAGTAAATCTATTTATTTGATCGTGAAATAGAAAAAGCAGGAGGGTCTCTTTCAAATGAATACACTCCCAGTATCAGTAAATGGGAGGGGCTCAACATTTGATTTTCCAATTTATGATGGCACTCTGTGTGTAATGAAGTGACTGATCTATAGTAACTATACGGTATCCCCATTGGCAGTCTTTAACGTCTATTTCTGTTGTGGTTACACGTGTGAATCCCAGGCTCGGGGTTCTCCATAATCTGAGCCTGAAGTGCATAGTATCTATTTGCGGCCACACCTGGCCAGGGGGGTAGTGGATAATAGGGCACCAGTGGGAGAGGCTGTTGGGTCCACTGGGCACCAGGGGTGAGCAGGGGGAGGGGTGGCCACCAGCCCTGGCTCCGCTACTGTCATTGACAGGATTGGTCATCAACCTCTACCATTTCACTGTTGGCCTTTTACCAAGCTAAGAATCAGAGACTTTACCTTTGTAATGAATTGCTTTGCCTCTACCAGTGGGAGGGCATGAAATGTCTAAAGCATGTAAGGAATTACAGTCAATTTTCCGATTGAAGTATGAATCGCCAGTCATAATAGGACCTTCTTGTCTTTGTATGGTTCCTGTAGCTCCAGACATCTTGTTGCTTTGTGACATGCAATGCTTTAGTTTCCCTGCTTACAATCATCACTAGACACTTCACCAAGCAAGGGCACCATCTCACGCTTGAGTCCGCTTGGGCACATCCAATAGTTGGGCATATTTCCGAATTCTTATGATTCATTTGGAGTCCAAGAAATCACCAAACTCAGGTACTTTTGCCATCATCATGGGACAGTTTTCCATTAAGGTCTCTGACATATGGCATTTGTCTAATGAAGGGTTTCATTTAAGGTACCTAAACTATATCCTCTCCTCTACAAGTATCTGGCCGCAAATGACAGACTGTAATGGCCAGCATACTTTGCAAATATTATAGGGGATTTAGGGCACCCCGCCTGGAAACACTCTCTCGTGTCTCATTTGTTTGGACATGTTAGAGTTTGTTAGCATCTTTGCTCGTGGCACTGCATGACGCAGTATGATCACATTTACCGTCACTGTACCCATTCCGAACCGTCTCCGAACCTCCAGTGAAATATTTCCATTCTACACGGTCAAATAATTTCAAGGCATTAGCAAAGTGGTCACTGCACTCAGTCGTGGCATAACTAATGAAACTATGTCATCTGAACTATGTAGGGTAAATAAGTGGATTGCTTCCTATGGACCACTGCTGGCATGTGTCTCAAAGGTTTCACCGAAGTCTGTTCAGCGCAGACCGGGTTCTGCAAGACCCACAGAACGACACATCTGTGTGGTGCTGAAGCAGTAGAATGAGTGCGGCTTCATAGATGGCGGGGGTACAATTCTTCATTCAAAGGCCTCCTTTTCACCAGCCATGGCAACCTTCCCTTCTGACCATCTCTCTCCCAAATAGCTCTCCAGTCTCTGCTTTACTTCCATTTAGGATATAGAGTGGAAGGGCAGCTGGTTGGAATCGCCACTGTGGCCTAACAGTGGAATCTCAGGGTTTTACTATTGTCACAACCCATGAGTGGTCAAAGTGTGGAGAAGAAGCATCATACAAAGCTTTACAAACCCACAAAAGCTTTGCAGAACAGTCGATCTCTGCATGAGGATGTATCACGCACTGTGAAATAAAGGATGTCAAGGCTCTAAAGTTGTTCTTTGTCAAGCATGAGTAGCTCATATAGTTCAGGTGACTGAACCATTACTAACCTACTATAACTACTATGCTTAGGGTTCCTAATCAGGAAAGCCAATCCCATACCATTTCAAGGTCAGATCAGCAATCCATCTTTTGCATGGGTACCAGTCTGGATGCCGACCACGATGAATCGCCAAAACAGAAACCAATTGTAGCGAGTGCTCTCCACATAGGAGACAACAGGACCTCTTCCTCCTGGTCCAACACAATCTATCAGCCGTCATCGACACCGTCACAAAATCTAGTTTGGTATACACCATTCTCATCCCCATGTGGTTCAATGTCCCTGTTCTGCACTAGTTTATCTTTCATCTTTTCAACCGCTACCAATTAGAACAGATGGGACCCTCTGGGCCTCAATGTTCCCACGCTTATCCCCGAAACATGTATCTTCTCCCTAGTGTGATTCAAAATCTACATGGAACCACTGAATAGGCTGCTCGCTATCCTTACTGGCAAGATCCATTAATACTTAAGTGAGACTTGTCTGTACCCGAAGACACTAAGCTAATAATGCCATCGTGCTGTATCCACACCGTGAAAGGGGAGCTTGAAACAAACAAGATGCTGAGACGGAATTCTGAGGTGATCTCTCTGGGTGTGTTGCATTTTAGGTGCAAAACGGATTTGCCTTGGGCTACTTTGAATTTATCATACATGAGTAGACAAGGTTGTCTTTCCATGGCATTCAGGCTGCATGGTTGCCATTAAAAAAAATTGCACAGTATCTCAAGACAGTAGCAAAGAAACTTCGGAAGCTTCTATATGGTCGCTCCATGTGCCTCCTCAGAATGGCTTGAAATGTGCCTCCTCAGAATGGCTTGAAATGTTAAGATCTTTCAAAGGGCCAAAAGCCAGACAGCTGGAGTGTCCAAGCACCAGACAGCCGGGAGGGGCCTATCGCCAGACAGCCGGGAGGGGCCTAGCGCCAGACAGCCGGGAGGGGCCTAGCGCCAGACAGCCGGGAGGGGCCAAGCACCAGACAGCCGGGAGGGGCCAAGCGCCAGACAGCCGGGAGGGGCCAAGCGCCAGACAGCCGGGAGGGGCCAAGCACCAGACAGCCGGGAGGGGCCAAGCACCAGACAGCCGGGAGGGGCCAAGCACCAGACAGCCGGGAGGGGCCAAGCACCAGACAGCCGGGAGGGGCCAAGCGCCAGACCGCCGGGAGGGGCCATGCGCCAGACAGCTGGAAGGGGGCCAATCACCAGACAGCACAAGGGGCCAGTGCGTCATTGTTAAGACAATAAGTGCCAGCGCCCATGCCTGCTCCAATCAGTAGCAACATAATAGGTGTTTAGGCTGCAAATACCACCGGTTCATTGGGGTGAAGAATGCATGGATGATTTACAGATACCAAATCGACATGACATATTGGGCCTCATTACACGGTAGGCGGTAGCCATGTGCTATTAGCACCATGGCTACCCCTTACCTCCTTCTGGGTCCGGGTTGGTGGTATGTGGACTTACCGGGTCATTACGACCCTTGGGGACCCGGTAAGTCCACATGCCAAATACCATTCCCCATTCCCATTTGAGCCCCCATAGGGCTCAATGGGAATGGGGAAAGAGCTAATAACGGTACCACAATCTGCGGTACCGTTATTTGCTCTGAAGTCCCTCAGCGGGTCCCTTCCTTAACGTGTGGTCTGACCACACGTTAAGGAACCACACGTTAAGGATGGGACCCGCTGAGGGACCTCGTAGTAGGGCGGTAGGGGATTACCAGCACCGGTGCCCTTACTGGTGCCGGTAATCCCTTACGGCCATCCGTGTAATGAGGCCCATTGTGTCTTGAAATAATATACATATGGGTTTCTTTAAAACACATTATTGTTAATATTTTGCTCTGATTTTATCAGTGGCAAGTGGAACAGTTTAACAATCTATCAATAGAAAATAAAAGCCAACATGCTTTCCTTCTATGATAAATTATTGGACATGCAGGCAAAATCATTGTTGAACTGATGAACACGACTGCTTGAGAGAGGACACAGAAAAAACTAAAATATAGTTTGAAAACCTTTATTTCACTGGTCAGGATGGTGTAACACCCATCTTGCCATAGCATCGGAAAGTAAACTAAGGGAAGTCTAAGTCTGTCAGTCCAAAACAAAATACTGTGTGTCAAAACTTATGCTTGCCCTCACTATAGAATAACAATGTGTATGAGACCTGGTAAACTGAAAAGTGTTCTGGCAATGGAGTTCTTCTGTAACTCCCTTCTCCAAGTCCAATGTACTCTGGGATCACAAAGTTAAACAGGCTTCTCAGGATTCACTTGTAAAAAGTTCACAGTACCTTATTTGGCTTCTCCAGGTTCCCTCTCCCCGAACCCAAAAGCCCTTTGGTTTACACTCTTCAATAGGTCTGCCAGGCTTCCCTTTCCCAAGCTTAGACCTTTTTCGATTCCACAGAGTTCACTTTCAAAATACCAATGTTCAACTGGTTAAGTTCCACTTTCTTTAAACACAAAAGTAAAACTTGCAAAACCATAACAGTGCAACAGGTTTCCTTCGGGGTTCCCTTCCCAATTCTCAATAGCTCATATTTGCTTATTTCACTTTAGTTTGTCAGGCAGTTCAATGGGGCTCCCATGGTCACGGCACAGTTGTCAGACTGCATGTTCCACCCAATACAAGTTGCGGAACCAGGTGGGCTTTATCTGTGCCCTCTTGTTAAAGTTCATTAACCAAAATAAGATTCACTTTCAACATTCACTTTCTTCATAAATGACTGTTTCTTCATATTTTCTTTACTGGGTTTCTGTGGTTCTACTGGGCCACTCCCCTGCCTGGAAACCTTCCCAGTATATATTTCGATATGGTGGGGTTTCTGCGGAACTCCTGGATCACTCTCACTCCTCGGGGCCACCCCAATGCTTAATTATTCTTAATAGTTTTTTGCTCACACCTCATCTCTTCGAATAGCTCCCCTTGTCTCTCAATGCTTTTCTGCTCACACTTCACAGCTTCACACAGCTCCCCTTTCCTAAAGTTCTTCCTTCTTGACACAGAATCTGTGTACTTAAAGTACATTTCACATAGAGACTTTCGAAAACGTTTGTTCCCTTCTTTGAAGGAACGCGACGACTCCGATGCAATGTATACTTTAAAACTAGATAGAATAGAAGTTATTTCTCACAATTGAAGTCACACAGGGTTTTTCAGCCTCTCACACTCACCGGCTCCCCTTTGAAGACTCTCCTTTCTATTACGCTTGCCATAAACTTTGTGAAATGCCTATAGGGGTTCCTAATCTACCCCCTCAGACACTTCAACTCTATCAGAGTGCCACAAGAGGGCAAACACTCCTCTTGGAAGGTGGAAGAATGGCTTCTCAGCTGGCCTCCTTCCCCTGCCTCGACTCGTCCCAAGGAGCTCCAGTTCTTAAGCCACACCTGCCGGGTCAACTGCCTTCCTAGTAGCCCCCAGGCTCCCCTTAGAGTCTTGCCTCCTTCCCACTTTTCCTCTGGCTTCAGGACCACATCTTCTTCGGTCACTCCCAGGATTGGTACTGCTGTTGTTGCCTTCTTCCTCCTTTTTATACACCTGTGACTGGTTAATAGGTTGCAGGTGTGTATATTTAGTTTCAATTGCCTGACCTCACCTTGCCTTGTTATTGGGACATCCCCATTGAGTATGCTGGTGTGCCTCTGTTTGCATCTTCTTCGTCCCAGTATCATAGTGGTGTTTCACACAAGAAGTCTGTATTCCTCCTGACTCCCTCTTCTTCTTCACAGTACTTGAGTGGTATTGTGTAAAACAAAGACGGTGTGCCTGAATATATCTCATGAAGGCTGAGGGGGGTTGGATAGGCCAATGTAAGAAAAGGGGGATACAGGGTCTCAGTTCTTGAGGGTTACGTATGATACAAAGCTTGTATCACTTTTAGTTTTCTCTTCCCCACCTCAATGTAAGGGTGATGTTCATAATGGTAAGAGGGTGACACGCAAATCCTCTCCTTGTCTTATTACTATAATGATAGCAAATGGGTGTATGTTCTGGTCCTTTAATTCTTGTATCCTCAGTAAATGAGGGTAATAAGGAAGGAAAGTATTGAGTTTTAAAATAGTCTGCAAGTGTTGATGGAGGGGAGGACAGGTCAGTGTCATAGTTGGAAAAAGGATTTCACCAACCTTTGTTTTTTTGATTTCTTTCCTTTTCTTCTATTTGGAGTATTTGATGGAAAGTCATGGGGTAGGATAGGACATGAGTGACAATATCCTATGATAGTAGAGGGAGGGTAGGATAGGTCGGGATCAGAAAAGGTGGGATGCCATGTCTCACCCTTGGGTATTCCCTTCCCAATCCCTGAGGACCCAATGCCCAGGTGGATCCTCCCTTGCTATTTCAATCCCAGGGTTGGGATCCAAAAGTGACGGCCCTCCCCAGGCTACTTGTGTAGAAGATCCTCACGGAGTAGGTAGGGAAAGACCCTTGGGTTTTTCACACTGCAGCAAGATCATCTTCCTTGGTTTGGCACTCATGCAAGGCACTCCTCTTTGATATTGGCCTTTTCATTGACATTGCCCCGGTGTTGAGGCTTCTGGCTGTCCTGTTAACCCACTTTGCTGGTTATTACAGTAGAGAATTTGCAGCAATGTCAAGCAAGTTGATTGGAGTAGTGTGCAGGCCTGGGCAGCATCAGTGCCCAACATGGTCACCTTCTAACGCATTGTTCTACATGAAAATTGATAAATAGCATGCCTTGCCAACCTGGGTTATGAAGTTTGTGAATAACAATGAGCAAGCCCGGGATTAAGAGGCCCAAGTCAGTGCACACTGTTTTCATATTACTATGACTGAGTGGCAGTTAAAATAATAAAGTTGCCAAAACACCACAGCATAATCAAGCTACGATTAGAAAGCAGTGCTGGGGCTCAGAAATAAGTGCTTGGACCGAGCCCCGGTAATACCCCCACAAATTAAGTACTGTGAGGGGCCAAACGCCATACAGCACGAGGTGCCAAAGAAGAGTAGCAAAAGACAGCTTTGAGGGCCAAGCAAGTGGCATCTTGAAAGACCAAACGTTTAACAGATGGAAGAGCTAAACGAGTAACAGAAGAAAATGTCACGTGGTGGAGAGCTTAAGAGCCGCATAGTCTTTGTGGCACTAGTGGACCAAGTCCACATTCCACAGGAGTCTAGTGTACTTCATGTGAAACATTCAACGTCACCAAACAGTGAAGAAGAGTCATTTCGAACGCAGCTTTTCTCACACAGACAACACATCACAAAATGTCCACATTGCGGTTTCTGTGTGCTGCAGAGTCAAACCAGATTCAGTGTCTTGGCTCTGCTCGTGGGCTTTCAGGCTCGGCCTGAATCAACAAGTCATCAACCACATACTCAGTGCAAGGTGGCAGAGGTTTAAGTTGTGGTTCACAGGATCCCATCTACAGTTAAAAGGGGGCTCGTGTGTATTATGAAATGTAAGTGAATGACATCACTTTTTGTTTTCAGAAGCGTTCTTGCGCTTAATTTCTGAGTAAGCTATTTTTGTATCCCAGTCATCCCGGGAGGATAGCTCAGCGGCAACGTGCTCGCCTTGGAAACAAGACGACATGAAGCAACACAGGTTTGATCCCCAAGTCATTCCTGTAAGAGTGCCTCGATGCCCCCGGGCTGTGTGAGCACTTTAAAAATGCAAATAAATAAATATTTGCAGCAAGCCGAAGCAGTTCCAATGTGGACCCACATCTTGCTTCGGGTCAAAACAAACAAACAAACAAACTCTAAACTATTCTCATGCTCAGGCCCAGACATTATTTAAAAGAAATAGATGCATTTCATTTGTGAATTTGGAGCAACTTCCAGTGGTGTGACTTTGCTCTGCTGAGCTGGAGGGCTCACTTGCCACCTCTGGTCTCCCCAAAGGACTTTCCCACAGGCGTAAGATGAGGGGATGCACATGCCTCTCTGAGGTTAGTTTCCTGCTCTCACTTGCCAATGCTTCCAAAGCGCCAGGCGGCACAGAAGGGAGAGATTGGCCACGTTGCTAGTGCTTACTTATCCTTGCCAGAGGGCATGCAATAATCGTGCCAGAAGCGTCCTTTGCGGGTGACCCTTCCACAGAAATACCGATGATAGGTTTTTATTAAGGATTCATGGCAAATGCCTCATGCTTTCAAACTCTGTAATAATAGCTTCTGCTATTACCCAATTTAATGGCAATCGATATATTGACCTCCGAAAATGAAGGGCTGAGTCGGCCTGTCAGCAAAGTGTCAGCTGGTCTCATGTCAGGGCCAGAGCGTAGCCTAGGAGTTACATCACCCAAGAGTAAACTACAATCTAGTTTTGGGATTCAGAATACGCCACCTGGGTACAACCCGCAAGCGACAAATACATCACACTGACCGTGCTTTAAATCTAACAACGGCTGTTTCATTCACTACCACAGCCTCATAGTAAGGTAACCTTAACAAGCACGATTAGCAATTAACAATGTATTAATCACTTGTTACAGGGAAACTCTTCGCCATTTACATGCTGGGGTGGACGTAGCCTACAATGATGCCTAATGGGAATTCAGGACGTACATAGACGCCCTTAAGGAATGTGTATTTAAAAGCATACTGGCAGAAACATTAGCCCCTAAATGCATTACAAACCTTGCGGAGGAAGAATTATCTCAGCGATGTGTAAATATATGCACGGAATAGATGACTAACCATACATTATTTTTTTCAACAGGCCCACTTTTGTGAACGGCAGCCTGTCGGGTTCAGCGCATGCAAGGCAACCTGCCGGAAAGCAGTGGTGGCGGGCCGACAAGGTGAGGAGTGGGCCAGTGAGTGAGGCCGGAGGTGCAAGAAAGGTAGAGTTTCCATGAGTGGTTGGGGGTAGGGAAGTGGAGCTAGAGGGCTAGTGATGGGAGGGCAAGGGGTGGGCCTTGTTGGGGAATGGCGATCAAGCTTATATATATATATATATATATATATATATATATATACATATATATATAATAATTCAGTGAAAACAACGTTGGTTAAGGAACATTTAATGTGAATAGCTTCAGTGTAACAAAACCCTTGCGATTCAGTGAAAAAACGTTAGTTGAAGTGAAGGTAAGGTGCTGATTTATTGCAACACAACCACTGAAATTCAGCAGAGGTTGGAAGCTGTGCTAGCTTTACTATGAGCCTCCCATTGTGCAGCCCCGAAGCACACTGATGGCATAATTTATGACGTCAATAACTTAATTGGTACAGCAGATCTCACTTGAATGCAATAAAGATGCAACTTTTAAAAACTGTATTGCTACATTGAAAATAGAGCATGGATTTTTGGTGTTTACATTTTAAAATACTGCCCAATTCACTTGGTATAGAAGAGCTCTTACCATGAGGAGAAACACTATTACCTGTATCACTCTGTTCTTTAAACAGTGCCCCATAAAATGTAGTCATTTCAAGTAGTATAATAATGACGTATCACAACCAATGTACTGCCTCTATACCACATCAAAAGGAAGTCCTTGACCATGTAAACTGGTAAAGGTCATGGTATGTGGCCTGCAAAGATCAATCTTGCGGAAACACAAAGTTATCAGAACAGGGGAGGATAATGTACTGAATGGACAAAAGCTGGCATCTCTCAAGTTCATGGTTCTGAAGCCCATGTAATGCCACATGTTTCTGATTAGGACTCCCATAATCAATCCCCATCGCCTATGCTGGCTAGGACAAGTGGACGTTTGACACTGCATCTGGAGAGCCAAGAGTTTCAGATGGTGCAGTCTTCTACTTGAAATTGTAGATTCCTATGGGCAATAACTACTTTTTATAGTTATGTGACCATTACTTGGAAATGTTTTTGGACATTTAAAATTGAGAAGTTAATTGAAGTTACACTGAACTCTATATCTTAATCTTGAAGTACATTAAACAATGTTTTCACCTGGGCTGGTACTTACCATAATGTCATTGAGGAGGTCATATGTGATGTCATCTGAGATGTCCCAAGTGTGCTCTAGTTACCAGTGATGTCATTGAAGATGTAAGTGAGGTTCTATGGGATAAGAGTTTGCCTAGGAACTGAGCAATGGAGGCTCATAGTTAAGGTGGCGTAGCTTCCCACATCTATCGAATTTCAGGGGTCTTGTTGCATTAAACCAACACCTTAGTGTCACTTCAACTAAGGTTTTTCATTGAATTTAAAGAGTGTCGTTAGAAATAAGTTATTCACCTTAACTGTCACTTTACTATATTTCTTCATGGAATTTCAAGGGTTTTGTTTCGCTATATCTCCCACCATCTGTAATTCTTTAGTTTTCTCTTCTGATATCATAACTGATGACATATCTTTTGTTCTCAATGTGTGTACTTGAGCTACACAACATAGGGAATGGTCTACTAGGCATACTAAATGCATGCAGGTTTGTCAGTGCTTTGGCCTTTTCTGCTCACGACTGCTCCACTGCCTCGAAAGTTTTAGCATCAATAACACCTTGCAGGAAAAAAGTCTTAATTAAAGTGTATTCACTGAATGTCGAGGGTTTTTTAAGCTACATCTAATTTAGCGCACCCTGGCAATGACCGTCAACAGTGGCCACTGCCCACCCTCCAATAATTATGATGAAAGTCTGTGGGCCATTGGTCAGGATCTTCAGCTATGGCCATTGGCCTGTGGGGTTCAAATCCAGCACCAGACAAAAAGGAAACTGCATTTGGCTATGTTGGGCCACAATGCCGAGCATTGAAACCACAAAGATGAATGACACATCAACATGCTAATTATAAATGGGCCTAAAAAGTGCATAACCTGGAACACTCACTGGGAGCTGACAGACAAAAAGTCAGTATTTTACTTGCATTTGCCACATATCAGAATGTATTTTTCAAAGAAGGAGGCATACTTTTAATTATAGATGACGGATGCTAAAATGCAGCATGTATAAAAAGGTAATTGTTTACCATTGAAACTCCTTGGCCTGAATCACTCAAATATATATTATAAGGTCAAGGGGAGTATTTGATGTCATGTTGAGATATTCAAAGGCCTCTTGTGTTAAATGTAAGATTCAAAGTGCAAGCTCTCGGTGCCAGATGAGCTATGTTCATCTCAAAAGACATTTTCAGAGGAGATTTGAAGACATGTTCACCTTCCTCCCCACCGGATGCATCAGTTGAAACTCTGCCCCGGACCTTTCACAGCTGAATGAGCCAAGATTTGTGGATGGAACTTGGGCCAGGTTGCAGGCTTTTTGGTGTTGGCAGATGACCCAAAAGATAAACAAAAGACCCATTAGTGGAAGGAAAATATTAAAGAAAAAAGGAGTTAAATTTGATTTATGGTGTCGCCCAGGACTTGAATGACAGTGACAAGTTGCAGAACAGCCTCATGATGCTGAGAGGGCAAAGGTTATACCATATGGCCTGAAAGAGAAGGTCACTCTTGCAAACCTCTGACTTCACAAGAGTGATTAATGGTTTTACACCAGGCCAGGGTCAACAGAGGAAGAGAGGTCCAGATCTCTTATGCAGTGGAGAAATTAAACCCAATGTACTTGAAGTAAAAATATGCATATAACTTGCAATACTTAAGAGGTGACTATAAGAGTGTATGCAGAATCCGAGTGTATTGATTTTCTCAGGAATCATAAGACCACAGAAATCATTTCGATATCACTGTAAAGCTGAGGTCAAGGCCTTTCTGTCAAAATTCGAGGAAACCAAGTTACAACTTACAATGTGTTTCAGAAATTGTCATGGAACAGAAACTTGGGGAGATAGTAACTTAGTGTATAATGTAACTGCATGTACAATTTGGTGACACTGACTTTTATTATATTGTGTACATCATGAAGAACCACTGCTTGAACCTGCAACCTTGTGTAGACATGGGAGTCACTTCATTATGCCTGGCATGATAGGATGAATGTAAATATATACATATTGTTAGGTTTATTTAGAAATTAAAGGAAGTTGTCAGATAGGACCTTTCCCAGTGCAAAAGACTGAAATGTGTACAAATGTAAATCCCAGCGGGTGTATTGATACTTCGGCTAATCTAAACTTCATAACTCCAGGAGCCTATCCACAGGGAGAAGCTAGGCCTTGGGGGGAGGAGAGGACCATAGGTGTCCAATGAAAATCAGGAAACCAATAAGCTGTCCTGTACATGTAGATGACCTGAGCGTGATGTCCTTTTCCCGGAGTGCAAAACACACAGATTCTATGTAAGTAACTTGTCCAACCCAAACCAAGTATTTTGGGGATCTGTGTGATGTTATTTTCCCTTTATTAATTGGGTGGGCCAGTTACAATAAATCGTTAGCATTTTATCAAACAATAGTTTAATTAATTCCCATATAGCCAACTCAGACGGGGTGGTTTTGTTGAACTTCAAAATTAACATCACTCCCAATGTAAAGTAACTGGGTAATCCTATTTTGATTACCAACTTGAAAAGTCCTTAAAAGGAGGGGTGCCTTAATAATGAAATACTGTACTGCTTACAACTCTCCTGAACCCTATTTTAAAGCCAAGGGGTTCCAAATGATCAAGTGAATAATTGGAAGTGTGTGTGCTGAGACAGAAAAGTGTCTTCCCAAAGTTAAACAGAGTGAGGTCACTGATTTAAAAAGTATACCTTTTACTGAAAGTAAGGGAGTGGCTCCTGAGAGAAGGGAGATGTTGCCTTGCATAGTGGTTAAAGAGAAAGGCCTGCAAATATAAATAAGAAGTGTGTGTTCAGAAAATGTTTTTGTGCTATAAGACTTGCCAGCATTGTTAAGAGCTCAGCGCCAGTCCACATTTTTTTTACATGTGATTAAATTAAACCAAGCTGCTAGCATTTCTAAATGTGCGGGCGATTCGAGTGGGAGCATTGCATGTGTGAAATTGTTTTTGCCTTCAGTAAAGGTGTGGCATATTATATACATTAAAATATATATAAAGTAGACTGTCTCACTTATGATCGTGGTATGTTTCAAGGTGCTACGTGCTATTAAAAGTGAACCTCCTGCAAAGCATTTTGACTCGACATGTTGTGGGGTTAAAAGGAGTTGGTGATCTTTATTATCCTGATCAACTAGCATTTCAATTTGTTTAAAAAAATAATTATTAAGGAAGAAAAGCAGTTGGGCCATGGAGTGAGGTGGCATGATCAATGTTAATTTTTCTATTCTGTAATAAATACATATTCTTTCTATACACTGGCCTGGTTCTTGGCTTATCTGTGGAATGGCGGAGGGATCTATAAGGCTCTGTATGAGTCATAGACGGGTCTATATTGAACCAAATCATTGTTTTGTTATTTTTGCCGCTTTTGATTGGGGAGACAATGAAATCTTTATTTTAAGGGTGGCCCATAAACATATCACTACAGGCTCCTGCCTCTCATAACTCCCTCCTCCTTTAATTTCTGTGGTAGTCTGCCCAGCAGATTTTGTGAGGAAACATAACCGTGATCACTGTTGCACTGCCTTGGATTGCAGCAATAACAGTTCCAACAGTAATACAGCTTTTGCCTTTCACAGCTGTAATGAATATTAATAAGTCTTCTCCATCCCGACTGCCACTCGCCATGTGCACCCTCTGCCTTTTTAAGTCCCCTCACCTCACCCCAAATCTGAAAATCATCCTGACCCTCTCTCCTATTTATCAATTTCGACCGCTCTTTCCTGTGACACTTTTTTCCAAAAATACGCCTTTAAACGTTTCAGCATTCAAACTAGATTCTGTCTCAAACTGGGGTCTCTCGCCCTCCCCAAGTTGGCAACCTAACCATTTGGTCCCCTCTCCCATCCCTACCCTGATGTAAAATCGTCCCTTTTCCATCCTCCAAATATAATTTTGAGCCCTTGTTTACCTTTCTGCAGGAATCTCTCGCAATGAGCCAAACAAAAAACAAAAATCAACCTTTCAAATATGAAAAGCCACATTGCAATAATTCACAATGGGAGATATATACATTGGTTTGTACTGGGGCCACCCTTTTGTCCAGTATTCTTTCTTTAAACTAGGCACAGATTTACATCTGCACAACTTTGTGCCCAGCTCGTTTCTTACTTGATGCACATACGTCCAGCAGTATTTGCTGTGTGTGCGCTCAAAGGATGCAGCATTTTCTCTAAAACCTTTTTTAAAACACTTATTGCCTGTTGGACGAATTTGTCCTAAAATTTACAATTTGGAGGGTTCCGTGTCTGACTTTCTTCGAAAATGTCCCAAAGAACCATACAGCAAGTCATAATTAGCAGTAGAATTTTGATAAGAGTCTATGCAAATTGTTTTTATCTGAACTATAGGGTGGCGACTGCCACTCCATAATATAAACACTAATATATATACACCTATATTTGTTTGACAAAACCTTTTTTTCTAAAGTGTGTTAAGGTTACGATCTATGAAGAAAGTAATTCTACAAATATTGGCATTGCCAAAGTCCAAAGTGATAAACATCAAGTCTGCAAACATTGGAAAATGAATACTGAAGTACAAGCACTTGGTGCAAATGAGTAATTTCCCCAATAAAAGGTCTTTACACTACAATCTTACCTCACACTACAACACTACTATACAAGACTCCTTTCAACAATGACATGTATATAAACTGCCTAATGATGAACGCAAGTGTTGTGAAGTAGTGATGCAGTGCGAGTTAGGTTGAATTTATAAATTGCTGGAATTAGTAGTCAGGAAATAGTTCACTTGGAATGAGTGCTTGTATCCAAACATAGCCATTCCCAAGCTTTTTTTTATTTGTACCAATAAATGTCATTAGTTTATAAAGATAAGTGATATGCATTCTGGCAATAAAAGCATATGTTAGGTTAAACGAGGACAAAAAAGGCAGACGGGAATATAGAGAAGATAGGTGGGTGACAGAATCTCAGTTATAACACGCCACAACTATGATATGATATCATTGGTTATTTATAACACACTTAATACCCAGAGGTTACTAAGCGCGGACCCGAGGATCAAATCTGTGTGGCTATATGTTGTTTTGCTTCCAAGGCGAGCACGTTGCCCCTGAGCTATCCTCCCGAGACTATAAATGTTCATCAACCATACAGTTAATTGAATTTATCCCATATCTCTGCATAGTCTTCCATTGCTTCACGTCTTTGGTAGAACACCTTTTCTTTAGCCGAAAGAATAACTACACAATGTAACCGCCCATCACATGAATGTTTAGCATTACTTTTCTGTAGTCGTAAACATTTGTGTGTTTGGCAAAATAAGTGCTATGGAAGTCCCTTTTTGAACTAACTTCTGACAAGCCTTGTATCGTCGTGACTAACCCCAAGATACATGCAATTGGTTGTCTTGGAAACGATAAAAGAACCACTAATTGAATTCTGCAAATAACCTCTTCCGAAAAATCCTTAACCTTGCTACAGGTCCAGAACATATGGATCATGGAACAAATGTCTTCCTCACAGCCCCAACACAGATTAACTGAAATCAGTTTACATTGCCACATGTTTATTTCGGGGTCCAGTATATACTGTGTATAATTCTTTGCTGCATATAACGCAAGTCACAATTTACTTTCCATCTCTTAGGACCATTACAGATCCAGCTCCCTTCAATTGGAGATAAAAAATAAAATAAAAAAACACCTAAGTCTTCCTCCCATGCCACCTTGGCTAACCCCTAAATCGAATGGTTTTACTGGAATTTAGGATTTTGTATAGTGTAGCTGCTGAGGGATTTGACATTGATAAAAATCTGAATTATTGCATGATCATCATGCACTGTAGCATTTAAGGGGGGTGGGGGTACTACAAATAAGCTCCAAACATTTGAAGACTTTTCTTTTTTTGCATTTAGAGTGAATGCGTTGGCAGCAGAGGCGTTGCTGGGGGGGGGGGCCTAAGGGGGCTATAGCCCCTGGTCTTTTGGTTGTAGCCCCGGTTAGAATCTCAGGAGCTACAGCCAAAAGGCTAGCTAGCCCCCAGTCCCAATAGTTCTAACATTAGCATAGCCCCGGGTCTTTTCCAGACCTAGCAACACCCCTGGTTGGCAGCAGTACCTACACATGTTGAAGGTAAGGACTTCACCCAAAATGGCATGAGTGTTCGGATGGGACCAGACCAGTTGCTTGCCAAATATGCCAAACCTTCATAGACTAGGTCCAAAGTTCGAGGAACATGGGTATCCATTTTCCTATGTAAAGTGCCATGTTGTAACCTTAACACTACTTCCTCTATTGTGGCAATGAAATATAATACAAAAGCGCGCACACACACTCCCTAAGCCTGCTTCCCCCAGCAACAATCTGAAAGCAAGTCAGGATTTGTAAAACCGGCCTTTTGAGGTAACTTCACTTTTTTATTTGTTAATGGGAAAGTTTAAATCCAACTCTGATTAACGTTTACCCTATTATGTTTTTCATTTCTTCTCCTCAAAGAGGAGGTCATGGATGGTGGAAATAGTTATTCTATGCCAAAGCTAAATTGTGCATCATAGACAAGACTGAAAGCCTGGTTACCATTTCCCTCCTATAACAGTGGAGGTGGTTAGCAGAAATGAAGTGAGATTTATTTGGGAGGGGCCAAGGTTCAGAATAATAGGTTACTGTTCCTTGCATTTGAACATAAGGTCCTTAATCAGTAACATGTCATGCATGGATAGGATGCAGAATAACTCTTACACCGAATAATCAGACCAACTCAGGAATTTGGCAAAACTGTTTTAATATCAATTGTCTAAAACAGGGAGTGACAACAGACATCAACAGACATTTGCTCAAGCTCTCAACACATTTCATGAAAAATTACATTTAAGTACTTAAAATTCATCATAAGTGATGTCATACTCCGTGGAAAATAAGAGAAACCTGCGGGGTGTTGTGATTGGGTCAAGGGGAACATATATACTATCTATATAGGAACGGGTTGCGATTGGGTCTGTACAGTCAGGTGGACAACTTATGCCCACCCCTAGTGCAAGTCATCTTCAACACTTATTAAGTACACAGAATTCTATTGGCTCTTAAATTATAAGGCCCTTCATTATAGAGCCTTTTATAACTGGTTGGCATGCTCGTGCCATGTCTGGAACATTCCGCTCCTTAGCAGCACGTAAGCTCATACCCAGGTGCCGGGAGGTGGGCATGACTTTTGCTTCCCACCCAATTAGCCCCTCATCTCTCATCGCCCATGCCTTCTGCCATGCAGACTGTCTTTGAACTTGGCCTTGCAGGAGATTTTCTTCTCTTGGGATTACAAGGGAGTACAGGAACGTGCTTCATCACAGTTCTGGTTCGTATACCCAACTCCTATTTCCATCCTTGGCTCACGTGACAGGAGACCGTATTTTGGCCTTTTTTGCAGTATTTAATTGTCTTGAATTAATAAACTTGCCACTCATGGTGTTCCTTCGTTGCACCTTAAAACGAGATGATTCAACGTCTCACTGTTTCTGTTCTTCATGGATAGATAACCAGTTCCTGGCTGCGTCAGCTTTGACACTAGGCCAAATAGCTTCACCCTTCAAGTCTGCGACATCCAGCTATTTTAATTCTTCGCTGCGACACACACAGCTCTCGATCCTTCTTTCTCCAGGGATTTGAACTTACAAAAATTGTGGCACCGATGTCCAGACACTATATAATGGCGGCTTCGCCTGCAGTCTATTAACTACGTATAGCTAGCTCTAAGATTGCTTGATCTACTTGCGTTGCTGCATCTGTACAGTTATTAAATGGCTTGCATTTTTTGCAGGACTCTTTACACGTGCAATCTTCATTTCTGCATAAGGATGCTCACTCGATTCCTTATTTCGTCATCAGTTTCTATAAGCTCCATACATCCTCTTCTTCAGCCACTCTTCTCAGTGCGTCACCCTCACTTCTTGCGACGTCACCAGCTTCTCTCTCTTTCATCTTCATATTCTTTCAGGAATCTCTTCCAAGAGATTGTCATCTTTACGGAGTACATTGGGTATGGTTTCTTAATGGGCATCTTTTCTCGAACACTCTACGCGGTATGGTCAACTACTGGTATCAAACATGGTGCCGTTTCAGCCTTCCAACATACAGGAAGTAAGAGGCGGGACTTCCTGCAGGGGCATTCAGCTGCTCCTCTACACATTCCCGTTTCCAGCACCATAGTCTGTGGTTGGGGAAAGATGTGACTAAATTTGTTTTTTGATTTCTTTTAATTCCTTGGTGTGCTGAGAATGTTTTTCCATTGTTCATTCTAGCTTGATGATGTAGGGGTCTTCGTCACACAGGTTGCTAAAGATTCCGTTTCTGTAAGGGGAGCCTCAGCAGCACTCACTGTGATGTTTTCCAAGGTGAATAAGTGGAGATTTCGGGAACTCTGGTTATTCTGCTTTCATGGGGTTTTGGGCCATGGCTGGGACTGTTGCCACAGAAGAATTATTCGGGTCAGTTCAAGAGTTCTTTATTGAAATTCCTCTAGGCCTTAGGGCCACCCATCCCTCTCTCATCTCCATTTGTACCTCCTCCCTAACCCAGGTGTCCTTGAACCCTAGGTTAGTAGATACAGAAGATTGACCCCAACTGTCTAAAGCTGCCTTCAACTAGACCAAAAGACCACCTTTTCTTACTAAGCTCCCTCTGGGACTTCCCAACTCTCCCTACTGTTTTCTACTCACGTGTTTGTGTTCTATCGGGATTAGTAATTGGGCCTCACAGTGACTATTGTTTCCAAACCTCCTCCCATCAAGCACACATCTCTCTCTCTCTCTCTCTCTTCTCTCTCTCTTTCTCTCTCTCTCTCTCTCTCTCATGATCTTCCTTTTACTTTCCTTCCTGCACTCCACCCACCAGCCTTCTGTCCACCTTTTGATGTTGATTCTTCCTCTTTATTTCACCAAATACTCCCACCCCTGCACTGCTACTATGCCCTCGTCACCCCATATACTACTCTCTCCTCCAAATTACTACTACTCTTTCCTCCGTCCACTCACTGCACACCCACCCTCCTTTCACTGAGAACCTTACCCTTCACAATCACACTGTACACTAACTGTTCTAACAACACACCTACCTCTCTCTCTCTCTCTCTCTCTCTCTCTCTCTCTCTCTCTCTCTCTCTCTCTCTCTCTCTCTCTCTCTCTCTCTCTCTCTCTCTCTCTCTCTCTCTCTCTCTCTCTCTCTCTCTCTCTCTCTCTCTCTCTCTCTCTCCCCCTCCCCCCCCCCCCCCCCCCCCCCCCCTAGGGAACAGGAGAGAGGGTGCAGGTCGGAGAGAGGCAGGAGGAGAGAGAGAGAGAGGGGGGGGGGGGGCAGAAGGGATAGAAAGGGAGAGAGGGATAGAGAGACAGATGGGGAAGTGGGGGTAAGAGAAAGGTAGAGAGGGGGAAAAAAAGAAAAAAGATAGCAAGTGTAAACAAGCGGGGACAGGGGAGTGGTAAAGAGAAAGAAAGGGGCACGAACAGAGAGAGGTAAAGAGAGAATGTGTGTATGTGTTTGCTTTTCACGGGGCTAGAGCATAAGCCTGTCACACTACCTCCTACTCAACTAGGTACACTGACACACTTTGCACATCTTCCATAAGAGCATTTTAATCACGGGCTGTGAGGGATTCACTGTGATTAGGTGTTTCTCAATAATGCGTTCTGTGCAGTTTGTAAACTTGCAAATATTGAGAGAGCCAGACAGATATATTATTAACTTGCAGCAGAAATCATTTTAGATTCCTAGACACTTATCATTTTGGAACGATTTCCCGAAAGAAACCTTGGGAGCAAAATCGCAAGTCACGATCGCGGGTGTTCACACTGTTTCGGCACAAAGGACGGGCACAAGCGACCAGCATTGCGCTGGGCGAGATAGCGATCTGACAGCCTTCACTAAATGGTGTCACCGGCTGCTCTGAGGGCCGTGCGTTACCTCTCCAACTTATCAGCAAGGAAAGCAGTCCACCCCCGGCTGCTGGAGGGATGATAGCGGGGATGTTACCTCTGGGTGCAGTTCATAGATCAGGCGCATTCCTTGCCCAATAAAGCAAAGGCTTTCGCTCGATGATTCAATAAAGGTGACCAGAGACTGGAGAGCCGCGTCCATTAAAGCGGAAACTCTGAGGCGCGTTCCGTGGTCTTCTGTAGGCAAGTGGCAGCGCGAGGGTTTCCCCTCTGCTTTCCATTGACTGCCCGGGTTATGCCACAGGAATGCCCAGAGTCTACATGTGTCTGCACACGCAAGCAGTGGAGGGGGGAGAACTTCATTCCAGGTGTGTTGCCACTGTGATATTGATATTTTATTTCTATCGTGCTCGTACACAAGTGCTTCAGAGCGCGACAAGGCAAGGGAGGGGAACAGGGGATAACAAAACAGCGATCTTACTAGGCCCAGTGACATTGATAAAGCGTAAGTGCATGAGAGAGGGAGAGGGGGAAAGTGCATGGAAGGGGGGAGAAGTGGAAAGTGTGGAGCAAAGGAGAAACAGATAAATAATAAATGCAACAAACAGTGGTAATGCAGCCAGCAATTGGCAAGTGCTGGGTTTAAGGCAGCACACAGGGTAGGTCTGATAATTGCAGGAAGAAAAGGGGGGGGGGACCTGTATGGGTAAAGTTACAGACCCCAGTGCAAGGGGTGGTGCCCGGAGGCAGTGCGGGAAGGTGGCAGGGTGAGCAGGTACCTGGGCCAGGAGGACAGTGGGTGGCCAGGTGCACAGTGCCAAGAGAGAACAGATCAGCAGGGGAGAGGGCGAGCGAAGGCAGAAGCAAAGAGGAAGGTCTTGAGGTGCTTCCGGAACCGGAGATGGTTCTCCTCAAGTTTTAGAGTGGCAGGGAGGCTGCTCGAGAGGGAGGCCCCAGCCAAAGACAGAAATCTACCCCCAGCTCGTTTCTTTGACTGACTCTGAGGGAGTTAGAGGTAGAGGAGTGAAGAGCTCGAGAGGGGAGGTTTTTGCGGAGGGATAGCTGAAGGTATTTTGGACCCAGGCCCAAGAAAGCCTTGTGGACAATGCATAGGGTTTTGAATTTAATCCTTGCATCCACTGGGAGCCAATGGAGAGATTTCAGAGCTGGAGAGATACGATCCCAGGGCTTGAGGCCAAGGGCAAGTCTCGCAGTTCTGTTCTGGATTATTTGCAGAGGGTGGAGAGTAGAGGCAGGTAGATTTAGAAAAAGGCTGTTACAATAGTCCAACCTAGAGAGAACCAGAGCTTGAGATACCATGAGCTTCTGGGGGAAGGAGAGGAAAGGCAGAGTACCTCCGAGGAGGTGCAGTAGGAAGTTTGACTATTGAGGGACATCAGAGATGTGGGCAGAAAAGGAAAGTGTGGAGTCAAAAATGACCCCCAGGTTCTTAGCCTCGCAGGTGGGGTAGGAAAAAGGCCAAGGGAGGCCAGCGCGAGAATGAGGGGAAAGGATGGTGAAGGTGTGTCAATGAGTAGGATCTCCGTCTTGCTGGCATTCAGACAAAGATCATTGGCGGCACACCAATCTTGAATGGCAGTTAGGCAATCAGAGATGAGAGAGGGCGAGGAGGTGGCAGAGGGCAGCCTAAAAATGAGTTGCGTGTCGTCAGCGTAGCTCTGGAAATTTGAGCAGAAAATGGCAATGCAGTGGGCGAGAGTTGCCAGGTATTGCTTGAAAAGCCAGAGCGAGAGGTTAGACCCGTGGGAAACACCACAGGTAGAGAGGAAGATAGATGATAGGAAGGACCCAAGTTGGACCTGGGAGGGTCGATGAGAGAGGAAAAAGGTTAGCCAGGCCAGAGCCTGATCAGTGATACCCAGGTTATCATGGAGACGGTTGAGCAGGATGGTGTGGTTGACCGTGTAGAAGGCAGAAGAGAGATCGAGAAGGATGAGGACAGAGGGAATGTTAGAAGCAAGGTTGGAGAGCAGATCTTCACGGATCTTCAGGAGAGCAGTTTCCGTGCTTCTGAAGCCAGACTCGTGGTCATGAGACACCCAACAGAATTGGAATGAAGGTTAAGCTGAGAGATGGCCAACTTTTCCAGGAGTTTGCCTAGAAAGGGAATAAAGGAAAACAGGAGGGATACTGAGGTACAGGCAACTGTGGTACTGACTTCAACCAAGATCCAAATTCATTAGTCTCCAACACGGAGGCATTGCCGGGGGGTGGGGGCTGAGGGTGCTATAGCCCTGGGTCTTTTGGTTGTAGCCCCAGATAAAAGCTCAGGGACAACAACCAAAAGGGTAGTTAGCCCCAAGACCCGACAGTCCCGACATTAGCTTAGCCCCAGATCTTTTCCAGACCTAGGAACACCACTGCAGTCCAACAACGAAGTGAGCGAGTCAACAGCATCCACCCATCTTTTTGATATGGCGGATGCCACAATGGTGGCACTCTCAGTCTAAAGTTGAACCCATGATTGTCTCCAATTTTTTAAAATGCCCCATTTCCTTGTTTTCAGCATTCATTTTAAACACTGCTTATTCCCCGAAATCAAGGCGACGGTAAAACAATTGCAACACCCTGATGCTTGAATTGTTCTAACCTACACAAGACAACCAGACATCTCTGTATTGCCCTACACTTGTCTCCGCTCACAGAATTGTTTCACACAAGTATCTTCTGAATAAAATGTGCAGGTGGGTATGCATTATTACCTCACTGTTTTCATGTCAATTTAGACATGTCAGATTAGTTGGAAAAAAATCAGGCTTATGTGGTTCAAGCATTTACTGTGGAGTATGCACGGAATGATGGGCTTTGGAATTCTAATGGTCATTTCCCCACGATCTGTGACTTGCCAGGGAAAGCGGCCATTAGCATTCTCCATTTTACACTTGCCTCTGCCCCAGCCTAGTAATACAAGATAAGACTGCAAAGCAATATGCACAAAAAACAACCCTTTATCAGGATTTCACAGAGGAAACCCCTCTGTGTTTTAAACTTCAAAAAGTAGCCCTTTTCTCGTTTTCAGGAACAAGGATGTGTACCACACTAAACTAAGTGCCACCACCGGGCCAAATGCTGTTCACCCTGCGCGTTTAAAACTTTTAAAAAAAGGATTCCAATTTGCCACAGACAGATATCAAACCCAGGTTATGCGGCTGTGAGGTGGGACACTTACCCACAAAACCACATGAATGGATGATTGTGGATTGGTAAAATGTCCATTTTGACGCCTTGCTCTACAGGACAGGTTTTGTGCAGAATCTTAGATGTAAAAGGCACATACATTTTTATACTTATTTAGTAATGTAATAGGAACATCTGTGTGCTTGGCAAATGCTCAATTTGTCCTGTGCACTTTCTTCAATTGGCAAAGACAAGTTGAATGAAATGTGCACATTTCACTATAGGATATGTTCCCTTTTTTGGGTGTCACTTCACAAAGAAAGCGTCAGAGTTAACCACTTTTGTTTTTTGTTTTTTTTAGGACTCAAGGCCTGGATCACAGATTCTAGTTGATTTCAAATCCTGTGTTAGACTAGTTTTAGAATAGGTGGATCTATTTGATGCCATCTTAAGTTTCTGTATCCATTACAAAATAAAGTGCAGATGTGCGAGATTCTTTGTTGAAACTTCCAACACCCTTCCTTCCTTCCTTCCTTCCTTCCTTCCTTCCTTCCTTCCTTCCTTCCTTCCTTCCTTCCTTCCTTCCTTCCTTCCTTCCTTCCTTCCTTCCTTCCTTCCTTCCTTCCTTCCTTCCTTCCTTCCTTCCTTCCTTCCTTCCTTCCTTCCTTCCTTCCTTCCTTCCTTCCTTCCTTCCTTCCTTCCTTCCTTCCTTCCTTCCTTCCTTCCTTCCTTCCTTCCTTCCTTCCTTCCTTCCTTCCTTCCTTCCTTCCTTCCTTCCTTCCTTCCTTCCTTCCTTCCTTCCTTCCTTCCTTCCTTCCTTCCTTCCTTCCTTCCTTCCTTCCTTCCTTCCTTCCTTCCTTCCTTCCTTCCTTCCTTCCTTCCTTCCTTCCTTCCTTCCTTTCTATTATTGGAGGGGTGGGCGGACCCACACAGGCGCTTCCCCATCCTATAGGATGATGTGCACCAGACCCACCATTCAATACTTAGCTTACATAAACTCACAACTCCTCCCATCGCCCCGTCTGCCTCACAAAGTCCAACATCACACTGCTCCTCCTCCTGCCTCTCACCCCGTCACCTCCCAGCAAATTCCTCCCACTCAGCTCAAGTCATCCCCAACATCATGTTGATGCCGTTCCCTCGCATGCCACATGTTTAGGATCCATCTGAACAAGACTTCCCAGGATGTTCGAAAGCGTGCACATTACACCCCTTACATTACATTCAAACCAAATGTTGCAACGCATTTCTCCAGGCCGTTGAGATAATGGAGGAGACTTTTCTTACTCTGTTTATTTTGTTTAGAAAGCAAAAGAAAACAGGTTAGCAACACATTACTGTATAATGGGGTATGCACAGGTACCATTTACACTGCCTACCAATCACAACCAAAGAAAGGTGGACAAAGTGGAAAATCAATGTCAACTTTATTGAGATCTTTGAGCGTTGAAAGGTCAGCCGTCTGCATTCATGGGGTCTGCACCGTATGCAAAGATGGGCATCCGAAGGTAAAGCTTTATATGGGATGGCAGTCAATTGTTTATCAATGTGTTTTATCCATGACCATTGCTGTCTAGTACAGTCTGCTGAGCATCGCATCTCTGTAACATGCGTGATTCATAAGCTCTGAGCCGAAGACATCCTCCAACACAGCAACCGTGTCTACAGATTGATTATCCAGTCAGAGGAGTTACCACTCTACCTGCGGAAGAAGCTTTCTTCTGGGAGATGTTCTAGGTGTACATTCTGGAGCTCTTGGACTTGGTGAAAAAGGAAGGTTTTTTCTCTCCTCCAATTTTGGCTTGGAATTCTTTCATCTCTTTGGATTAACTGACTACATTCTGTGACTCACTGGCAACAGTCTTACTTCTTCCCACTAAAGTGCTCCCTTTCCCTTCTATTTGTTGGCTATCACACTTTTATACTTGTTTTATTGTTTCCCTTTTGCTCATGGCAGTCACATACAGTCTTCCATTCAATAACCAGCCCCCCATCACAATGAATTTGGAAGGCATGCTTATTTGGGCATGTCTCTTATAAACCAAGAATTAAATTGGGTACACTTCTGTTTGGCCCTTTGGATTTGTCAGATTGGGATATTGACGGTGTTGTGTGATATGTGGTATTATATTCCCACAGGAACAACTGGGAGTATTAAGTAACTGCCATAAAACATAACAAAACTATTCAAAATCTAGTAGACATTTTCACTTGGTGGACAATATCTAGATGGGATTGCAGCGTTTCCTGAAATGTGGCAAGGCCATGGCCTGGGATCTTGCATGGAGGACACCTCAGTATCCATAGACCATCACATTATGCAATAGTGTGATATTGGCAGAGCGATGACAAGTTTGTAGTGAAGAGTGTGGCCATAGCCCAACTATATGTTAAAGACATATACAGTAAATATTTTGTTGGAGCCCTCTTGAGAACTTCTAATTCGAAGTGCCTAGAGGACACAGTATATCTCGCCCAGGCTTCCACTTTTTTGCTTCATTTCATGATGCCTTCTATTTCCAAGTCACTTTTTCTGTAGCACAGTTACTAACAAATATCTATGTAAATCATTTGGAAAGTGTTCTTTGTTATATTCAAGGTATAAGTGATAGTCATTGCCAATTATCAAAGACAAGGAAGTGCTCTACTAACAAGACATAGTCCAAGAGTAGCTACACATCAGAGGGTGTTAAGGCATATCAATGTAACATATAGACAATTGAAGAGTAGTGTGCAAGCCATGATCTATCAAAGGAAGTTGTCCGAAACAAACACCCCTTCCTGTTATCCTGTCCTACTATTAGCATTGAGGTAGAACTTTGCTGAATTAGGGGGTCATTACAAGTACAAGGTGGGCGGTAAGGGATTATCGCCACCAGTAAGGAGACCGGTGCCGGTAATCCCCTACCGCCCAATTCCAAGGTCCCTTAGCGGGAACCGTAAGGGACATGTGGTAGGACCACACGTCCTATATGGGTCCCGCTAAGGGAGCAGGGCGCCAATAACGGGCTTGCTACTCGCGAGCCCGTTATTAGCACCCTTCCCATTCCCATTGAGCCCTATTGGGGCTCAAATGGGAATGGGGAATGGTTTGTTCAATGTGGACTTACCGGTCCCTCCAGGGTAGGAATGGACCGGTAAATCCCCATTGAACAACACGGGTGCCAGACCCGTTATTGGAGGCAGCCATGGTGCAAACAGCGCCATGGCTACCTCCAATCTCGGAATGAGGCCCTTAGTATGATATAATTGACTGTAAGGCACTGAATGCACACATTCATTACTGAGATTGTGACCAGCAAAGCTGCATTATAGGACAAAGACTCAGGAGGTCTCAACGCACTGCAGATTTACTCATAAAAGAGCACCAAGCAGACGCCTCGCTTTGTGAGGTATAGGCTCCCAGCAACAATGGCAATTCACCTGCTGTCCGCAGTGAGAACTATTCAGGAAGCGTGTAAATCGTTGAGGAGAGTCCTGATTAATAATGCTAAAAATCCTTAGGAATTTACAAATATCTTATATTCTAGAAAGGTTTGGTTCAAGAAACACAAAGCATACATTATGTTAATTTGGGGCGCAACAGCTGTACACAGTCGTTCGGCAAGGTTGAGGCAAATTGTGAAATGGACTGCCTTTCAAACAAGGATTACTTTGTGAATGTACAGCTTTTCGCTAGAGATAAATGGGTCAATAGAAATGATGGCAAGTCTTAAAGAGCAACCACAAAGTCATTTGAAGGAGCAGAATCCACAGATGTATTTGGGAAGAGTAAAATTAAAGTTTTTAGAACACTGCTAAAATAGAGCATGTGAAAGATACTGGATGTCCTGCATGCTTTTTGCAGGGTTACGCCACTTGGGATGTTCTCAGACATGCAGTGAGCTCCTTCACATTAGGCATCTGCAGCCACCACCTTTTTGTTTGTTGTCCAGAGTAGTGAAGTTTGAGGCACTTGCTCCAATTGGACACATTTTTCTCCGATCCTCATTTTGTGATCTAATTTCCCTTCACCATTACCATTCTACGTTCTGAAAAGAATAGGCCATGTCTCACACAGTGGTTTATACACTTTTTCTGGTCTAGCATAGAGTTGATGTTTTTATCTGCTCAGCTATGAGAGGAAAGTGTGGCGTTGGGAGGTGACTTGAGGCCATCAACTTCAGCTGACAGTTGGAAGGTCCGAGGAACACAAAATGGCTGCTTTGTTTAGTGTTCATCAGCGGCATGCAAGATCGGTATTTTCGTTCATGGAGCAAACAAGCAAGAACAAATGTGTTGCAACTTGCCTTAAAAGTGACCTGATTATGTTACTAACACCACATTTTATCGGTTGGGCAATACCATTTAATTTTCCACCTATAGAAAAATCCTCATTGTCCAATTTATAATTGAGAGCAAGAAGGTTTTACTCTGAAATAGAGACTGTCGCATACAACTCAATTTCATCTGATATTGATGTGATGCCACATGTTGAGTAAATTATATTTCCCTCCTGCCTCCTCGGTTAGACCAATCAACTTGTAAACACACTTAAAGTGGCCAAAACAAACAAATGTGCTCTTTCCAGTCAGTAGCTTTATTTTTTAAAGCTGTTGCCCATTGACTTTGTATCCGATCTGAATTCAGAATTCCCTTTTGATATCGCTCAGAATTCCCTTTTGATATCGCACAGAAGACTTGCAAGTCTGTATCGGGACGCCCCTTGTGAGTTTAGTATGCGCTTCAACATGGGATTTGCACATGGACCAAGGAGTGGATCTGCCATGATCTAATCCAATCTGAGATGATCCCTAGAACATTTCGTAACTTTACAGCAATTTCTTTGCATGGGAGAAGCTGTATTTGAATCCACTGTCATGCAGGGAAATTAGCTCGAGTTTTTTCCAAGTCACCTGAAAGGAAGGCAGAAAAATTAGCTGTGGACTAACCAAGCAATGTGGGTGTCGCTGCAGATTTTGGGAGCTTTCAGGTGCTAGGGTCATGGTGTAATTCCGGCATCCTGTAATTCGTGTCCAGCGTTCTTATAACGACATGTAATATCAGATCTGCAAAAAGAAATTGGACCCTGCCATGCTCTTGTGACTAGGAGGCCGCCATTTTGTTTGCTTGTAAACAGTTGAGATATTTGTGGGCACCAGACTTCTTCATAGCACGAGTGAACAGGGCTGGTGCAAGGAATTTTGCCACCCTAGGCAAACTGTCAGATTGGCGCCTTCCGACCCCCACTCCACTTCAGATCCTAACCATTCTGAACCAACCGTCCTCATTATTCCATATTTTAGACTAGCTCGCAGCTGCTCTAAATTTTGGTGAATTTCTTACAAGCACTTTCAAACTAGTTTTCCATTTGGAGCTACCTGCTCCAGGGCAATGGGCATTATACACATACACATGGGCCATGCTCCATCCTCACGTGCCTGAAATGCCATGCCTCTTCTGGGGGTATTGGATGGAGTGCCTCGGTAGAGACGCTGACTTGGACGACGAGCTCTGAGAGGAGTAGGCAGTGGTGCCTTGGGCCAGAAGTGACTTTCAGGTGCGGACGGTAATTGTACCTCTTGGAGTTGTACAGCAATTTTGGAAGGCAATCAGTGACTCAAACGTGGAAGGGAGTGACTCTGGGGTTGTTCTTGGCAGGTGGTGTTTTCTGCTGGTAGGTGGTGGACCGAATGTTAGTTGTAGCTGGGAAGGGCATGGAAATTGTCAGGTGTAACTTGGGAAGGGAGAGGCTCAGGTTTCTCTTGGGGGCAGGAGGCTTCCAAGGGCCATCTGGTGGCTTGGATGGTTGATGAAGGCCCTGGAGGTGTAAGTAAAGTGGTGGTGCAGAGAGTCCAACTATTCTCTAGGAAGGTCATTAGTAGCTGCTGCAGGTGGCAAGTTTGGGGCTAGGTGGCAGACAGCAGCAGGATCTGCGGCATAAAACTGGCCTGGGCACCAATGAAAAAGTGGGCCACAGTTGCAAATAAAAATGCATTCCTTTTGCCATGCACTGTTTGAGCAATAAATAATTGTTTGATAAAATATGTTGCAAATTCTGCATTTTAAAGGATATGCTTTCAGTAACACAATTCGAAACTACTAGTCGCATACTGAACTAACTAATCAAACGTGGCCCACTCTGGCTAAAATACTATCCCATTTTGACCAATAGTATGTTGGACCTGCAATTCGGGCATTGCCATATAGGCTAGTCCGAGCCTGGAAAGCAGCTCTGAGGGCAGATGATGTTTCTGAGGGGTATTTGGTGAATAGGTGGTACATCGGGCAATGGAGGGGGCACATGGATGCTCTGTTTGAAAGGTAGTAGCCCTGAGGAACAGGAGGAACGGGTGGTGGCTTTGGGTGCAAGTGGTGACTTTGTCATCGAACAGGTGGTGATTTCGGGGTATAGGGCAGCTAGAAGCTCTCATAGGGGGGCAGGTATTTTTGTTTATTCCTCCTCTTGCATTCCTCGGCACATGGCAGAGGTGCTCGCAGTCTGTGGGTGGAATCCGCTGTTGGGGTCGGCATTAAGTGATCTGTAGACTGCAGGTTAATATTAAACCTCGTCCTGGACAAACTCAGCACAATGCCTTTCTTCAACCACGTCCACCTGTAAGTACCCTAGGGGTCCTCCTGGGATTTTAAGAACATAACTGGGGCTCCCTCTATCTGAGGCATTTCATTGAGGGTTGGGGTGCTAGTCACACGTGTGGGCAGGTGAATGGCAGTGACCCCGGGGTCACACTTTTCAGTGGTGTTCAGCGGTCAAACACTCCGGAATACTGAGACACTGGCAACTGGCTCTTTACTTATATCACATTTTATAGCAGCTTTAGCTGTCCCCTCCAGTTTATCTGCCGGGAATGATGCATTCTGCATTCAAGTGCACTGTTACTTACTTCTACTTCTAAAAAGTAAACGTTTTATGAGGAATGAAATGTTTTGTTGTTTGATTTTCAGCTGCATGCGTAAAGGTTCCCTCTTCAGTGATCGGATCTCCCTGCTGCGACACAGCCCCCTGAGTCGCGGGTGCACTTCCGGGTGGCCTGGCTACTATTCTCTGTGTTTTCTGGGGCATATCATATGCTGCTGTGTAGTCTGGGTACAGTCACCATCACAGTCCCATGTATGTCTCAGGCAAACCCCACTGGGTGTCACAGGCACTGCTGCCTAGGGCCCATAGGGTGCATTCTAGCTCCCGCCCTCTCCCCTCCTACGTACCCGACCCCACCTAACCCACACTGGTGTCTCAAGCACAGTTCCTAGGGGTGCTCATTTTCTCAGGTATATTCAAATCAGTGCTTTGGGTACGTTTCTTTGTGTGTATCTCAGGCATAATCTGCTGTGTGACTCTGAACAGCCTGATGGCCAGATTCATTCATTTTCAGTGACCATGCAGAAAGTTCTAAATCGCCACAACAGTAAGTGACAAGGTTACTAACTGTGATGGACTATATGCATTTTAAAGTAAGGTTCCCACTTGGCAGCAGCCTGCGTGACCACAGACCCAAAAAAAACACAGAAGGTCAGGAGGGAGGCCGCCCACCTGTGCCGCAGATCGGCAGAGGCTGTGCCTCGGAGGCGAGGTCGCTGCCACCTCACCTTTTGCCCTTTCTGGCTGGCCATGAGCTTGGCAGCAGCCAGATCCAGAGAGAGAACGAATATTGCATTTCATTAAGTGACCAGAAGTCTGTACAATAACAATTTAGGTCATTGGACTCAGCACCTCCTCACTCACCTGCGTTGGTGTGTCTCGACTCGAGAACCGACCAAGGTCAGGACAGGGCCTGCCCCGGCCTTTTTGCTATGCATCACGCACAGAAGTAAGGATGACGAGTGCTCGGGTACACAGTGTTCCAAAGCAGACTGCGGAGGCACGCCTTCGCCCCTCGCCCGCAAACACGATCGGCTAAAACCCCACCCCTTCCCAGGTGACCCACCTTATGAAAACACAACATCTCACCATGAGAGCCACAACCGCAGGCAGTGCAAAATGCCATAGAGCCAGAGCCCGGTGCAGTAGATAACAGCTTAGGCAAACACAGCAGCGCACAGAGCACTGGATGTCCCCTTCAGAGAAACAACCATAGCTGCCCCCGGCCCTCCCTTAAGAGAAACAACCATTCACTTTACGGGAGCACCACCGTCCAATATCCCTCTTTGAACCGCATGGCACCTTTCACAAATATACACAGACCCTCCCAGAAAAGCCACCTCACGCATCAGAGAGGACCTCATCCCAAAAAAACGGCTGCATACCTCTCTTGAAAAATATGCCCCATCGAAACAGCCCCCCCATTAAAAAAATGCCAATGTCACAGGATTACAAACTCCCTAACAGCCGCTCCACCATCCCCCCACAAAAGAGAAGCAACACAGCAGAAAGCCACACCTCCTGAGGTACACTATCTGCTTCCACTAGACTGTAAAACCCATCCTACCTGCATTAGCCATATACCTAAATATCCCCCCGCCCGTCCTTGGCCTCAGAAATGCACTTGTACAAACGCCAGGCTCTTTCACCCCCCATCTCCGTGCCAGCCCCATCCTCTTTGCCTGGGCATCCCTCGATAGGCCTTCTGATGCGGCCTACCTTACAGCAGTTTGGATTTTTTCCTCGTCCTCTGCCTACCATAAGGAACCCTGTGCTGCAACGCCACAGACGACGTGTGGCGGTGGAGGAGCTACAATGCCGGCCCGGCACGCCCGGCACGCAGCAGTGGCCTGCGCTGTCACAGTCAAACTCATCGACTCGTCTTACGCGAGTGGTCACAACGAGGGTCAATGGCACGCACCGCACTTTGTGTTAATACGCAGGTGCGAGGCGAGCACCCGCCACGCCCTGGCACTCGTAACCCGGACAACCCCAAACTCCTCAGTCACGGTGCCTGCCTAACCTTGCCTGCTGCGGACTGAGCGACTGCTGCACAGTGTCCCGAGAGAATAGTAAACATAATTTATAAATATATTTATTTTTTTATTTATACAAAATGGTTCGGCGCCGGCAGAAATGCCGCCCCTAATATTTTCACATATAGGCAAGTGCCTAACCTTGCCTAATGGACGCACCGTCCCTGCGAGTGAAGTGGTATGCTTTGTTGCCTGGATTACATTTGCGAGTAAACCTAGTCGGACCTTTAGAAAAGAAGGCTCATTTGTGTACTTCGAACGGTGGACAGCCACAGTGTGATCATAACGTCTCTCTTTACTAGCGCAAATGGTGAAACGTTCCGAGTGCTATTTTTTCCAGACTGTAGGCTCATGCTGTGAGAAGATGCAGCTGAAATGAATACCATTTATTTGGACTCATGACTCTTCGCCACTCTGTTGTATTATGCAGAGCAGGTCATACAAAAGAACGCCTCTGTTGTGCGAAATCTAATAGATGCTGGGAAATAACAATCTGTGTTGTCAAGCACATTTTGGAAACAGAATGCACATCGTGCAAATAACACAGGTTTCAGAGGTCGATTGGGTACGTGTGTGTTGCCCAAAGGAACCGCCAATTCACAGTTTGATGCCTCCTTCAGAAGTCCCTTCTTTGGTAATAACTGGACACTTCTCAGGCTGTCAATTCAACCATTAATCTACAGGTTAATAATGCTGCAAGCTTAAAAATGTCCATTGTTTCTCATTTTCACTCACTCTCACTCAAAAGAGGATTCAAAGGAAGTGATGCAAGTGCCAAAAGGCCTGCCACAGAAATATACTCATGCACAGCATACATTGTGTTGCCAGGCAAGTAAATAGGCTCAGTTGCACAAGGGAGCGCGGAGAGGTAGCCAGGGTGAGTAGAATGGGGGTAGCAAGCACTACTCAATGTTGTTCACGAGAGGAGGGCAGTGTGGGGTTGCAGGTGCTTGACAATGTCCAAAGGCAAATAAGGGCGCGGCTATGGCGGTGGACACCATAGCAGATGCTTTCTGGAGAATGGCAGGCTCTCACAGGAGCTGGCGGAACACCACAGCACATCTATATTGACCAAATCGGTCATGTGGAGAACCACAAGGTGTTTTTTCTTTTTAGTCAGGCCAAGATTGGATTGAGGAATTCAAAGTGGGCAACTTGGGTGCTTCAGAGAAGAGTGAGGACCAGACTACATGGAGTGCGCTTGTCTAGCCAGGTTTGAGTCGAGGTACTCAATGGGGCACAGGCACATTCTGGCACTTGTTGTTGGTTGTCTTATACCAAAGGATGACGAAATACTGATCCCAATTGGATGCTTTACACATACACCAGCCTGGGGAAGGGGCTATTGCAGGATGGATTTTCAGTGGTATGGTACTGGGGCAGACATCTTTCTTTGGGTAGATGTGTGGAGTGCAGGGATAGTGCAAGAGAGCATTGAGGGTCACAGAACCACATGGAGCAGCACTTTGTTTCAAAAATTGTACATTGTGGCATCAAGCATGGGGGATGCAAGGCATGGATCCGATTTTCTTTTATGTAACAACATGTTTTGTGTTCCCTGGGTGGCTGGGAACATAGAAGACAACTGAGGGCAGTTTTTTCTGGTGGAAGAAAGGAGGACACCATAGGGAATATAACCCATACGTGTACGTTATATGTATTTAAAATGTTCCACAAACGTAATTATATATAGGCATGAAACAAGTCAAAGTTGTGCAACGCAGATGGTGAGATGTGGCATTGGCATTACAGAACATTGTGCATGTGACCGCTGTGGTGGTCTCCCATCACGGAGGCTTCCCAGAGTGGATACTGCGTATTGTGGGGGTGGGTTGAGAGGAAGTTGAAGAAAGAAAGCACCAAGTCAGACATTAAGGAAAGGAGCCTGCACCTCAAACTCGCAGGGTTGTCTAGTTCAGGGCTCAAGTCCAGGGTACACACAGGTGGACGGAGCCCACCCACTTTTTTTAGAGGGTGTGGTCAGGCCCCCAGCAAAAATTCAAAACATTGAGAAATTCGCTTTGAATTTATGAATTAAAGCCGATCTTGGGAATCGAACCGCAGTTTTATAGGCCAGACACTTCACCACTGCAGTATACAACCTCATAAAAAATAAACATCTAAAGGTGAATTGTCCCATTTCCAGGCAAAACATTTGTATTGTTTACTGGAGTTTAAAACATCCACACCTTTTAACGTGTTCAAAAACACTATGAGAAGAAAATATCCTGTCTTGGTTTTGTCTGTGTGCTGATTTTATTAAAGGCAAATGCCATTCGTCCTGTGCAATTTGGGTGGTTATGCAAAGCCAATTTAATGCAATGTGAACATTTCACGCTGAAATACACATTTCTGATGACGTCGCATTCCATTGCATTCGTTGACGAGTCCCCACACTTTAATGTGTAGGACTTGACCCTTGGTCTAGTTTAATATTTGGCCTGTGTTATCCAGGGCTTTAAGTGGGGTAAGAAATCGAGGGGGGGCCCTCATTTGGGGGCGTGGCTTGTGGGGGGCGTGGCCTAAAACGTACGCAAATCGTAAGGTATGCACACACACATATATATATGCATGTTATATATCTGTGTGCGTACCTTACTATGGTTTGTGTACTTTGCAAGCCATCTTTTCTAAACATAGAACTATGTATTTCTATGTTTAGAAAAGATGGCTTGCAAAGAACACAAACCATAGTAAGGTACGCACACAGATATATAACATGCATATATATGTGTGTGTGCATACCTTACGGTTTGCCTACTTTTCAGGCCATTTTTTAAAAAAAACATTTCGGTTTTATAAAAGATGGCTTTGAAAGTACACAATTCAAGCCATCTTTTATAAAGCTTTGACTACGGACAAAATTGTCCGTCGGCAAAGCTTTATAAAAGATGGCTTGAATTGTGTACTTTTCAAGCCATCTTTCATAAACCTCGAAAAATATCAAGGAATCCCCAGGTTCGCCGAGGGTTAAAGACGCCTCGGCGACCTGGGGAAACAAAGGGACAGTAACTGCCTCTGGTGACCCCTCGCGCGAGAGGTCACCAGAGGCAGTTACTATGATTTACAGAAGTGGCAGCCAGGCACAGCATTGCTGTGGCTGGCTGCCACTTCTGTCAGATCGCCTGACTTCATGGCAGGCGCATATCCCGTCGCGGCTGCTGCCGCGACGGGATAATGCATCCCGCCAATGTTGCGTGTGGTGGGACGGGGGCCCCGGCAGGGCCCCGGCTCAGTCCCACTTTTTGGAGACTGCCAGGGCCCGGCCCCGGCAGGCCCCGGCCCACTTAAAGCCCTGGTGTTATCATCAGCAAGTATTAGTTCGATGAGCAGAGGCAACGCGAAGGTGAATGTAGAATGCGAAATCGACAGAGGCTAGAGCCAAGCCAAAAATACACTTGAAAGGTAAGGCCAAGCATTTTGAAGACAACTTTACAGTTATCTGGGAGGCAATGAAGAGTCCTAACATGGTTGAGAAACTGGTGAGCTTTTCTGCAATCTGAGAGTAAGGCCGACGCCAGCATTTTGACCAGCAGGCAGCTGATGGAGCTGATGAACTAGCGTACAATGCCATGCTGCAATATTGCAGTTTAGGATTCTCAAGAGCCCCACCAGCCTTTCTTCAGGAGGAACAGTATAGTACGGCACAGCTGGCAATGCCTGAAGAGGGAACTCCTCTGTACTGCACCAATCTGCACTTTCATCCCCAGATCTGCTTCCCAAGTGACACCCAGATGCGTCATCCTGGTGGAGTTTGAGGTCAACCCTAAGTGGTTTAGATGGCAATTGGAAGGCTCTCAGGTTCCAGCAGGTACCCCCCACCCCCCTAAGCATCACCTCTTTTTAAGAGGCACTTGTATTGAAATACGTGCTGAGACATGGGGCGAGGGGTTACAAGATATAGTTCTATGTAGCTGTTAGAGGGGCAGTGAAAGCCAGGCTTGATTTTTGGCTGGGGCAACATTAGCTTTACTGAATAAGTAACTCTTCAAAACTGAACTGATGAATAACCACTTCCATCATTAATAGCACTAATTGATTCTCTTCACTTAAGTGCGACCAATCAATTCTCCGATTAGTGCAGACGATGAAATACAGGAGTCGTCCTTATATACATTTGTAAGCGCGAATGTTCGAACGTGTACCCTCAACAACTTTCTATGCAATGTTCAGAGGGAGAGTGTCTGAATCACGCCTCTGTCCCAATACACAATACTTGCCAGTCGAGTTACTCAGTGGCCAGGCCAAAGGCAATCTTTGCTGTTGAGAACTTCTTTTTTGCCTCCAAGAACCATGGCAAAACTGTCCTCTGACAAGGACCTCTAGAAGGAATTCCCCGTCTATGCTGAAGCATTCTTCTTCCCCAGAATTGGACTTTTCATAGATGAGCCAAGTACAATGGCTGTCGTCTTGCCGGGCAGCTTTCATTTTTACAGTGGCAGGGATGCCGCCGAGGATCTTGGGGGCATGCACACAAGCCTTTGATCAGAGTACTGTGAGCAAATCCCCTTTCTGACCTTTCTGGTGGGATCACCAAAGGGGGCAGTTGCTGGCACAGTCCATGTGATGATGGGCAAAGAGGTTGCATGGGGGGATTCATTGGATAGCGCCACTATGCCACCAACAGAAGGCAGGGGCTGGCTACGTGGGGCTATGGCACGCTACCAACAGACTGGAGAGAATCTTGAAAAACGTGGAGGCACATTCACAGCACTGAAGAACACTGCAGTGCGGGTGAGAGGGTAACGCTTAAAAATAGCGAATAAAAAGGCCTCACTGCTCCCATCTGAGCAGCAACCCACCGACCAATCCACACCGGATAGAACCACCACACCCTTCAGATTCACTAAAATCCTTGAGACAGAGAAAATCATTCTCTCCCTAAAACTGTCAAATTGCAGATAGTTGCCCGGCCCAAATTATAAAGGACGCAGCTAGAGACCTAGCCCCTTTCATCTCGAAGCTTATTAATGCCTCCTTCAAGACAAACACAGTGCCCAACAACCTTAAAGAATCCTGGGTTCTCCCTGTGGTAAAAAAAAACAAACGCTGGACCCCTCTACCCTGACTAACTACAGACCCATCACTACTGTCCCCTTCTTACTAAAAATAATCGACAGAGTAGCTTACCTTCAAATCCAGGACTACCTTGAAGCCAACCACCTATTAGGTTCACGTCAATCTGGCTTCCGCCCTCTACCTGGAACGGAAACAGCCTTGATAGACCTTAAGGCCCAAATTGACGAGTTGAAGGATAACGTGAAGACAGCTATGCTACTCCTCCTTGACCTATCTGCAGCCTTCGATCTGGTGGATCACGCAGTCTTATGCAAACACCTCAGGTCAGCTGCCCATTTCTCAAGTGATGCCATAATCTGGGTCCAGTCCTTCCTAGCAAACCGCACGATGAAAGTATTTTCCCCCTCAGCCTCTGCTGACCCCATACAGACGTCATGCGGTGTACCACAGGGATCCTGTGTCTCACCTACTATGTATAACATCTTTACTAAGCCCCTATTTGACAAGTTGGACGGACTGGGCGTCACCTACACAAACTATGCAGATGACACCCAGATCCTCATTCCCCTTTCGGGCAACTTTCTGGAAGACACGGCTTTGGTAAACAAGATATACCTCCTCATTCAGGCATGGATGGCATCCCATGGCCTCTGCCTGAATGACAACAAAACTGAGATACTGATCCTAGGTTCAGAGACAAACCTAAAAAAACTCAGCCCTAGTTATGCCTCCTTCAATATTGACAGCAATTCTATCAAGGTGATGCCCGTAGTTAAAACGTTAGGCTTCTACCTTGATTCCACATTAACCCTTACGAAACATGTCCACTCATTAGCATCCTCAACTGCTTACACCTGCAAGCTCATCCGTGCCTGCAGACCCTTTCTCTCCGAAACCAGCTGCATCACCTTGGCTAATGCACTCATAATGTCCAGACTGGACTATTGTAAGGCCTTGTACTCAGGTGCTAACAAATACATCACTCACAAAATCCAAAGATTGCAAAACAATGCCCTAAGAGCCGCTCTAAATATCCCCAATAGAGAGCACATCACCAAATTCAGAAGAAATGTCCATTGGTTAAAAATAAAGGATAGGATCCTTCTCAAAACAGCTTCACTTACATCCAAGTGCCTGAACAATATAGCACCACCATATCTCTCAGAAAGAATAATCAGGAGAACCTCAACATGACCAACTAGATCTGCCAATGCCCACCTCCTAGAGACTCCTAGATTCAAAGAACCACAGCTGATTGTTCTAGATTCCCGGTCAAAGCAGCCCTATCATGGAATGCACTGCCCCTAGACATTATAACTGAACAACCTTACCCTAAATTCAGACAAAACATGTTGAACTGGTTACGTACAAACGACTGCTAACACTCACCCCACCTCATGAGTACTGCACTAGATATCTGCCACCCTATCTCTGTTCCACTGCTATCTGGCTGGATCCTGACAGTCTCGACCTATGGTTCTACCACACTTACTGTACCTTTTACCTACTGTAAGACTTGACTGTATTGTGTAATATGTGACATATTGCACCATGCCCTCAGTAAACTGAAAGTGGTAGCAAGTTATCTATGTATGCCTGTACCCACTGCATTTGCTGTAACTAAGCTTTAAGTATACTTGTCCCATTTGCGCCCAGCTACCTAAGGGTTCGGTGCGCATCACCAAATAAATAAACAAACAAACTACAGGGTGGGAACTCATATAGGCAGAAAGACGAGACATGAGACCGTTCCAGGGTGTAAAGTACATGAGTGCTGTGTAGTGCCCGCTAACTGCGAGTCATCATTTTTCCGCAAATCCACAATCCTAAGATTAAAGATTGTTCAAAGCCTGCAAGTTTGGTCAGTCTGTGGCAGCAGGTGAGGGGTGGAGCCAAAGCACTACACACCCCAAGAGTGCTGCCTAGAAATGGTAGCCAATACGAAAGACTCCAGCAGAATTACCCGACAAACTGAAAGCTCAGCGATGTTGAGGAGAGGGTTTTCGAGGAAGGGAGTGACCCGCCAAAGCATTAAGAACTATCAGTCCCAAGTCCCAGACAACAAAACCTGCATACATGAAGCCAGTTCCTAAATAAGCTCTTTGCCTATTGGCTGCTGCAGCCTACACATCAGACCATGCTGGTGTGTCTGGGCTGGAATTTCTATAGTAACCGCAAGGAAACAATGTTCCCTTACTTCTCGAATGCTGGCACATGATTACAGCAATGGAAAGGAAGAGCCCCGGAGCAGGACCAGCAGTAGCACAAGGTACGCCCTCTCTCTCCCACCCTATTACTGTGCCCCCTGCGCCACAGCCACCAGGCCTTGCTCACCGGCATCCTGAATTGATTTTACACTGTCCTTCTCCCAGACCCCACACAAGACATTGTGGCTGCCGTTGGCTCAAATGGTTTGTGCCCGTGCTTTCCCTGCCCACCATCAGATGCCGGGGCCAGTGGGCCTGCCTACCCGGTGCCCCAAAGTGATTTTAGTCTACATATCCCCCCATTATGCATTGTGTGACACCCCCATCCCCCGGCAGCCCAGAGTAATTGTGGCCCATGATTCCCCCACACCTCCACCAGACATCGGCCTCACAAGCCCCTGTCACACCCAGAACTGCAGGCCTGGCAGAAGATGTAAGGGGTCCCATATCAAAAATGTGCTTGGAGAGTAGGACCACGTTGCCTGCAGCAAAAATGGCTCTGTGGCCAATCTGTTTGTGGCCGAAGCAGTTTCAGTTGGTGCCATTTTGCATCCCAGGAGCACATATCTTATCACACAATCAATAATGGAATGGGAATAATTACATATTGTACTCATTAAAGGACTTAAATTAGGAACATCAGATGTGGGGCATACAGTTGTGGAGGATATGTTTCCTAATGCCCATCCAACAAGTGAGTTTCCAGATTCTATCATTAAGCTTTCTACCGGAGCCTGGCCGGCCCAGCTAAGCTTTATTTTGACACATGCACACCTGCATTGTAATCCTACTCCGTGACCTCCAACACTCTGGACTTCAGTCATTGAGGGCGTTCCCACCACCAGCGCATTGAGACTATAATAATGGTAAAAGGCAGTATATTAACAACAACTAAAATACAAGGTTGCATGACATGAGCCCCACATTAAAGGTTCTCATTTTGTTTTCATGTAAAGTGGTGTTTGTCATATGCTGGAACATGTTTTCTTAAATAAAACAAGTATTTGGATTGTGTGAGGAATCTTAGGGCGTCCTCAATTCTTTCCGCATCATATCCTCTTCCCAGGGGGACAAGGAGAGGCTGTCGCTATCGGATCCTCACCCTGGGGTAGATAAGCGAGGGAGGAGTACCTGAGTTGGGGAGTGGGGGGTGAGGGTGAGGCACCCTTGGGTGAGACACGGTATCCCCCTTTCCCTTTTCTAATGAATCTAGAATCCCCCAGGCCTTTTTAGGTCATTACCATTTCCTTCCCTATCTTGTGCATATATTTTCTCCCAGTGAACAGGACAAGGGAGAGACACACCAGAGCCATACATCACATACACTAACACCACTTTGGTACTGGGATGAGGAAGAAGCAACAAAGAATGACAACAGGCTACAGAACCTTATCTGTGCAGAATAGTTGTTGAGTACCTGCTCCAGTTGGCGGGATATTTAAAGAATTTGTTGGAAACAAAAGATGGACTTGAAGGAGTGAGCAGTCGTGTGGAAGCACAAGCCTGAGAAGTCCAAAGAAACCAGAGAGGGATGCAGAGCAAGCACAGCGGGTAGCCAGGTGAAGAGAAGGCGGGCACGAGAAATCTCTGCAGAAGAAAGCTGGTGCTTTTCTCTGAACCGGAGAAGCATCTGGAGAGGCCAGGTGAGAGCCAGAGGAGCACCTCTGAATAAACCGGAGCAGAGAAGGGGCTCGCAGTGTCACAGAGGTAGTGCCGTGCATCACCTATACTGGCTGGTGAGAGAAAAGCTGTCCACAACACAACGGAGGACCGGCAGGACAGAGAACGCTTCCCGGAAACACAAGTGCTGGAGCCCAACACCATATGTCAGAAACGCCAAGCAACACCAGTGAGTCTGCACAGGAGCTTGGCACCCCCAAGGCGTACTGACCCAAATTTCAGTGGGATATTTGTTATATATTATAAGCATATAAAAGAAAGACTAATTGCATGAAATCCCTCATTTGAGTCAATTTGGGGAAACTACAGCATAACCACAACGGTGAAGTAATGAACTGTGATAAAACCAAAGTAAATCTTGATACCGGTGAAGTGAATTGGTTATGAACTGATATGAAAGTAACGCTAATAAGCAAAGACATGTAAGCAAGCATAAGTAAATGATTGGGATGAACACTGCCAAGAGTCAAGCAGATATTATTGCACACAACTGAGAGAAATGACTGGGTGAGAAAAGTAAACCCGTATGCAAGAGAAACCTGGCACAAGGGCATCAGAGGTTGTGATCAGAAGACATAAAACAGTGAATAAGTATCCTAGCAGGTGAGTGTACTGGGAAGCTTACGTTGGTCATTGCAAGTCAAAGCTAATAAACTAGTGAATGGTGATGAAAGAAGAAACAAAGCTTCAAGGGCTAGAGAAAGTATAATAAACCAAGCCTTATTGTGAAGCTGGAACTGTGGCAAAATACCTATGAAGCAGACGCAAGAAAGGTGTCTCGGTTTCATGACCTGTAATGGGTGGACCGTGTGGTCCGACAACTTGTCCTAGACCAAATAGGCCCACCTAAAGGAAAGCCACATTGTGATTGAATAAAGGAAAACCCTGTGCAAATTGAAACTAACGAACTGAACTTTATAAACTGGTGACAGGTAACCGAACTGAAGAAGTGGGAAGTGTCCCAAGGAAATGTGCTATTTTGGAACATTGAATATCCTGAGGAATTGTGTTATTTTGGAACTTTGAGAGACTTGAAAGCTTGGCGAAGGAAACCCCTCTTTTGTAAAGTCAATTGTTTGAACCTTGGGGAAGGAAAACACCTTATCCATCCAAGAGCTAGAAGAAGCTCAATGTTTTTATTTGACCACTTCTTATTTGGTGCTGACATCCCTACGCACTGTACACAATTAGATGTGAGGTTAAGTATAGGTTTTGGACACAGACATTTGCTTTGGACTTCCTGCCACAGACTATAATTCATTTCATTTAGGTAGGTGAAATCCCACCTCAGCATAGGGCAAGCTGGGCAGTTTCCCAACTCTCTTATTTTAAAAGTTTTCTCAAAATCCTGTTCCATTGTCTGTGTCAACTTCATGATGAATTCACAATTGCTATGCAGCCCCGGCTGAACACTTGGTCCACAACTGTTTGGTTATTGGCCGAATAGTAAATGTACTATTTGGCACACCCCTGGTATGAAACAAAACTACAGAACACAGGTGGATGGATTTCATGAACCCTCCATTATTAGGGTTGAAGTCAATATGAAATGTATACAAATATGTTTGCGGGATTCCCTATAATTGCCCTGAGTGCAACCATAAAATACATTAAAGCGATAGTGGCTCATTGGTAGGACCAAATGTATGACAGTCCAGACATCACAGTCATTTCTCGAAGACTCGAGACCAAAGTCATTTTTGTGACTGTTTCCCACAGGTACAATTCCTTAATGAGCTTTGGAAATGAAGCACTTTATAGATGCCTTCAATGAGTATAATGGCAAATGGCATTTCCCTTTGGACCAATCTCATGCATTCCATAAGATTAACATGAGGCGGAAGGAGACTGTAATCACAACACACGTTAAACTCTCCATCATTTGCATATTTGTGGCATGTCAAACAATTCACTTGCTTTCGAGATGGTGGCCACGTCATTTGATAAATGAACGACCGTGGATTTCCAATAGGCCTGGCATGACATTTCAAGGAAGAGCTAGCCTGCCTTCAACTAGATGGATTTCCAGGTGTGCCGCTGTATGCTCACAAGGGTTTCCGGACAGCGCAGTTGGCAGTACACATGCCAGAGCTTCCAGTCAGACCCTGAGGTATTCCACACACCATTCTCTCATGCCGCGAGTTTACAGCCCCCGTTCTTGTCCAGAATAAAGAAAAGCAAAATAGAAGCTATACGAACATTCACCCTTGGGATTTCGGTAGGACTACGATCGTTTCTCTTAACCCGCCGAGAACTAAATATGGAATGTTATCCGCGGAGAAACAAAATAAACGTGTCAAGCGGGAAACACACAATTATCAGCATATATATCTGAACCAATGAGGTTTGTGCCCTCTTTACGTTTAGTTAACAATTTCACAGACCACTCAAAATAACTCCTCATGTGAAGCAGGCTCAATGGGCTTCGAAAGGTGGAAGCTCAAATCTACTCGCGAGCCCAGTGTTTCATAGACTCCATTGCCCACCTGCCCCCGTGACATCAGATTGATGCAGATACATCGAAACAGGGTGGCATTGTCCACATGTGCACCAATCCCTTCTTTCTCCCCATGGAGATCACTGTGGGCCTTTTCACTGCGTCTACGGAGGCGTAGAAGCAGGGTGAGGCAACCTACCACCCTCCAGAGGTTTTGGCCAGCAACGCCCATGATCCTTCAACACGGACTATGCGGGCTGGTCTGATGGGAGTTGTAGGCCAAAACAGCTGGAGGTTTGGAGAATTTTAATCTACATAAAGAGTGACACCACCGTGAGAGTGCAACTCAGCAGTAGCTAGTGTGGATATCGGGAGTGAGAAACCACAGCAACATTGGCAACATCAGCATTTTAATTCTATGCACAAAATACCAGGTTACAGGCTTGCACATTTCCATTGACTACCTTAAAGGCACCACACTTGGCGTGGATTCAGCAAACGGGGCCTGGATGTTACCACTATATTAAGTTTGGGTATTTGAAAACAAGAACCCAATGCTCAATGAAAAGAAAGGGTGAAAGAGGACGTGTTAGTGGGTTTACAGAACTCGATTGAGAAATATGTAGAAATACGGCGTTTGAAAGAAGGATGGATCCAGACAGCCTTTCACGAGTTCTCCTCCTTTTACTTTGTGCATTTAAGCAATCGGCCATGACCGATGACTGATTGGAATCTTGCTCTTTGGATTACCACAGAGGCTCAGTAACACCTCTAGCCTGTGCTGTGCTATCTCCTGTTTATAGGAATATAGAGTTGTGGTGTGACACAGAGCCTGCTTGCACCTTGCAGGTACCTTAAAATGTTTGGAATCATAACAGGTCCCATGGCTACAGAAAGAACACTTACCACATAGAGCATGTCCAGACTCAGGGCTTTAAGTGGGCCGGGGCCTGCCTAGGCTGGGCCCCGGCATGCTCCGAAATCTCGTTTTGAGGTGGGGCCCTGCCGGGACCCTCTAATCTTCCTAAATCCTGAAGCTCTCGTTCGTGTGCGAGAGTTTCATGCTTCAGAAAAAAATGCCTTTCAGCCATAATGTTGGCGCTGCACTTGCGAGGCATCCCTTTAATCTAGAGGTGACCGTGGGCCGGCACCACCATTATGGAGAGAAGCGCGAGGCCGCTGGAAGCAGAGGCCTTGCTTTCTAAATTCTGAAGTTCTCACGCATTTTTGGGAGTTTCAGTCTTTCGCAAAACAGCCTCAGCTTCAAGCGGCCTCACCCTTTCAGCCTTAATGGTGATGCTGCCCCTCAGCTGGCGAGGGCCAGTGCCACCATTAAGGCTGAATAGGCGAGGCGCTGTCCCCTGCCAGGCAAGCCTATAGAAAAAAAAATGCAGACATCACCCTCTCTCCTAGTAGGGAGAGGGTGCTGATATCTACAAAAGGCTTCCTGGCGGGGGTGCCTGTAGCCCATTAAGCAGGGGCTCATCAAGGGGGCGTGGGCCATCGGCCCAGCAGGTGACCCCCGCCATTAGGCCACACCCCCTTGATGTCCCCCAACTCATTTTGTAGTGCCACTTAAGGCACTGTCCAGACTCCTCCCTGAATGCTTATGTTTAATACAGCAGGGCTACTGGGTGTGAAAAGCATAACATAACTGCCTTGAATCTAGAGGTCAACGTTCTGAAAGTTCTGCTCTGTTGACAAATGCAGAGCACAAACACAGGGTTGAGCTCAGACCAAGGAATGAGCCAATGAAGAACATCATTCAAAACCACAGGGATGTCATATTAGTGTGGTGGATGGGAAGTAAAACAGATCCTACACATAATAAGAGCATGTTCCCTAAAAAAAGAGAAGGAAAATGAACTATTGAGCAAAGTCGGATTCTAGAGCACATCAGTTTCCTGGGAGACCGGATCAACTGTACCACCACTCTCCTGAATGCCCATGAGCTCCAGAGGTATCAACAGGACGTCACCCTATTACACACTGATCCACGCCCTTGAAATTTGCACTATTGGTAAGATTACGTTTTGCATTTATCGATGCCACTGTTCTTTGCTTTTCTTGACATTCATTCCACAGTAGGTTTGAAAACGAGGACTATGGCCCCCATGGGTCATTTTGTGCATTTTATAGTCTTACTGAGTGAGTTGGTACATGTGTATCTTTTACTTTCCTCTTTTCCGTCGCTTCCTAAAATGATAAGAACATCTTTAAACAGAAGGAAACCAATTGAAAGGAAAACAGATCCATATTATTTGCATGCATCAAATTCTTCTAACATTGCTGGGTAAAGTATAGTACTTTTATTTCACTGGCACCAGTAACCACAGGTGCCAGAGGTCTAGAAGTGGTGTCGGGGGTTAGGAGGTGGTGGAAGAAGATGTCCGTCTAAATAAATGGCCGCGTGCATATGGTCAGACCATCACAGCATATCCTTTCACATCACTCTGCCCCTTCCCAAACCTAAAACCCCCAACCGCCCCACCCTCTCGACATATCGTAACTACAAAAACATTGACAGGAACCATCTCATACAATGCCTGGCTGAGGTGGATAAAAACCAAGCTGAGAATGACACCTGTGAAACTATGCTAGCAAATTTACTTAGTCATCTCGAAAAACTTACGGACCAAGTAGCTCCCCTCCAAACCAAGTCATCTAGATCCATCCAAAATAAAACAACAATGGTTCTCCAAAGAACTAGCAGAACAAAAAATGGACAAACGAAACAGAGAAAATGCATGGTTAAAAGATCCCTCATCAGCCAATAAAGCCCTCTGGAAGGAAAGCGAAATAAAATATAAACACATGATAACAGAGGCCAAGAAAAACTTTTATAATGAACAGATTTCTACAGCCGATAACTCCACTAGCAAACTGTTCAATATTCTTAAATCTATAGAAAACCCTAAAGCCATCACCCCTCCTTTCCTACCCTCACAAGAAGAATGCAATATTATTCAGATCGCCTTCTTCAACAAAATTGCTAAAGCAAGGGACACTATCTTAAACTCATTGACCAACAAACAAATGACAGTCACCTTGCCAGTCGAGACCATAACACCAGGTATTGAAACTTTTAAGTTCACAGAGATCAACAGCAGTGAAATGATCAAGGTACTGGCATCAATGAAACCCACCACATGCACAGAGAACATCATCCCGCCCAAAATAATATTGGACAACACAGACATATTCACCGCCACCTTGACAAAGATCATTAATGCCTCTTTTAGAGATCAGAAAGTTCCCGATGCCATCAAAAAGGTTACAGTAACCCCCCTGGTAAAAAAAAAAACAATCTTGACCAAGGGACCCGAACAACCTTAGACCCATAACAAACTGCAACTTCATCCTCAAAATCATGGATAAGATTGCCACTATGCAACTTCAGACACATGTGGAGGAATCAAACTCCCTCCACCCACAACAGTCCGGTTTCCGCCCTGCCCACAGTACCGAGACAGCCATGTTAGATCTTCAGACCAAAATGCTCGGTATTATTGACAAGGGCAAGACGGGTCTTCTCATCCTACTTGACCTCAGTGCCGCATTCGACCTCCTCGACCACAACTTACTCCAGAAGGCTTTAAAAAAGTCCACCAACTGCTCTGATGAAGCCATCAGCTGGATAATGGCCTTTTTAAAAAACAGAATATCCAGGGTGCACTGGGGGGACAAGTTCTCATTGGAAAAAGAAATCCTTTGTGGAGTCCCCCAAGGGGCTAGCATGTCACCACTGCTGTTTAACCTCTACTTGAGGTACCTATGCCTTCTTCTCGACCATATCAACACCTATTTCACTAACTGCACTGATGATACGCAGCTTGTATTTGAACTAAGTGGCAATTATCAGAAAGACAGCGAGCAACTCACCACGATATATAACTACGTGGAGCAATGGATGGACTCCAATTGGATGTGCCTTAATGGGAAAAAAACGGAGCTCGTGATCTTTGGCTCATCCTCCGCTCGAGCTAAGCTATCCCCATCCTACACATCCTTTCAGATCAAAGATACATCCATACCGGTCTTAGGCAAGGTTAAAACCCTCGGTCTGCTGCTGGAAGCATCCTTGGGGGCGGATGCCCAAGCACAATACATTAAGAAAACTGTGCCTACCACCTCCGATTAATAAAAGCCATCAGACCCTTTATATCAGAGGACAACTGCGCGACCATAGCAAGAGCCACCACCTTGTCGCGCCTCGACTATGGCAACGCCCTAGTCCTGGGTGCCTCCAAGCAGTGCCTACAAAGTTACCAATTTGTACAGAACAACGCCGTAAGAATTGTCGAGCTTAATTCTAGAACAGAGCATATCAGCAACTCCAGAAGGGAGCTTCACTGGCTGAAAAATGAAGATAGGGTGCACTTTAAGTCCTTAACCATTGTTCTTAGATGCATTCACGGAAAGGCACCAACGTACCGAAAAACGAGGATCAAATCATACGTTCCCAATAGAACACTGAGATCGTCCCAACTCGGTGGCCCCATACAAACTCAAAAGCGGCCTTGGCAGAGCCTTCCCGACTCTTGCAGCCAGTCTCTGGAACAACCTTCCGGATCACCCAAGACTGGAACCCAACTATACCTGCTTTCGCAAAATGGTAAAAACCCACATATTCAAATAAACTGCCACCTTTTCAACCCCCAGTCAGAGTAATTTTTGTGTTCATCCCGTTCTATCTGTCCTACCACTTGTCTGTCCTGTCTTCGTGTTCCTGTTTCTGAGCCCCTAGGCTCGCGAGCTACCGGCGCATTATAAATACTAAAATAAATAAATAAATAAAACAAATGTCCTATTACATTTAAGTCTGCCTCATGAACAGCTGTAAAAATAAATAAGTAAAAATAACAGACTGTTATCCACCTTGCAAAGATTCCTGAGACGCTGCCGTGTTCAGCACAACATCCATTACCTGAACCTCAGAGAAAGGAGGTAAGCACTTCATTTTAAGGGCTATTCTTGCGCGATATCGAGTTATGACACAAGTGTAAGAGCTATGAACAAATCTGCCATCACAGGAGAAATGAACCTCCTTTGACAGCAGGACTTGTGACTTTACACTTTATGAGGATATTGCAATCCATAAAAGTAATTACAAATGTAGAAAGAAATAGACAAGACTTTTCTACAAATACAGTGACTTCGCTCAAAACATTACTTTTCAGCTAAAATATTAAAGCAATTAATCGTACAAATTCATAAAAAATACTAGGTATGTAAATTACAATGTTCCATATAATATTCAGTTTCATGTCAGCCTATGTCATGTACAAAATACAAATAGGAACTTAAGTTAGAAGATCCATCACAACCTTCCTCCTTGAGATGGCCTTTCTTCAAAACAAGTCAAACACCCAATAAGAAGATGGGTCCCCCAGGTTCATCACGCAAGGCAAAGCAGCTTTAACAGTCCGTATATTAGGTAATTCAACAGCCTAAATAGGGTTGCTTTGCTGTATCTTCGTACAGGCTCCAGAAAACCAGGAAGTGTGGCAAGGACGTGGTAGTTGCTAGTTTCCCTTCCTCCATCTCTTCATCTCTTCATCTCTGAACCAATCAGTGATAATCCCAGCCTCAGTGGTGAGCTTATGAATCTCTGATTCTCTTGGGAAACCCATTCAAAGTAATTTGCCAGAAAGGTATTGGGGTAAAGGGAAGATACCCTCTGCTGGCCCAAAAATGATTTAATTCTCTTAACGGATCCCTCAACAATATTATCTGAATCCTTAAACCAATCAGCTAAGCCAGTTCCCTTCAGACCTTCACTTATGTATCAGAACCATGGTATTTTTATGGTAAAGGAATTAGCTACAAGATCCCTTATCAGTTGTTTCATCAATGCTGCTTCTTTATTGTGCCAAAACATCACCCGAAAACGATTGGTTTTGTGGCAATTAAGTTGCTCAAATAGTTGATGCCAACTTCGTTATGCATTACAAAAGTAGATACAGATCTTGGTAGGGCCAATGTTTAGCACAGGAAGCTATGTTGGGCGTATTGCCTCTTTTCAGGTTGCACATAACTCCAAATTGCTGTGCTGTACTGTCCAATCGGAAGTGATTTGGCTTATACATTTCCAGTCCTCTCCCAATGGCCTGCATCCTAATATTATTAAATAGAAATCGAATTGCTCTGTCTGCTTGTAACATCTTTCGAGTCTGGCCACACATGTTATCGCTTCACTGACATGTTGAATTACATTTTATTTCATGATAAGACACTATTAAGCAACTTTCCAAGCTCGATCTATAAATCACTATTGCATTCAAATTGTATTTCCTCACAGCAAACACCGTAGTATTTGATGTCGTAAAACTATTGTGGGCGTATAGTCGACATATGTACTTCCCAATACCCTTAGGGGTCCCAGGTGTTCTAGCTATTAATACCGCGTCATTAGTATAGCTCAGGCCTGGAATTCGTTTATTACCAACTCTGGGAATGTTCAGGTTACATTCACATAGCTCATCAGGATAGTATACAGGTTAAATCATTCGGGGTGAGTACACATCTTTGCCTTACACCTTTCCAAATACGAAAGTCCTATTTTAACACACAGAGTGAGGATTATGCCTTATAAAAAGGTTGATCGATCAACTGAAGCGCACATAGAATTTGATTTCAGCAAAGAACCCCATTACCCCATTCTCCTTTCTTTATCTATTCGATCTTGCATCCTTAATGCAATTATTTGTCAGAGTTATTTTGAACCTTCTCCTCCAAAGTAGCGTCAAAGGAAGCATTTGAACTCTCCCCTGTATCCATTTCATTACATGATAATGTTGATATAGGGCCCCCCCCCCAATTCCAATCTGTTTGCTGGAAATCACTGTTCAAAAGATCAATAAAACAATAACGAACATTGGTAGCAAATAAATACATTGGAACCAGAAGAGGGGAGAGTGTCCACCAGAATGAAACTGATGTGCTCTGTAAGGGTGAGCACCATAGCATAGTTTCGTGAAATAGAATTATTAGTCATATAGAACCTTGGTAAGCTCAAGGGTTGGAAAAAGTGATAAAGTTACAAAGTAAGAAGGATGTGATATGTGCAAATTGAACGTCAATAGGAATAGCTTCCCGAAAAAGAGAGGACACCCACTAATACACAGCCCTTTGATCACTCCGACTCGGCATTGCTCCTTGTGGATTTGAAATCGTATCTGGCGAAGCCAAAGGAGCATGGCATGGCATGGCATGGCGCTGAAGAGCATGGAATCCCTATGGCCTCACACCACCCCTTCTAAGGGGAAATGTGTGCAAGAAAGGGAAAGTTCGGAGGAAAAGAACAGAACAGGGGTTCGTGAAGGGGGACGAGAGAGTGAAAAGAACATGAAGGCAAGAACACGCGTTGGTATGCTCAGTAGTGTTGGCAGAGGTGCCTACAGTACCTAATCGGGGGGGTCCAATGAAACACCGTCATCTAATACCAATCCTATCAGCGTGGGGAAAAGGGACATGCTACCATAAGGAGTTTCTGCATTTCATTACCCTCCGGCTTAGTAATTTCCGTTCTTAACAAAGATGGTTTGGAATCTCTGGAGCCATCCAACTATGTGCCCATATCTACGTTACCAATTATTGCAACGATAACAGAGGCCGAGGTCCCTTCACAACAACATAATTTGAAGAAGCGTGCACTGCTGACATCCAATCAGGGTTTTGTTCCATCAGGGGAAGGGGTTGCACCAATGTGGATGCCCGGGAGGCTATTTTGCTTAAGGGACAGACGCCATCCCAGCTGCTTTCATACCTCTGGATTTATCAGTAGCACTTGACAGCATGGACCACAATATTTTCCTGGATCCGCTGGGAGGGATTGGGGTCTGAAGTAAACAGGGATCCACTTTTATCTTATGGGTACGGCCAGCAGATTTAACTGGTCCACTTTACCCATTCTTCAAAGTGTTGGGTCCCCCAGGGCTCGGCACTGTCCCCCCTTCTTGTTAAGATCTACATGTTCCCCCTGACCCAACAGATTGGGAAAGTGAAGTAGGTGTGAGACGTGCACGGATGAGGCTAATGGTTGCAAGTCTACCACAGGCTGCATATACGCAAAGGCGGATGAATGCTAATAGGCTCTGCCCAAATGGAAGTAAATCCATGATCATTTTGTTGGGTGGACCTAAAGAAGGGACCTTGCATTTCCCTGGCTTGAAGAGTAGGCTGGGGCTCCTGGCCCTGCTAATTCAGTGTGTAACCTAGTGGTACATTTTGAGAACGAGCTATATTTTGAATGCCAGGTTCATGAGGGGGTGAAGTCAATCAACTTCCATCTTTTTTATTTGTCAAAAATGTGTCCTCTGGTGGGCGTGTCTGACAGGAAAAGCAAGTGCAAGCTATTGCGCTCTCTCTGCTTCACCATCAAATAGGAACCTGCGGCCACAGGCTGATCACAAACTGAAAGCGGCCCCTTTCAGAGAAGCTCCCTTAGGGGAATAATATATGAAGGTTACTGGTTTAACACTGTGGCCCTCCCTATGCCACTCTCCGCAAGATCTGATTCATTAACGTATTTTTCATAAGAACATTTTTTTTGTTTATTTGTTTTTTACAGGTTACTTAAATCTCACATGATATTGATTTTAGAATCTGCTTTTTGGTTTTATTTAATCTGGAACTGAAGTTCCCATTGTTTGTGAGTTGCATTATATGATTCAATTGTATTGCAGGTCTGTAATTTGTTCAGTGCCTTGAAGCCGCTTATCTGACTTTGTCCCGCTTTATAAATAAACATAACAATGCGCATGTGATGAAAGGGACCAGGCCAGGCGTGAAGAAATGAAATATAAAAGGGTCAAATTGGAGTCACCTAAACAGATTAACTGGAACATATTCTGTCTGGCATGGAAAATGTAGTAGAATACCATTGAGCTGCAATCCATACTGAGCATCACCTGCTCTTGGTCGGGTCAGCAGTGAAATGTTGCTGTGTCATTTCAGATGTGTGTCATTTCAGACGTGTGTCATTTCAGAGTGTACACGTTTCCTGAAAACGTTCCTTCCAAGTCAGTTGATCATGATAGTTTTGGCTAAGGAGCCGATGGTTCCCAAATGCTGCACAGGCTCCACCACTCTCAATCCGCTTTTATTTCCCCTCAAATGCTTGGCTTTGTGGCCTGTGGTAAATTGATGGGAGGCATGCATTTCGGAAATGGAGCCGATTGGAATGAGGGGTCTTCTCTTCTCTCCGTCTGATAGGAGCCGTCTGTGACTGAGCCAAAGATGCTCTTGGGTGCCACCCCGGCCATGAATGCAAGTGTGAGCTGCTGCTGCCTCCTTTGAGGGACTGTTGTCGGAAGAGAAATGAATATTCCAAGCACTGGTCCTGAAGGCTAGGAGGATGGAGCTGGCACCAATCTCGAACATGAATAGATCCAAGAAACCAAAACAAACAATCTTTTTGGCCGCTTTGGGCAGGGATTGGCCGAAGCCGCTGCTTTCGAATGGAAGAGCTGGAGTAGTTTGCTGCGACAATCTAATCAGACACGCAGCATTTCTGCCTTTATTCCCTCTGAGATTAGGATAATTTAATGTTTTATTGATTTATAGTTCTTGGCTTAGTGTAACTCAATTTCAACTCCAGCATGGTGGCAATTCTATCTTCCTGCCCCATTTGTCAGCAAATTCTTTTTTATTTGGAGACTCGAGCACACCTATGTAAGGGCAACGCTGTGGAAATTACATCAGACACTCTGTGCCTCAATAAAGTCGCATTTGAAAAGGTATGTTTTTGGCTGGATACCGGATGCCGCAGACGGAATTCAAAGCTATGCTCAGTGCGGCGCCATTTATAATATCAGCATTGGGCTGCTTTCCTTTATTATTTAGTTTCAGTTAAGGAAGATGAAACTCGGTCTGATGTCTGTATGTCAGCGCTTTCAAGGTGGAAGGGAGGAAGCTTTACCAGGTGCAAGAGTTTCAGGAGATGGAGGCGGAGAGATGTGAAAGGCAAGCAGTGGGGAGGAAGTTGGAGGTGTGACTGAGTACCAAAAACGCATTACATTTTCATTAATTGGTTAATGCCAGTCTATAGCTTCCATTTTCCAAGGTGCTATTTTAGTAAACATTACCCTTTTTTATTTTGTTTTTCTGGTCGCGTTCCTTCATTTACATTTCCACAGTACGGGTTTCTTCATTTTTCCTTTTACATTAACAAAGCCAAAAAAAATACAAACATTTTATGCTAAAATACAAATGTTACATTGGCCAACTCAAAAGGAGCATATACATCCAAGTCATGGGAAGGCCAAGTCATAGAAGATGGACCCTCCCCCCCCTACACCTACAAAAAGCCCCACAGATACATCTCTCCCATATCTCATGAGATCAGGCGTTCGCTGGAATGCAAAACAATGGCAATCCTCCTCTCCATGGACTATCGAATTGGAACCGCACACTGATGGCAGGGTGATCCACCCATGAGAACGGTAACACCATGTGTTCTATCTGGCAGCGTGAATGTTGTCACTGGTCCTCCTTGCCTGCTGCTAGTAGAATGTTGGTGGCATGTAGATGAATGACAGCTCAGAGAATGTTGGGTCAATGTGATGTGTATGGTCCTAGGGATGTCAGTTAGACCTGAGCTGAGGGTGCCTGAGGTTGGACCAGTGAGTGGCTGAATACAACACCTTGGCTCACTGCGCCTGGCCTAGGCCTCCAGAGACTACCAATTTGCAAAGCATACCCCTGTCCACACATCAAATGGAGTGTTTCCATGTTAGGGAAGGATTTAGTCAATGTTGTGGGCGCTCTACCAAGAATCTTCCGCAAAATACCAATGTCCATGAACATTGGTACATTTTTCCTACATGAAGAATTTTGAAATGTTTTGTATGGTTCTGCACTGGGAAATCAGTGTCCATAATGTTTCTCAGAGGGCTGGGCTGCTTTTAATCCAAAGAATGTTTGCCATCTGATCCTCGTGCTCAGGATATTTCACAAGTTTTATATCAGAGTTTTCCTTTAATATTGTTTATGTATCTTTTTTCTCCAGAAGATGGAGAACCATCTCCCCTCTGTAGTGTTAGGCTGGACTGGTCACATTGTTGCTACTGCCTGAATTGGGCCGGAGCCTGAGAACCAGCTGGATTAGGTTAGTGCAGCATGGCTCATTGCTGAATTAGAGACCGGTGTGCTTCTCACAGAATCAAAGATACAGTGTCAGGAACTAAAAATCTTTGTGTTAGGGCCTGCAGCCCCTTTAGACTGTATATTACGAGGTTGCCTAAACATTTATAAGTCCTCACCATCATGGTGCTGAACCCGAGCCCATAGTCCGTGGCTCTTTTTTGACCCATGCCCAGCACATTCAGAAAACCAGCTAAGCTTCATTGCTCACTCACAATGTACCACACGTCCTTATGTTCCACGCAAGCTTTGCTAGGCCCTCCAGACCCTCCACCAGACCTTGGACATGCTTAGGTTTTGGTCTGTTCAGCCTCAGCCATGCAGCTTCCACTCTTCACCCTGCTCTGTACAACTTCCACAGCAGCCTGTGATCCATCAGCAAGCTGCAGCACACCAACATCCATGCTAACTTCCAACTCAAGAGACATTTCCGAACTTGGGGTGGGTGGTTGAAAGGACTGCTGAGAGACTGAAAGGGATGAGATGACACCCCCACAAAATGTCTGAATAGTGCCTGACCCTTTGAATGCACAGTAAGTAGGACATCCTGCAAGGGGCCTAAGGTTCCGGGACAGTTTCTAATGTAAACCCTGTGATTAATGATCTGCTCTAAGAGGTTACCACTGTGCACCGCAATCATAATACATGACCTATTTATTGTGTCAATTACCCCACTCAAACAAGAGAATGTTCCCATAAGTATCTCACTTTCCAGGATCTGAATAGTACTAGGACAGCATGACATTTGTTTCATTATCAACAGTTTGCACCTCATATCAAGGAATCCTTTCACAAGATGAGAGGCAGAGCCTTTAACAGGATAGCCCCCTGGGCAAGATCACAAACTGTGTGCAGGCACTTGAAGATTTCACTGTTTATACAAGAACCTCCAGTCAATATTGTTGCATCTTTCTGTGATGCTCCCATTTAAGCTTCTCTTCTAGACAAACGTTGCAATTTTGCACTTCATTTTGCACACCCCAATTCCCACAGTTGTCATGAATGTGCAGCTGGAACACCCATTGTTCACTATTTTGGACTCATTCATCGCCATAGTCCTCCGCGGACAATACCTAGTCATATTTTTGCCTATACTTTCTGTTTGCCACAATTTGGCACTTCCCGATTTCATTTCACAAACTCCATCTCCCATAATGTAATGCACGTTTTGGCAGTTTTCATTACCAAGCTATTCCTATGCAGCAATCTCAGAACTACAACCCCCAAGAGCCCCAGAAACAGTGCTGCTTTCACTTTCCTATGTTCAGAGAGGGAGGAGGCAGATTACCTTCAGGTGTGGTGCTCCAGGTGCTGCTAACAAACCTACTTCTGCACAGGGCAGGTCAGTATTTAAGCAGCTGCCTGCAGAAGCACATGGATCTTGCATTGAGTTTTCTGCCAGCCCCTTGGTGTGCAGCCCTGCTACTCTGCCTGCACTTCCCTCCCTTATGCCCTGTGCTTCCTGCCCTAAAGCCCTGCAGCCCTGCTCACCTGCTTGCAAGTCCTCTGTTTTATGTCTGCAGCCCCTTGCTCTCTACCAACAATTCTCTTGTGCCCCACCTGCAGTTCCCTATTCTGTGCCCATAGCCCACATTACTTAGCTTTAGCTTCCTAGATTGTAGTCCTGTGTTTCCTTGTTATCCGTCTGCGGTCCTGCTCTTGCTATTCTAGTCCTGAGTTACAGTTCCTTGTATTCCTTGTTACCAGTCTGTATTCTTTTTTTACCAGTCTGAGTTTAGTCCTTGTTATTTGTACCTGGCAAAGGCAGATTGACCAATCACAATCCTCCTTTCCGAAGCGTGATTGTGCATTCACCTCACGCAGTGACAAAAAAATGGCAGTAAAAATGGCTTCCACCATTAACATTGAAAAGGGAATAGGTACCTTTTTCGGGTGATGGCAGCCATTTTGGAACCTGTTTTCTATCGAAGCTTTCATCTGATAAGGAAGGTAGTCACTTTTCTATTTGTTAATAATGGCTGCATTTTTTATTTATTTATTTTTCCGATGGGAGATGTGCTCGCGTTGAACGCATCTCCCGTCGGGAAAAAATAAGAAAACTATCCGCACTCAAGGAAATCCTGGGATTTGAATAGCATTCACACCCCAGCTGTGTGGCGGACATGGCGTTCGACGGTCTGCAGCATAAGCTGAAACCCTCGCTTCACTCAGGCCTAACAAAGCTCAGGCTGGTGGGCCGTTAAATGCCATGTCTGTCCCCCAGCCAGGGCGTGAAAGCTAAATTCTATTCCACGGTTTTGTTGTTCCTGGGCTATAGTTCAGTCCACTGTTCCTTGATTCCAGTCCTTAGTTACTAGTCCGCAGTTCTAGTATCCTTGCACTTAGATTCTTGTCTTCTCGCTTTTCTTCTTTCTTCCTGTTCTCTATTCTTAACCTTGGTCGCTTTGACTCCTATTCTTTCCCTGGATACTTCTGTAACTTTTATTGCCCTCACTTGTGCTTGTGTAATTCCTTTGTCCAGAGATCGGCTGCTGGGTTTCCCAGCAAGCAATCGCTACCCCTTCCTTTGTCCCATTTCAGTATTGTACCTTGTGCCATATTGTTAACAGTGTGCTGGTTCTTGTTTTAGGAGACAGTCACTGTTCAGTTTCTGGTGCACCATACAGGCTTCAGTCTTGTTAGTACTGTTTCCTTGTCCCTGCCTTAGGGTTCAGACACAGACACGCACTCCTGCTGCCCCTTTCCATGAGCATTCAGAGTGGGGCTTGTGAGAAACCTGAGGATATTCTCATTCCTAAACCCCTGGATCCTCTTCTCAGGCGGCCAGGGAAAGGCCATCGTTCTTGGGTCCTGACCCTAGGGGTTGAAAGCAAGGGAGGATCACCTGGGTGGAGGGTCCTCGGAGTTTGGGAGTGAGGTACCCTCAGGAGAGACATGGCAGCTCCCTTTCCCTAATAATGACCAACCTAACCCTCCCCGACCTTTATGGGTTATTGCCAGACACCTCCCCTCATTTCCCCACATTTGACATTTAAAAGTACTGGGACGAGAAAGAGGAGACAGAGTAGTAGAGCCAATACCTTAATTTTACCACTCTGGTACTGGGATGATGATTTAGATGCCTGCAGAGAGTCAGGTATGTGCGCCTTTAATCATGGTCAGGCAAACCTAAGTAATGACACACACCTGCAACCTGTTAATTGGTTGCAGGTGTATAAAATGAGGGTCAGAGAAGGAGAGGAGAGGAGCAACGGGAAGGCTGCGTGGGTGAGACAAGCAGAGGACCCCTAGATGTGTGGAGGCAGATGTGGTGGGACCAGAGCAGGGGCCAGGTCACCGGGAGAGGACCCTGGAACTTGTGTGGCCAGATCATGGATACAGGTGTGGGAGCCTCCAGCACAGAGCGCGAGCAGCAGGAGCATCCAGAGGGGAAAAGACGCTGTCCGCGTCAGAGAAAAACTAGCTGGCTTGCAGAGAAGGCTGCCCGGCAGGAGAGCAGGGCTTGCATCACAAGGGCTGCCGGCCTCGTGAGCAGAAGGGAAGCTGCGGCGCCTTCGAAGGGAACTGCAGTTAGCCGGTAAGTGTCAGGAAGAACACTTGGGGCGTCGGGGCGCTCCTAACAGACCAGGAATAAATAACGGTCTTTTAAAATATGCGCCTCAAATGTTACTTGAATACCAAACCAAACAGAAACTTGAAACTACATATAACGAATGCATATAATGAATACATTATACATATCAAACTGCCTGAAAACATACAGTTGAACATAATGAACACATCATAATTACTGAACTGAATGGAAAATTAAAATTAAGCCTAATTAAAGCATTTTAAACACCAAACCGAAAGAAAAGGTGACATTAAACATAACATAGGTATATGGAATACCAAAGTGAATGAAACCTTGAAGTTAAATATATCGAACACCGATTACAATAAAAACTTTATGGGCAAAGCAATTCTCTAAGGACAAATAAAATGCTCATGTGAAAATAAACTATGGAAAAGAGCATCAGTGTGAAAGAGTGCCACAAAAGGGAGATATGAATAAAACACCACAAAGATGAACTTTTATGAGTGAATGCAATGTGGCAAGGCCGCAGACTGGCAAGAGGTGTGCGACACGTAATGTCAGAATCAAGTGGTTGATAAGGAGAAGCCAAAGAAGTGTACACTTGCAGATACAGCCAAGAGGCCAACAAAGTAGAATGAAATTAAAGTGACTGGGGCAGGAGCTGAAGAACATATGTGACTTCAAAACCTATGGATCCGGGTTGCGCAACCTGTGATGGGTGGACTGTGGGGTCTGACAACTGCACCTAGACCAGTGAGTCCTGAATGACGAGAAATCAAAGACCTTGTAAAACAAACCAAGAAGCAGCATTGTGAGTGAACGGGTGAGGCAAACTAGAAGGAGGGTCAGGTTGACCGTGAGTTAAATTATACGTTTGAAAAGACTGAAACAAACTTGGCGCAGTTGAAGTCTTGGAGAAGGGAACCCAGAGACATGAGGAATTACACCGGTTGTCTTGAGGATAGAGCCTCAAGACCCCCTTTGCTTTTTGAACTATGTTGCTTGGAACTTGGGGAAGGGAACCCCAAGGACTATTTGGAACTGTGTTACGATGAACATGAGAAAGGTAATCTTGAGATTTTGTGTGGAACGTTCTTGCACATGGGGAAGGGGAGCTGAAAGAAAGCAGATAGTTGGAAGAAGCTCAGAACTTTATGTTGAACACTGTTTATTTTGTTAGTAACACATTGGTTAGCTTTAGTTGTGAGGCAAGAATATGTTTTGGACTAGACAGACTTAAGTTGAACTCTTTGACTCAGACATTCCTTAGTTTTGTTCAGGGAGGGAAATCCCACCATAGCATAGGGCACGTTAGGCTTTCTACCACCCCGACAAACTTAATAAATAGATTTTGTTTGAACCTTAAGTCTATTGTCTGTGTCTTGCTTCAGGAGGTCTTCACATGCCCTGTAATAGCAACACACTCAGAAGGCTAGAGTTTCCCCTGGCCTTGAGGAAAATGCTCCACCCCCCCAGTCTGCGTACACTGCAAGCGGGAACCTATTGTGTTTGTCTTACTTGAACTCCTTGCCCCTTTCTGGCCACTGCCTTTGTAGCCTGCATGTAGTTATTGCCTTTCCTTTCTTGTCTGCAGGACAACTTACACTCCTGATTCTTGTGCACTTTCCTCCCCTCGGCTTTTTGGGCATGTCTATACCCTCAAGCCCCTGACACAAGCAGAAGATAGCCAGGCCTTAAATTACAAAAAGAAACAACAAATCTAGACCAGAATATCCCTTATCACGCGATCTACCGATGACTCTAGAAAATTAAATTAACCCATTAGTGTGCCAGATTGCTTCTATGTACGTTTACCAGCTTTAAAAGTTTGAAGTTGACACAATTACGCTTTGAACTTCTTATTCCTGAGAAGAACAAGTTACTACTTACCTTGTAACGTTTTTTCGATGGGATGTTCCTCCAACGTATTCCTTATCTTGATAGATTACATTCCAGCTTGCTGGCCTCGGAAATGTTTTCCAGTAGAGGGCGCTGCGCGTTGACGTCCCTCGAGCTGGTGTCCCTCGACAGCCTCCGTCTCGGCGCCGACGTCTTCGTGCGTATAAATAGACTCGCACAGCGGCCGTTGCTCCGTTCCGTTTTGAAGCTTGAAATTAGCTGTGCATGAATTGGTTATTGACCTTGAAGGAGCGTAAGCTGCAACTACAAGGGAAGTTTTACTGCGGGGATGGATGGGAAGGGCGATAAGGAATACGTCGGAGGAATATCCAATCGAAAGAACGTTACAAGATGAGAAGTAACTTGTTCTTCGAAGGGATTGTGTCCTCCGACGTATTCCTTATCTTGATAGACTCCCATAGCAGTGGTTTGAAAGAGGAGGGAGTAAAATTGGAATATTCCCCTTTAAGAATGAACAGAATGTAACACAGCTTTGCCAAATCTTGTCTCCTGGCTAGAGGAGGAATCCAGACTATAGAATTTTGTAAAGATATGTCCGGACGACCATGTGGCAGCCGCACATAGGTCCCGAATCGGTACCCCTCTTTGGAGAGCCGAAGAGGCTGCAATACCCCTGGTTGAATGAGCCCTAAGGCGTTGAGGGAACTCTTTCCCTGCCAATTTGTAGAATCTTGAAATGGTCTGTTTTGTGATTGGCAATCCTAATTTGTGTCCTGCATAACCTACAAACAGTTGGTCTGCTTGCCTTATTCTAGCAAGTGTGTTGATATAAAAACTCAAGGCACGCCTTGGATCCAGCCTATGTAGCCTCTCTTCCTCTTTCCCTGGATGGGGAGGAGGATAGAATGAAGGTAAGGTTATTTTCTGAGTGATGTGGAACTCAGACCACCTTTGGGAGGAAATTAGGCTTCACTTGTGAGACAACTTTGTCTTTGTGAAAAATTGTATGAGGAGGTTTGCAAGATAGAGCTTGTAATTCGCTCACTCTTCTGGCAGATGTTAGAGCCACTAGGAATACTGTTTTAAGGGTGAGAAATCTTAATGAACAAGAATGGAGTGGTTCAAAAGGAGTACCCATCAGAAAATGTAAGACTAGATTTAAGTCCCACAAGGGAACTTGGAACGGCCTTGGGGGATAGACATTAGTTAACCCTTTCAGAAATTGGATTACCAGGGGTAATTTGAAATATGATGGCTCCTCCGCAGTGCGCTTAAAGATTGACAGCGCTGCGAGGTAGCCCTTGATCGTACCAACTTAAAGACCTGAATTAGCCAAATAGAGCAAAAAAGATAACACCATTGGTGTACTGCATGAAAAGGGTTTGATATTCTTTTCTCTACACCAGCTGCAAAATCTGTTCCAACGGCAGCGGTATAAAGTCTTTGTTGCTGGCCTTCTGGCTGAAAGCAACACCTCCATGACGTCATCCGGGAGGTCCCAATCCTTATATCTCAACCTTTCAGAAACCAAGCGTGAAGGTTGAGGGTTCTGATGTCTGGATGGAGAACCTGACCTCCCTTCTGCGAGAGAAGATCCTCTCTTTGCAGAAGACGAATCGAAGGGTAGATGGACATGTCCAGAACGTCCGGGTACCATGTTCTACTTGCCCAATCGGGGGCAATTAGGATCATAGTCTTTCAGAATCTTCTCAACCTCCTGATCATCTGAGGAATGACAGGGACTGGAGGAAACACGTATAGAAGTGGAAACTCCCAGTCTACTACAAACGCGTCCCCTAGAGCTCCTCTCGGGGGAAATTCCCTTGAACAAAACTGATCGCACTTCCTGTTGATACTGGTGGCAAACAGATCCACCTGAGGGGTTCCACAAAGGGCGAAGATCTCTTGAAGAACTTTCTGAGCTAGCTCCCACTCGTAGGAGACTGTGCTCTGCCTGCTCAGAGCATCTGCCGTCAAGTTCTTCTCTCCGGCTAAGTGAACTGCCGATAGAGAGATTCCTTCTTGAATTGCCCAAAACCAGAGCTGCATCGCCTCTCTGCACAGTGGCAGTGATCCGACGCCTCCTCTTTTGTTGAGGTAGTGCATGGCCACTGTGTTGTCCGTCATTATTAGGACATTCTTCCCCTGTACAGATGGCAGAAAAGCCTTCAGCGCTAGTCTGATTGCTCTCAGCTCCAACAGGTTGATTTGTAGTCTGGACTCCGATGGAGACCAATGACCGTTTATGGTCAAGTCGTTGGCATGGACTCCCCACCCTGTTAGTGAGGCATCCGTGACTACTGTTATCTCCGGCCATGATTGCCAAAAGTGTTCTCCTTTCAAGATGTTCTCCCGACAGGCCCACAACTGAAGGTCTCGTGCCACTCTGTCCGGCACTCGAAGGAGATCTGACATTCTTCCTGAGAATTGCGACCATTGGGTTCTTAGTGCCCACTGGAGGGATCTCATTCTCAGGCAAGCCTCTGGCACTAGGAAGATGCAGGATGCTACGAGGCCTAGCAACCTCAAAAAGTCGAAGGCTGGTAGACGTTGGGCATTTTGAAACTTGGTGACAATCTGTAGAATATCTTGAGCCCTCACCTCTGGTGGCAAGGCTTTTCCCAGGGAAGTGTCCAGGACTGATCCAATGAACTGGAGTCTCTGTGATGGTATCATCTGAGACTTCTTTAAATTGAGGGAGAAGCCCAGCTTGTGAAGGAAGTGGCAGACATAATCTAGCTTGATCTAAGCTTGTTCCGAAGATACTGCTCTGATCAACCAATCATCTAGGTAAGGGTAGACATGGATCCCATCCCTCATTAGACTTGCAGCCACTACAGACATTAGCTTGGTGAAGACCCTCGGGCGGAGATCAGCCCAAATGGCAGAACTCAAAATTGATAGTGAGAGTTGCCAATTGTGAACCTCAGGTATTTCCTGTGTTTGAGATGGATTGGCACATGGAAATAAGCATCCTGAAGATCCAGCGATATCAGCCAATCCTGAAGTTGGAGGGCCTGGAGGATCTGAGAAAGGGTTACCATCTTGAATTTGTCTTTCCTGAGGAATTTGTTCAATTCCCTCAAGTCCAAGATGGGTCTCAGTCCTCCGTCCTTCTTTGGTACTAGGAAGTAGGGAGAATACCAACCCTTGTTCCTCTCTGCTACAGGTACCGGTTCTATAGCACCTTTCTCTAGCAGGTCTACAATCTCCAGCATAAGGAGGTGGTCTGGAAACTTCAAAGAGTTGCGCCCCGGTGGATGACTCTGAGCGGTGTGTAGGAAGGGCAGTCAGTAACCTTGGGCAACTGTTTCCAATGCCCCAGCATCTGACGTAATGGCTTGCCATTCTGCCAGATGCTGAGTTCAACTGCCCCCTACTGGTGTCTTGTGAGGGGCGACCTCAGAGGGGTTTAGAGGCGGCTGACGCAGATGTCGAGGGTAAAGCGGCACCTGCTGCTGCGGTTTTTATACCTTTTCCCCGTCCACCACGGGTGAATCGTTTCTGGCCCATTTGAGCTGGCTGTCCTCTGCCTTTTCCGAATGCGGAGTAATAGCGAAAGGACCTACGTCTACAGGAGGTTCCTGAGGGGCGATTGGGAGTCTGTCAGATTGCAGCCCCAAGAGATTTTGCTGCTGCCTTGGATGTTTATAACTTCTGCAGGCTGTCATCAGCCTTCTTACCAAATAAAGAAGTGCCATCAAAGGGCATGTTCAAAAGTCTGGCTTGTACATCTGGGGCAAAACCAGACTTCCGCAACCACGCAAATCTGCGGATTGTGGTACTTGCCGCCATGGCCCTGCTGATACTGTCAGCAGAATCAATGCCAGTTTGAAGGGACTCGCACATTGCATCTTTCCCATCTTTGATGATGTTTAAAAATGCTTCCCTTTCCTCTCCTTCCGGGAGACAGTCAGCCGCAGATGAAGCACAACCCCAAAATGTATGGCTGAATCTTGCAATCGTGCAAGTGGCGTTAATAGATTTAAGCACCATGCTACATGCCAAAAATACTTTTTTTGACATAGCATCAAACCTTTTATCGTCCCTGTCCTGTGGAATAGTAGGGTATGCAGATTTACTATTTGATGAAGTCGCTGCTTGTACAACCAAACTCTCTGGAGTTGGATGTTTGCTCAAGTATTCAGGATCTGTAGCAGATACCCTGTATTTGGCAGATAGTTTCTTGTTAACTGCAGGGATAACTTCAGGGGTTTCCCAATTAGCAGATATCTTTCTTTGCAGAGCAGTATGAAAAGGAACAACATGATCTTCCTGTGGACCTTTAACTAAAATGTCAGTAAGGTCATCCTGCTGAAAAGAAGGTGTAGGTGTAGACCATCCCATGAATTCTATTATTCTTGCCATCAGAACCCTATAAGGGGTCTCAGCATTGTCCCCAGGGTCTGGTTTAGCAAACTCTACTTCTGGAGAAGTATCTAAACCACTTGCTTCATGTAAAGAGTCTTGAAGATCTTTTAACCTGTTCTCTTCAGAGATAAATTCCTCTATTATAGGTGTTGTGGTCATTTGTAAACCAAAAGGTCTCTCATGGTCGGAATCCTCCCCTTCCTCATATATAGAGGACAAAGCTCTAAAGTAATCAGACCTAGGGTATGGTTTAAAACCCATTTCTAGAGCAGAGGGAGCCGAATTGGTTGTCACCGGTTGAGAAAACATCAAAGTTGTTGCGTGGAAGTCAAAGGCTTCGACAAACCTGAAAAGGGCGTTGGAAAAGTTAGAAGAGGCCTCGAAGTACTCCAGAGGATCGGAATCCTACTCGGAGTCGTCAAGGTTGTCGATGGCATCCTCAAGTTAATGGTCGAGGTCCTTGACACCTCTACTGTCTGAGATGTAGTGACAGCTGATGGTTTGTTTTTTATCAGCATCCACATACGCTTCAAAGACGGTGTTGATGCAACCGATTTATGCGTCGACGGACCCTTTGACAAATGCGTTGATGATGCAGATTTATGAGTCGAAGAATCCTTCGACGACGGCGTCGATGACGTGGATTTACTGCCTTTACTCGAGGGTTCATGATGCCCTCGGGTAGTTTCTTTCACCGGGTGCAACGTCTCGCAGCGTTTTGATTTTTCGGGTCTTTCACCCAGGGCATCACCTTTAGCCGTCTGTGAGGGGCTCGAGGCCGCTTTCTCGAAGACGCTAAGCATTTTCTTACGGAATTCCTCCCACTTAGTTGGAGAGCTGTGTTTCATGGGGCAGGTGACCCTTTCCGGGGAGACAGAAGACGAAGAACTGGGAGATCTACGACGCCTCTTCTTAGAGTGTTTCGATCTCGAGGATTGATGGGAACCGCTTTGAGACCTTGAATGTGAATGTTTCCTGTGACAGTGAGAAGACTAATGTCTCGACTCTGCCGAAGAAACTTTCGAGGGAGTAGAAGTTTTAAGAGTCTTACCTCTTTCAAGCTTCCCCTTACGCTCCTTCAAGGCTTTCGCCGTCATGGACATACAGTCCTCGCATTCCGAACAGTGATGCTCCGATCCCAGGCACCACAAACAGATCCTGTGAGGATCCGTCAACATTTTCTTCCCACAATCACGACACTATTTGAAGCCGACCGTGGGGTCGACGGTTCGGATGAGGAATCCATCGAAAAAAGATGATATCTTCGAATAATAAGTTGAATCTTCTTGAAGAAAGAACTGAGCAACACGATTCCGAGGCCCACGAAGCACAGAAAAACGGAACTGAGCAACGGCCGCTGAGCGAGTCTATTTATATGCACAATGACGTCGGCGCCGAGAGAGAGGCTGTCGAGGGACACCAGCTCGAGGGACGTCGACGCAAAGCGCCCTCTACTGGAAAAGATTTCCGAGGCCAGCAAACTGGAATGTAATCTATCAAGATAACGAATACGTCGGAGGACACAATCCCTTCGAATTACTCCCCTGCAGTTGACTATTATGTAATGATCACTGTGAGGTTTGGATTGACACAAAATCTGCTCTCTGGGCGGAGTTGTGCACTTCACATGTATGGAGGAATGAAGGGGGCAGCCATTTTCTCACAGCGTTATTTTCTGGCATAAGTGAACACATTTCTACTTACATTTATTTGAATGTGTTCCACACAGAATAAATGATGGGCTAGTAATGAACATAGGTCTTGGGACTTTGGAAAGAGCCACTTAAGTGTCTGGGTCGGGCGCACAGGCTTATTGTATCAGGCAATCTGTTACAGGAATTAAATGCGTTTTACTTACATCAATGCAGCGAAGCGGGAAAGGGAATCGTCTGTAACACAGGATTGTGGTCTGTCCCTAGACAGGGCAGTAGCAGCTAAACACGGCGTTATCGATCTGCCTGATTACGTAGCCCTCTAAAGAATTCCACATGACCTTGGGGATTCTAAATGGATCTGCTGACCCCAGCTGTGGTCAGTGCAGACTCAATCTCTTGCCCTATTGCACCGGGGCAGAACCCAAAGGGATTATTGCTGCACATATAATATGCTCTTTAAAAGGAAGCCCGTGGCAATGTTCTGCACTGGCCGTGGAAGCTTAAACCTTTAGTTGCTCATCAGCTGGGAGAGTCCGGAGCTGCCAATGACTCGTGAGGACAACTCAAAAGCCTGTGGCTATTACGACAAACCAAGAGTCAAAACGATCTGTGACGAGTGCAAAGGATTGTTTTTAGAAATAAAATGAGAATTAGCATCAAAGGTGCAGGACGATGGGAACCTTTACAAATGCGAAACAAAGTAGAAAGCTGTAGAACGTCTGGCCGAGCCATGTCTGAATTCTCAGTCTGTAAACGACAAGAAGCCTCTTGGGGAAACCCCAAATCATGGCATTACTAGCTGCTTCTAAAAGTCTTGTTTTACTAGTAGCCAACACTGTGTGTCATGGGAAGAATACCTCCATGCAGGCCCATTCTTTCTGAGGAGTGGCCGCGGTGTCCCCCAGTGCTGTTTCTTTGCTTAAAGCTTGGTGTTGTTGCTCCTTACATTGGGCGCGAGAAGGTCTAGGTTGCAGGCTCTGTACTCGCCGATCACTGTGGCTTTCACGCAGATCATTCCATTCTCACCCCTCCACTTCTTTGCCATCCCTGACTCTCCCTTAACGTGCCTCGCTTCTTTTCTTAAAATTCACACTCGGGCAGTTTCTCTGCTCGGTTATTTCCTCTACCCCCTCCAATTGCAGGATCCTTGCTCCCCCTCAATGGTCCTCTCGTTCTTCTACTCTTTACAACCTCTATGTACAACCACTTTCCTCTTTTATTCGCTCACACACGGTTTCATTATTTCCTTATGCCGAGAATACACAACGTCTGGTTTACCTTAAGGATGATCCTGCCACCCTTTCCACATGTTACAAAAATTACATAATGGCCATATCTGATTGGATGAGCACCAACTCCCTAAAAGTTAAAGATCAAAACGAGGTGGTGTTGGTTGGTGGTGGCCCTTCCTTCCTTTGGGGTCACAACCTGTGGCCTGCTTCACGTGCTGTCACTCCCGCCACTGTCTCAACTTTTTAACTGTAGGTTCCAAGGTGGCTCCACCCTCTCCGTCATTGCATCACATTGATCAAGCAGCCTCCTCTTATTTGCATGAACATTGATTACTTCAGCAAATCCGCAACTACTTTCCTCCTTCTGTCCTCATCTCTGATGTTACCGCTCTCGCTCAATCACGTCTTGACCAAGGCTAGACTCCATCTTCGTCTTCCCACTTCGCAGTTCACGGTCACCATCTTCAATGTATTCTAAATGTGGATATCGGTCTTATTACTAATTCTCCCATATTCAGTCATGTTACTCCCTCTTCCTCCTTGACCACACGGGCTCCATGTTGATTTCAGAATCCTGCTCATACTGATACTACAATCTCACTCCTGTATTTTTTTTTAATAAACAACTCATCAAATGATCCACTTCTCTCGTTCTTAAGACTCACCACAATCTCTTGCTTGTGTGGCACTGTTTCACCATGTGTAAGACAGATGCTCTTTTTCGGTTTCAGCTGCCTGTGAATTATATCTTCTCCCGCCTTACCTGTGCTCCCTTGCCCCTCATGCTGCCTTCTTTCGCCATATATCGCTTTGCCTCTGCCTATTTCTGGATTCCGACCTGCTTTTTGGACTCATGCATTACAGGCGTGTTATAAATGCCACAACATATCATAAAAGATTAATTCATTTCAATATAAATACCAATAATAGAAAGTTGTGTAGCCCTTCATAACAGATTCCATACCACCTTAGCGTGTAACAATGAATTAATATTAGCACCAGGAGTATACCGTTGACATCCTGACAGTACATTAGGATCCATCAATTCCGGGTATATTCACTAGTATGGCCAATGAGCCTGGCAGGTGTCAGGATGTGAGCTGAAGATCTGGGCAACTCCTGCTCTGCCCTCTCACTTAACTGGTATCAATCCGAGTGCTCATCCACTTGAACCCACCTGCACGCACTGGCTCTCTGCTGGACTCCCTAGCCAAACGCATGTCAGAGAAATAAAGGATGCACTCTAGGCACACGATGGCTGAGCGTCTGTTGCTCAGCTGCCATCTTGCAGTGTTTGATTCCTCTTCAATTCTTTTTCTCCTCCATGTTCTGAACTGTACGGAGAAGACAAAAACCGTCAACCTGGCCCCACACCGGTTGCTTGGCATTATAGCCTTTACCATAGGGCAGTACCAAGAATTATGGGCACTAAACACTCCTTCTGCACGCTTGCATTCAGCATAGGCCTATAAGTCAGACTTCCAGGGCCAGAACTCCTAGTACTACCCTCAGTGACTGACTAGAAGGCGAAAGTATTGCCTTACTTAATGGTACTCAATTGATTCCTTTTGAACGGATGAGTGTCTGGGTCGTCCTCACTGGGATTCGAACTTGCATAGTGTAGGTTTGGCATATGTCAGAAGGGAGCACCTAACGTGAGATTCCCACATAGCTGATAATGGGATAAATAGCACCAATCTGTGTTTATCATTAACAATAAAAATAAGAAGCACGAGTAGAACGCTGGTTGCATCACAGCCAATGGGGATCCATAACACGCAGGCAATAATGAATGGTATTTGTCCACAGCTCCAATGATGCTTTTTGCTTATGTCCACATCCAGCAGTGGGTACCGTCCTGCATGTCCTCCGCTCTCACTTCTTTTTCGTTCCCCCCTGCACGCATACACTGATCGCCGTCTTCTTACATATCGAAGGCGAGTTTTGACCCGGAGTCCATGGCTTGCAATGGGTTGACCTGAGGTGGGGCCTTGCCGGGGCTCACTATTCTCCCCTGGCAGCCCCAGCCACTAGAGGACAAGGCTGTTTTTTCTAACGCCTGAAGCTCTCGCTCATGTGTGAGAGCTTCAGGCTTTAAAAAAAATGCCTTTCATTCAGAATGGGGGCACCACACCTGCGAGACAACCCTTCAAGCAAGAGATGCCTGTTGGCTGGCGCCAGAATCATGGAACAAAGGTGAGGCCGCTGGAAGCAGAGGCAGTTTGTTGCCAAAGCCTGAAGCTCCCGCTCATTCGCAGGAGTTTCAGCCTTTAGGAAGAAAGGGCCTCAGCTTCCAGCGTCCTCACCTTTAAAGCCTTAATGGCGATGCTACCCGTCCCCTGGCATGATGCCTGGCGAAAGGCAGCACCACCATTAAGGCTGAAAAGTCGAGGCGCTGTCTCCTGCCAGACAAGCCTTTAGCAAATAAATGCAGGGATCAGCACCCTTTCCCCCTTTAGGGGAGAGGGTGCTGATCTCTACAAAAGGCTGTTGGCGGGGGTGCCTGTAGCCCATTCAGTCGGAGACCGTCAAGGGGGCATGGCCTAACGATCCAGCAGGCAACCCCCCATTAGGCCACACCCCCTTGATGATTCCCAGCTCATTTTCCAGTGTCACTTAAGGCACTGGTTGTCCCCCTTTTGTGGGTACACACCAGTGTCAGTTTCTACTCCCATACTCTGCTACCATACCTGCTTCCTTAAGGTTAGTGTGAGTGGACTTCAGTCTGTCAAGAAACAGATGTTCTTACCTGCCTGTTATCTATGTTCCTTACACCTTTCAAATGTCAAATTGTAAATACGGTCACTTAGAACTATTTCTGCTACAGTAAGGTTGAATTGTTTCTCAAAAAAATCAGTTTTACTGCAAATATATTGTTATTGTTTTTAAGTGAGGGTCATTTGCAAGTCGTTTTTGTATTGTGGGGTATTTTTCAAGCATTACTCGGACTGTGTACCATATGTAACACATGCAGGGGGATGTGCAATGCAAAGGAGGGTTATTACCTAGGTACCGTTTGTAGCAATGCCTTGGAATGTGGAAATAAAGTTATTACACACATTATTCTATGTAATATTGTATGCATTACATACATTATTTTAGATCTGAATAAAAGCAACTGCCCCAAGTCCATTCTTTCCCCATTTTTAGGGGATGAAATGTGTTTCTTTAAATTCAACCATTTCCTTTTTCATGATACTTTTTAGGAGAGTTGTGAGGAATTGAGCTTCCAGAATAGGAGCAGGCCATGGTGCTGGGGATGCTGGGAGGTAATGAACACGTCAATGTTGTGCCTGCACGCCTGATCCTTATACACTCATGGGGCCTGGGCACAGCAGCACCTGCAATACCTACCCGACTCTCTGTAAATGCACAGCTCACATTTCTAACAGAAACAGTGATTGGAGCACGTAGGAGAAATCTCCATTATGCCCAGTTGCTCATGAGTCGGGCCCTGTGTTTCCGCCCAGTGCTAAAAATGCACGCCTTTATCCCGTCATTAGCAAGTGCTGTTGGGGACGATCACTGCAAAGAGGTGCTTGCCTAACCTGAAAGAGGCTAATGAAATGATCTGTGTCTTTAGCGAGCGATCAATGGGCGAGATCAAGAGGTTGTGTGATCAACCTCAATGGCGGCCCTTTGGTCCCACAAGGATTCCGGCCATTGACAGAACAAGAGCTCCTGGAGAAGAACTCCTCCCAGGGAGTACAAGATCTATGGATGCAGGAGAAAAACTAAATGTGTCGCAGGAGCCCATCTGTTGGAAGCAACACTTTTTTTCAATGTTCCCCTGCGAGCATCAAAGCAAATCCTTTATTAATTGACCTTGACGATTGGAGAACAAAAATAGGATCTGCGCGCGTGCACGGCGGTGCAGATGGTGCCCCCTCCCGCAACCCCAGAAGCCTTGCTTCAAGCCAAAGATCAGAAGCTATTTAGAAGGAGCACATCCCTCGAGGAGCATCCGACTGATCGCGAACCATTAGCGGCTCTGCGGTCCAGCGGGTGCTGGTGCGGGATTGGGAAGCAGGCAGAAGAGCCGAGCGGAGAGTTCTGCGTGGCTGCCCCGGGCCGCAGCCAGTGGCGCGCAGTCGAGTGCGCCGATTATACATGGCTGATGAGATCATTAGAGGGCACATCAGACACATTCCTTCCATTGCAATTGCATAAACTACTCGCAGAATTCGAGCACTTTTTGGACCGCATTGCCGAGAGTGCATCCACCATTTTGTCAAAACAGACCTACATGAATATGTGAGGCTCCTGTCAAAATATTGGCGCGCATACTGCTTGTTAACTTATCTTAATAATAATTCCAAGTGTGTCAATCTGCCAGTCAAACTTTGCTTATGCTTTTTAATCTTTCTGGCACACAACCTAGACAAGCTGTGCCTTCTTTTGCAGGCTACAGAGTGCATGGCACATGACCTGCGTACTAGTTATCCTTTGAAAGGTCACGGGTTACAGGTCACACAACAGAGACAAACCGTGTGTCATTCGAAAGGTCAAAAGAGTGCTATGCTCCATGACAGTCTGTATTAGTTTAGACTTTATTGAAAAATGACGTGCCGAGATATAAATGCTCTGACTCGGGAGGATAGCTCAGCTGCAACGTACTCGCCTTGGAAGCAAGACGATATGGAGCAACACAGGTTCAATCCCCGGGTCCAACCTCTGGGTGTTAAGCGCGTTATAAATAACCTATCATATCATACCAGTGTGCCTTTTATATCCTGAATTTTGAAATGAAGATCACTTTGAAGTCTCCCCAGGGCAGGGGTCTGTAACCTGTGGCCCTAGAGATGTTTTGGCCAACCTCTCCTATGATCTTGCTCGGTTGTCTATGCTGGTTGGGACTGATGTGCGTTGTAGTCCCAAACATCTGGAGAGACAAATGTTGCAGACCTCATCCGCCCAGAGCAACTATCCCGCACCCCCTGACTTGTTATAGGTCTTACATTGAACCCCACATAGTTACAACTGGTTTACCACCCAACAGTATGTTATGCTCACTGCTAAATCGTCTAAACTACATCACAAAGTATTTGGGAAGGGCCTCCCCTTGCTTTCCAGCAGGTCATAATGAGATAGCAGACCCTCCCCCCCCCCCACCACCCCTCTTCACCCTGGAAAATGTTACTGCAGAGTGAAAATGGAGTATGATGCGGATAGCTCACAGAACAGCCCGATCTCAGTCTAACAGGCTCCGAGCCTCCCATCACCATAAAGCTCCTAGTAGGGCTCACAAACTTCAAGGCAGCCCAGTCCTTTGCTCTCAAAGCAGGCCACCCTCATTTAGAAGTGCCCATAGTTCCAACCAGCTTTTCTGCCTATGGAACCTGGCTGTTCAGAGCAGAGTGAGTGAGTAGGAGCGTATGCACTCTCCATTCACCTGGGCACTGCCAGAGCACAGTATAGCAGTTTTTTCTCCCAACTGAGCTGGTACAAGGTTCACACAGCGCATGGTGAAGTTAGCAGAGGTCCCCCATTGGCGCTTTCAGAACAGACTTGCACTGGCCCAATTGCTAACAGTGTAACAGAAGCACCGCTGACATGTCGGATGAGGGGAAGGCCCACCCATAGGGCAGCACTCCACTTGTTCGTTCTCATTCAAACTCCAGGTGAAATAAACCTTCAGATAAGCAGGCAGGTAATCAAAGGCAGAGCAGCAAGTCAACAAACAGGGCATCCAGTCAAAACGAGGCCAGACATCTACCTCTACCTCAACACACACTGTCCAAAATGTGGAGAGGCACTTTGAAGTGGCTGCAAGCTGACATGTAATACTAAAGAGAATCACAAATGTGTAGTCAATCACCTAAAGAAGGACACCGATGTATGAAGGCATATTTCTACACAGGGTGCATCTCAGCAGTTTTTGGGGACTGGGGTAGAGAGGGACTTGCAGCCCCCTCCTATAGCCCATTCCACCGCAACTCAACCAATGAAATGAAGGGATCACGTGCCTCAATTCAAATTCAAAAGAAGAAATACAGCCAACTACTTCCTAAAACTAGGTTTAATTTACTGAAACTAATAATAGTCCAGGGAGAAGGGCAATAGAGGCGCTCCCCCTCTCCTGTCCCTGTAGTCTTGTAATATGAATGCAACATAACCTACTTCTATTTTGTGTGCAGAAAATGTAACTACCAGTGAATGATGATGACGAGAAAGGTTATAGAGGGAATGGATTGAGGCCTGTCGTAAGATTCTAACAATAATTATGAGGCTATCATTCATGATGTGGTTACCAACTACATTAGACCCATCATCATTTTCATTTGAAGGATTTTGCTCCATTGGAACACTGCAAGATGACAAAATATGCTATCTGATAGGTTTCACAAGGAACAAATATGAAAGACATGAATCGGTTGGACAGTGGGAAACAGATATGAACTATGCAAAGAACTGTGGGTAAACAATGCTGAAATAGGTTATGATGCAGTTATGTTTACAGTCATTTGCATAGACATCACAAAGTGAAAATACAGAAAATGACATCACTGAACTCAGTATTGGTAAAGAGACAATTACCATTAATTTGCATATGTAATGTAATGCGTCTTTTGTATAGTGCCTTTAGTATGGTCACAACACGCTGTCGGTTTAACGCCCTGGGAGTGGGGGTCAGACTGGAGTCCGGGTATGGGAAGAAATTCAAGGAAGTGCTAGTATACGTGTGTACATATTGGCCAGTACGATGATATGAGTGGTGGCCAAGTCCCTGCAAGTCACCAATGTGGAGTTGACATGTGGATTGGTGGAGATAGGTGGTCTAGAGGGGTATGTGAGAGCGGGAGAGAGATTATGTGTGCAGCTACTTAACACATTTTTTCCTTGAATGGTATCTGCATTCTTATGGCAGAGGTGCTGTGCAAAATGTCTTCAAGTGGTGTATGATGGCTAATGCATGCGGGTCTGCGGCCCTGCCTTCAGCTCGTTTCCAGATGTATGGAGAGTGAGAGGTTAGATCTATTTTCAACATTCTAAACATTGACCCTGGATACATGTTATGTCTAAACTTACTTTAGAGGTTAACTTATACATGCTCCTAGATGGTTACATTCATTTACATTTAAATACCCATGGCCCACAGGAAATAGTTTAACTGCATATCCCAATTGCCCAGATTCCGTAGCAGAGACATTTCTCGGGAATGTGCTAGACTAGCACCTCACAATTGCACCGTGTTCATGCCTGAAGCCAAGGGACCATCTGTTGAGCAGTCAGACTTCAGGGCACAACATGGAGTGTTATTCAGGAGAAACTGAAAAGGGAAGGTGTTGGGTAGAGAGGGAGGAGGAAAACATTGAAATGTTGCCTGGGAAAACAGTGAGGTAGAGCTAGAGTAACTAGAGACCCAAGGAATAGAGTAGGTCAATGACAAAGAAAGCCACCCAAAGAAGCACAAAGCAAACTTGAGGGCTGAAACAAGGAGCATTCAGGGAGTTGGACTGCTTGCTGGCAGTCCACGATGGATACAACTTTTTGAAGGAGTTGAGCGAGCATTTAAATATAATTGTTTAGCAAGCAGAACATCCTGAAATGGCCACTAATTGAGGTGGCGGGCCGACCCTGCCATTAACAGCCCGCCAAAAGGGTATCTGTACAAAACATCAAATGAAAAAAAACACACAAAAAAGCAGAGTGCAGCTTTTTAAAAAAAATCAAATTCTGAAAATATCGAATAAGGGGAGCTGGGGTTGCGGGTGTGTCCCCGGCTTCCATAAAAAGGAAAGCGGGGGACAAAGAAAGTTGTGAGAAAAGAGGCATCCTGCAGCAGAAGTTGCACCTCTCAATTGGGAGGCAGAACTCCCTTCGCAGGGAAAGAGCAGTGCAGAGGAACAGCAGGTAAGTGAGCCGCAGAGGTAAGTTCAGATATTACGGGGATGGGGGGATAGCATGCAGGGGTGATGTACATGATTATTTCATTACAGGCATTTCGAAATTGCCATTTTACTTTTCGAACTTTTCATAAACGAAATAATCACGTATATCCAAGTTAAGGGGCCAAGCGAAGCGAGGGTCCCGTAACACAGGTGCAAGTGCCATTACCATACAAAACTGCAATTATCCATGGATAAGCGCACACCCTCCCATCATTAATGATACCATTTGTGCGTAAAAACGCCACACAATCCCTTCCAAAAAACAACCCTACTTTAAGGGCGTATTTTCTAGACAAAAGGCAGTGTGTATGTTAGAATTCACTATTTTATTCATCAATCAAATATAATCATAGAAAAACATTTACAAAGAATTACATGAAACACATTGATATCACATCTATTAAAAGCCAATTTTCGAAACACACAACACACCAACACATGCTCACATCTCACACATCATTTCTCACTAATTCTTTCATCCCCACTCATCCAAACAACCACTCGTACTTGTGCAAAAACCGCAATCTTTATAATTCTGTTCTGAAATCAGAACTCCCCATCTAATTGGGCTTGTGCCTTATTTGTAAAAGTGCATAGTTGACAGTATTTTGAAAAACAAAAACAGGGTAGATGTTCCAAAGTGGTTAGTCTTGAAGATGTGTCAATTATCACATTTTTTTTGTAAAAGCCAACTCTGGGAGGAGTGGGCTCTAGGTGATGTCTACTTGAGTTTCGGGCAACTAGACCGGCCTGTACAATTTCCGTCTAGAGCACCTCATCAGGACATATACATTTAAAAAAAATGGGCAGTTCTTTTTGGAATAATTCAGGTTGGTGTGAATTAAATGTTGTCCAGTCCAATGTGTAATTTCTTCCAATTTACAGAGTCCAATGCTTCTGTAGGTCAAATGTGTTGCTGGGAGAGCCACTTATAACAAAAAAGGAGGAAAGAGAAGAAAAAGAAAAGAAAAAAAACAAGATGTTTACAATCTTTCTCTACAATATCCTCCATATTTTCTTTTCTTAACATATGTCATGGCTTCTATAAACCTAACATTCTGCTTTGTCGTATCCATGCCCCTAGATATTCTAGGCATGGTTAAATCTGGGTTGTTGCACCCATATTTTGACAGGGGAGGCAATGTACTCTCCCTGGGATTCATAAAAGGGTAATGTGAATGTGATTGAATCCCGTTACGCATCCAAAACCACCCCCAAGAGGGAGGGGCAGAAATACACACAGAGTAAGGGATAAGAAAAAATCTCAGATGACAAACCCAAACCTCGTCCCGAGACATTAATGGATCAAAAATCAGTGCGTACAAGTGAAACTTCTCACTCCCATAATCAAACACCATTAAGAAACATATTATTGCGTCATAATAGGTAAGCAATTCGATGTTCTCTCACCCATTGTTTGTTAGACGTATCTTGCACAACTATGTCCCAAATTATGGTGTGCTGCCTTCAAGTGCAATATATCTCAATACAGTTCTACTATCCTGGCCAGACCAGTCAGAAAATTCCTTCTTGGTTAAGATGTTCTTTATATCTGTTGACACAAGCATATATGCACCCTATCAGAATTGTGTGTCTATATTGTTGCTTTTATCTATTTTGCTACAGCGACCACACCATACTGTGACAGTGTGACACGATGCCCACACTCCTCATGCATCTGCATCTTTATTTACCTTGCAGTAGCATCCCTTTTCACCCATGTGAAATTTTCTTCAAATGGGCCTCGGTTCGAGCCAGGTAGCTCAGAAGGGTGTAGCCATCAAAACACGGTCCCTGAGTGCTTTGCTGAATGGACCCTTGGTACATTTTCTATCTCGTGCTGTTTGTGTCTTCAAACACTATAGATAAAAGAAAGAGAACAGGGGGGCAGACCATATGGCAAAAAGGGATTAAAAACGCAGGAAAGGTGAATGAAAATGAGCAAGAAGAAAGAGCCCATGACTTAGGTTTAAATTACTGATTTGCGGAGCAGTGTGAAAAAAAGCCAGCTTTGTTTTTGGGGAACAAAGGAAAAACCACAGTCCCGCCGGCCATGTTCACGCAGTGGGCGCGGGACCCCCAGGGATGAAGCAAACCGGTTGCTGCCTCCCGGGTGGCCTGCCAGCGGCCGTGGCATGCAGTCGGGACTGTGAGGGAGCAAACCACAAAGGGAACCAATGAGTCTCCCAAGACGCGCTCACGGCTCGGATGCACCCCGCATGGATGTAACAGCCTTCCCATTCACCCCGAATGGTATCGCAGAGCTCTTACCTCAAATATTAACTTGAATTCCAACCCGCCGTGCGTTGTCTGTGCCAGCCTGATAGTAATTTTAAAGTCAGGTGCAAGAACGCCATTTACGCGTGTTAAAGTGAACACGCCCACACACGTGGGTCACGCTTGGGAAGGCCGGGGGCGGGAGCAACGCCCACATCCAAAAACGACTTTCCATGCTGCATATACCGCACAGGTGAATTGCAAGGCAACTATGCCCTTACCTCGAAGCAGACTTTCCTGCTAACGTGCCACAGGGTACCAATTTCTTCTGAACAACCACCATATGTGGAATATTTCAAGGTAAATTTCTAAAAAGGACCACAAGAGCACCCAAAGGGGTGTGGCCTGATGTTCAAAGCCGCACATATAACTATGATGCTTATACGAGGGAATCATCAATTGGCCCATAGATCTAATGTAAGCTGGAGGGAGTCTCCAACATGGCTGATAGTGGGTCCATGCTGCGTGTACCAAAGGGAGATAGCAAGGCAGTTGTACCCTTGCCCCAAAACCGAGCTCTCCTGCTGACGTACCAGAGGGTGCCCATTTCTTCTAACAACCACTGTGTAAGGAATGTTTCAAACTAAGTTTCTGAAGGAACCACGAGAACACCCAATGAGGGTGTAGCCTAATGTCTGCCCGCTGCCATGTTTATATCATCGTTAGTACCTGCAAGTAAGCACACACGGGTGCTAAAGGCGAAAAGAAATCATACAAAAAATGTACTTCCCTTCGGAAACAGCTGCGACCCTGTGTGTGGGAGAGTAAGTCTGTTTTCAGTGTTGATTCAGAATTCCCTCTCCCACACTCAGAGCCGCAGGACTGACTAAAGGCAAGTACTTTCAAAAAAATTATTTCTTTTTGAGATTTCTACCCATGTGTGCTTCCGGGCCGGTGCTAAAGGCTGCACAGGAGGAGGGGTAAGCAAGGGGAGCACAGGGCGAGGGTCGTAGAGCACTAGGGAAGTTAGGAAGGCAGGATTATATGAGAGAATGCAACCCGTGTTCTGAGCTCCCCGATTTGCTAGTGCCCCCTCTCTGGGTGCCAATGAATAATCTCCTATAATTGTTTGCTTCTATGATGACACCAAGGGTCAGGAGCCAACCCCCACCCCCACTCAAGAGAATAAATGCCTACACCATGGGCGGTCAATGTTTGCAAGAACATGGCCACGTAGATGCGAGAAGTGTAGCTACACAGTTACTTTAAAAATGAGGCACAGGATACATTAACAGGTGTGGAGAAGTAGTTGAATTTTTAGGGCTCACACTGCCTGAGGCAAACAGCCTGTATCAATGGCAAAGTGACAACAGTATCATGAACAGTGCAGCACTTGCCAAGCAGCCTATTGCGCTGGTCATAATTATGTGGCATTACAGTTTGTTATCACTGGATTGCTATAAAAGGGACTAATGCAGTTGAGGAAACGTACAGTGGTAGAGATTTATAATCAAATAGAATCCACTCAGCACAGTTATTGCATTCATTAGCGTGCCCAGTCCCATGGCTGGAAACCCAAAGGACTGCTGGACAATATCCATATTCAGTCGCTGTACACAGGCTTGGTACTGTGTTGTTTTGCCATGTTACCTGGACTTTGCATGGCAAATGCCTGCTTGTGGCAGTATACATGAAATACAGTCTTGCACATGTGTGATGAAATGTGAAACGCCTACTCAGCCCCACACTACTACCAAACCAATCCTAAGGGCGGCCAAGGATCCACCCGAAAGCTATGCTTCCATTGCCCATTGCGTTAATGTGGAACGAGGGTAGGGAATTCAAGTTATATAAAAATGGGACATTTAGTCAAGCTAACATTGCTCACAACTGTGTCATATGGGGCAACTTTGAGAAGTATTTCCAGAACCTCTTGGTTCCCAGTGCACTTCTGGGTGGGAGTGAACATAAAAGCCCCACAAACGTAATGTGCCCAGCAACCTAGGATTTCTTTTATTTTGAACACAGTGTGGGAACGTTAAGAAGAAGCAACCAAAATACGAGCTCAACTTTCTCTTCCCAGAAGAAAAGCGGACATGTAAAGCAACCTCAAAGTCTCCCATTCATTTGGGATTTCTGCCAAAGGCTGACCAAGGCGGCGGAATCCAATGATTACAGCCCGATCTGTTTGGGTACCCCATCTGAAGGAGGCATCTTGGCAATACATCCCACTCCAACACCTGTGACTTTAAGGGAATATGTGTATCAGACGGTGAAAAATGATACCATTGAAAGAATTAATCATGTCGATAGGAAGACCCATGGCACAAACGCATCAATCTGCGTTGGCACACAAGGCCTTGTAAGTGCAGGAAAGACGACACGCTTGATCTCGCCCTTAGCAGCCATCTGCATGGAAAACGCATTAGTAAGCACCGGGCACACAGCTGCTCAGGCTTTGCATAAGCCGCCATGATGGTGCATAAGGGTAGTGATGTGGCAATTCAATCTGTAGAAAAGGGAGTGCTGGTGCTCACATATATGTTTTGCCACATCGGGGGTGGCAGCACACTGCTGCTGCCGCCACCCTATGCTCCTCCCCAAAGTATCAATAGAGGACACTCAAACTGGCTCATGTGTACACTACCAATGGCAGATGTTGAATTTAAAAATACTTTATCAGCATAACAAAAAAGCTACCTTAACAGCACTGAACATAGCTATGTCACGAAATGAAAGCCCATTCTGTAAACATTTAATTCAAATATAATTTTCCTCTGACTCTATAGCTGGCGAGTTGAACATTTTATCTGCAGAACATCAAGCGTTCGTGCTTTCTTCCTTTAATAAGGGGATTTGAAAATGCAGACAAAATCATCATTGAACTGATGAACTGGCCAATCAAACACTGCAGCAAGATCTTCTATTGGTCGGCACTTAGCACAGGCCCTCGGCTTTTTATTAGCCTTTACCCTGTGGTGGTGCTGGCTGGTTTCTGCATTTGTCTTATCTGCCAGTAATGGCACTAGCGACTGTGTGACGTTGATGGCAGTCGTGTGCCAGTTTATGCGTAAGAATCAGTCATTTGTCGAACTGGTATATGCCTGCTTATGAGTGCACCCCATGTTGGCTGTGTACTAGAAAAAAGGGGCAGTGACCAGCTAAGCAAGGCCCTGTGCTTGCAGAGCTGAGACACTGATGTGTGTTGGTGAGCTAAAGACTCTGGTTGAGACTCTAACCCGGGATTTAGGCCGGTAGTAGAGAAACTCCCAGATCCCCCTTGCTTTTGGGGGGGGGAACGGGGGTGTGTGTGTGTGCGTGCGTGCGTGCGTGTGTGTGTGTTTTGCCCAATCAGCTACTTGGCTGCCACTGGTATACCAGCCGATTGGATGCTGAAAAGACTGCACCCCTGAGCCAATCACCTTGCTGCTGCAGCGGTTTCAGTTATTAGAGCAGCAGAGTTGGTCCAATCGCATGTAGACTCACTAAAACAGTGTACAGGAATGGCCAGCAGAAGCACACAGAGCCATCACTTTTCAGATCATTGTTATATTTTAAAATGGAGAACAGCCACAGGAGTACCGGCGTGGCTCACCAAGTTCATGAATAACAATGAACCATCCATGGTTGCAGAGGCATGTGGCAATTGACAAAGTTAAAATATAGTTGCCAAAACACCACAAGAAAATCAAACTAGGTCTGAGACAATAAGTGCCGGTGCTCACAACTAAGTCCCAGGACCCAGCCCTGAAAAACAGCCTCACAAAATAAATCACTGGATGACGGTTTACTACTAGGACGAGTACTGAAGTCTCTGGACACTCAGAGAGTCCATATATGGTACAAAGCACTTTGTATATCAGTGATTCACTCTGATTTATAACCGATTCATCTATGCTAATATCCTTCTCATTTAAGTAACAAATGACCAAATGTTATATGTAAGTGCAGACATGCTAGTACCATGAGACATGTAGATCACAACAACATGCCCAATGGAACTTCTGTAAGCAAAGAAATGGGAACAGGTGGCCTGCGAGTAGGGAAAGTGGGTACAGTTAGCTAGATTAGGAGTAGCAGAAATATCCTGGTGTGATTTTTCCTCTTCCCCCTCTTCTCTCTCCCTCTCTCCCTCTCTCCCTCAGTGCTGGAAATGGTAAAGGTAAAAAAAAAAGATTCTAGGAATCAACCTCTGATCTTTTGGGGGTAAGGGGCTAGGGGATGAATAATGGCAGTTAAGTAATATGTTTGTAAACATGTAGAAAGAGAAAACACAGGGCTAAAATAATCCTCTTCTTTTAGAAGAGTTAATTCAAAAAGTGCACATCAAATAAACCAAACACACAATATGAAAATCTTCATAGCAATGTTGGGAAACAAAACACAAAATATATTTAATGATCACCATTGTAAAGCAACTTGTGAAGCATATTGTGAAAAACCACAATATGTGGTCACCTGCTTGTAGTCTTTTTTTCACAGTTGAGGCATCGTTGTCCACCATTCCCATTTCGAATGACCCATGGGTACCAATACCTTTTAAAGGACCAATTATTAAATTTTCATCACTGGTAAGAATGACACAAAACATTGTTTTCCTTTTTACATATACCTTTAAAATGGTTAATTTAACCAAACTATAGTTTAACCTGAGATGTGTATATCCAGGGTGCAGTTCTTAAAACAAAGAGTGCAGGGATCAGCTTTCTGTAAAAAAGGTCTACCCATTTATCAGTGACTAACCCACTAACAGAGATAAATAGGCACATACATTTGCACTCAGAACAAAAGGCCTTGTTTTAAAATGCCAAGAACAATGAAGGCTAATGAGGGTTATATATTGGGATTTAGCTTACATCGGTGGAAGAGCAAAGCAAGGCGAGAGTACAGCATGCGTGGCAAGGCAGTAATGGCCACTTCAGAGCACTGAATGTACATATTAATACCTTGACCTAGCAGAGCAATATGGACTCATCCTTTGTGTGTCTGTTTCATGAAAAGTACTTTATTAAATGGAAAAAGAATTCCCAGGACATCTGTTCAACTTATTTCCTTTTAAGTTCAAAACTGTACCAGGACAGGTAATGTACAGGCAAGAAACGACCAAGGTCCATACAAGAAATTATAAGCAAAATACACATTTCAGTCCAATTTGATCTGAATTTCGGAAGGGAGAGCCAAATTAGTAAAATACAACCCTTATGACATGACAAAATACATTGGCCCAATTGGGGGTGAGTAAACTATACCAAGCTACACCCAATCTAAAATGTCTGCATGAAATGATGTTGCCCAGATGTAGTCTGTTGGGTTTTTAAAGGTAAACACATAGGAAGTGGAAAGGATTTGTGGGAAAGCAGCAGAGGAAGATACATTATTGGATCACAAACAAGCAGAGTGCTGTTCCACCTGGATGTATCTAATGTATTACTTCTTAAAAAGGTATTTTCCAGAGGGAGCTGAATGCAGACGCTTTTCCCAAGAAAGAACCAGATTGTTTGATCAGGGTTTGGGGTAAAGGGGACAGACTAAAAGGTAGAGCATCCTACCCATATGGAATCTCCCAAAACTTTTATTTCCCACTACCAACTGAATGTGAGAAGCCCACTAGGAGATTTTGGTAAAGATGATCTTGCCTCTTACTTCCTAATAACAGCAGGACTGGGACAAGAAAGATCAATACACTGGTAATACTGGGATTACTTTCTTGCAACATTCAATACTGCAATCCTACTTCTCTCTCCCACCCTCGTGATAGTTTTAGTGCTTTTCCTTGGGTTTAATTGCTTGAAGGGTCTTCCAAGAGGTCCACGGCAGTCTGCCCTTATGTCCATCTAAGGTGGGGGGAGCGAGAGACCAACACAAAAGAAAAGAAAAAGAGGATTTATGCATTAACTTCAGATAACAAGGTGCCAAGATTTGGAGGTTGGGGCACCATCTCGACGATGTAGAGTAGGGCTTTGGGTAATGAAGAGTACTGGTATGTTATTGAGACATTAAGACAGCTGTATATTGTAACAAAGTGTATCTCTTATCTGCAAAAGGTAGATTTTTAATAGATTTTTGTAGAGGAGCAGTTACATGACTCTGCAGGAAATATGCCCCCCTACCTCCTGTATGTTGTAAGTCTGAGATTGTGCCATACTTGACACCAGCAGTTATGACCATACCATGGTGAATATTCGAAAGAAGAAACCCACTGAGAAAACCCTATCAAATGTATTCCCGAAGAGATGATAATCTGAGGGAAAACTCCCCAAAGGAATATGAAAAAGAGCAAAAAACGAGCTGGTGACGTCACAAGAGACTAATGTGATGCCCTGAGAATACAGGCTAAAGAGAATGCATGGACCTTATAGAAACTGATGACGAAGTTAAGGATTGAGTAAACTATCATATGCGAAGAGAAGATTGCATGTGTGTGACACACTCCAGAAAATGCAAGACGTTCAATAACTGTACAGATGCAGCAACGCAAGTAGATTGAGTAATCTTAGAAGCTGGCTATAGGTAGTGAATAGGCTGCAGGCGGAGCCACCATTATATAGAAGCTGAACATCAGTGTCATACATTTAGTAAGCCCGGACCCATGCAGAGGAAAGGTAGAAAACTGTGTCGCACAAATAATTAGCTGAGATCGTGAATACGAATGGCGAGGCTGTTTGGCCTGGTATCAAAGTCAAGGCAGCCAAGGCCGGTTATCTATTCTTGAAGGCGCAAAGAAAGAACACCAAGCGTGCCAAGTTTTAAGACATTTAAATGCTGCAAAATGGACCAAATCCTGGTCTCCTGTCAAGTGAGCCAAGGATGGAAAGAGAGTTGAGCTTGGAGTTCTAGAACAGCGATAGTGCGTGCTCGCACTCCCTTATATACCCAGAGACAAGAATACTTTGCAAGGTCAAGTTGAAAGACAATCTTCATGGCAGAAGTCATGGGTGATGAGAAACGTTAGGCTAATTAGGTGGGAAGGTAAAGTCAAGTCCACCTCCTGGCACCTGGGTCTGAGCTTACCTGCTGCTAAGTGAACTGAATGTTCCAGACATGGCACGAGCATGCCAACCAATTATAGAGGGCCATCTAACGAAAGGCCTTATAGGTTGAGAGCCAATGATATACCATGTACTTAATAGTGTTGAAGATTACATGTTTTAGAGGTAGGCATGAGTTGACCACCTGACAGACATCCAATCACAATCCCACCCCTTATAGAAAGTATACTTAGATGGTCCCCTTGAGCCTATCACAACCCTTCGTAGGTTTTTCTTATTTGCCACATAGTGTGACCTCACCTATGATGAATTTTTAGTATATAAATGTGTTTCATGTGAAATGTACTGAGAGCTTGTGCGAACTTCTGTGATGTCTGTTGTAACTCCCTGTTTTAGACAATTGATATTAAAACAGCAAACTTTGCCATCTTCCTGAGTTGGTTGGTTTATTTGGTGTTGGAGTTAGTCTGTATCTCCATCCACTGCATGCACAATACCCAAATGGCTCTACACTCAACTTCTTTTATTTCTCAACATCATTTGTAACCTTTCCCTACCTCTTAAATCGTGCCTTTGAACAACTTAGCAGGTTGGTAAAATAGTACTTCGTCACTTAACACTGTTGTTGCTTTTAAACACTGTTGGGAAGTAAATGTGTCGAAGCAGTTCTGATTTTTCTGCTGATTCAATGGGGTGAAAACAATTTAGCACATCCCATTAGCGTGCAGCTAATGCAAAACTCTGAATAGCAGGGGACTTTGCCTTTGTGATTTGTGACTTCTAACGAGCCACATACAAACTACATTGCACTAAGGTGGCGTTTGCTGCTCTGCTGCTCTCCTGAATTCTTATTGTATGCAATGTCGAGTCAAATACCAGGAGCCAAATACTATAAAAGCGAATTACGTGCTCTTAACCCACTCCACTTCTAATCCTCCACAAATCCATATGCTTTAATGTTGAAAATGAGTACAATCAGCCCGTCAGGAGAGTACCCTGGCCGTTTTACTTCCAAATACTTGCAACTACAAATGGGGACTAACAGACAAGTGGGTGTCTGCCCCTTGTTGCTGAGGTACTGGTGTTCAGACTACCCACATGAGCAGCACATGACACGCAGATGAGATCTACTTTTATGTCATCTGTTCTCAGGAGCACCTACATCAGTAGTGGACATCCCCTGGCATCCAGACTTTTTTTTTTTAAATCAAAATTGGTCAAGGGTAAGGAATAATATGAATTGTAGAGAAAAACCAACATCTAGAGCTTGCTGTCCAATCAATGGCTTATACATTTGTTTTAACATGCTCACATATTCATAGACTCAAATTATGTTCCATCAAAAATACCATTTTAATAATAAAATTAAACATATTTTTACTTTAGACTTGTACACAACAAACAATCAATCAACCATACCTTATAGGGTTTAGCCATAAAGTAAAAAAAACAAACAAATGCAATGTGCATGCCCTCTCGGGAGGATAGCTCAGGGGCAATGCTTGCCTTGGAAGCAAGACGACACGGAGCAACACAGGTTCGATCCCTGGGTCCGCGCTTAGAGACCGTTGGGTATTAAGCGCGTTATAAATAACCTATCATATCATGCAAGTTCATTTTTGATACATTATAAAAAGTATAACTGACCATTAAAATTCATTTGTATAAAAACAGATAATACATACAGGCAAGTTCATCATCAATACATACAAAGTAATGCAACTGGCAGATAAAATACATTTGTAAGAACCAGATAAAAAAACGTCGTCGGGGGCAACTACACAATTAAATCTGAACACCCAAGGGGAGAGATAACTCGCAGCCCAATGTAAAATCATTTACTGCAGCTGTGTTCCAGCCTCCATCTTAGGCACACCTATATTGCGTACAGTAAAGCAGAGTAAGCATGTCCTAATCCAGAGAAAACCAGATTACACATCATGGGTCCCGTGTCAACTTGAATGGCCTGTTAAATTCAATCTTGCAAGCCATGCCCGATGTGTATACTTCGCTGCAACTAGCACAGTGGGTACGTTGTTAGAGCTTCTGCATAGAGCCAATGCCTCTGCTATTGTACGTATCCCTGCTACTCTTAGAGGAGGCTTTATATAGTGAAACCTCGGGGCATTAAGGGTGGGAAACAAACATGTAAAGTGGGCCATGGTTTCCTCCAGAAGATGACCAAGGGCAAATACCGGAGCCTTTCCACACCCTACGATTTTGGGGTCGTGCAAAAGGGGGACTGACTTTATCAAGAAAGCGCTCATATTCAAAATCTCCTTTATTAGCCAGTTAGCCAGGTCCCAATTTGAATTTACAACTCCCCTCCTCCATATGTGGCGTTGTGTAGCAAACCATGACTCTCTTCACTCTAATGGCAGTTCTGTCACCACGCTCAGGATTTGCCCATGATGCAGCCTCATTCAGGGCAGAGCGTGTGCCCTTGACATGCTTCACCCAGGGGAGGCGCAATCCCCCCCCACCAGGCTTTGAACATGATAAAGAGCTTCCTTATATTTCATAAGGCCATCACTGTTATAGAGGCGTAACCAATGGAGCAGGGGAAGGAACACAACCACATCAGCTATAGTAGAGATGTCTGGCTACAGCTATAACAGAATACTTGGGGTACCCTGCGGTAACATAAGGAGGCTTTTGAGAAAATTATTTTCGACACCTTCGAGATTGTTTTGGTACATCAGAAACCCCATATCTCAGTCCCAAGCAGTGTAGAGACACATGCCTGTTTTTTATCATTCCTGTTTTTGATATAGTTCGAGGGCAGGGGCATTGGTACCCCTTCCGTTCCCACTGAAGTAGCCTTCACAGCCCCATATGCTTTTCAAGTGTGACACAGGATTTATTAAGTTGGGCGGGCCACTGACCAGTCGCGTGAAATCTGATCCCTAGATAATCGTACAAGGAGGCCTGCTCCAACCTACTATCCCCTACTCGAACCTCTAGGGTTTGCTGTTTTGCAAATTTAGGCTTGAAGACTATAGATTTAGTTATAACAACATTTAATAACAGTCTTAGATCCTCGAACTTCTTAAAAAAACACGGCAAGCGTGACCCTCAAGCACTGGGGAGAGGTTGACAAGATGGCAGCATTGTCTGCGAAAAACAATCCATGATATTTGTCCTTGCCCATTTTAGGTGGGTCCAAACATCCAATCATCAGGGCTGATATAATTTCCTCCAAATAAATACGAAACAAAAGTGGGGCTAGGAAGCAGCCCTGCCTCACCCCTTGAGAGACACTGAATAATCCTGTAGAATCGCCTCCAAGCCCTGTAGTGAATACAGTTGATGAAGAGAGCTTCTTTTCATTCCGCCAAAAACATTTTATTCCCACCATCTAAGAGAATGGACTAATGAACTCTCACCTCAAAATCTTACCTGAATCTCTTCCTAAATTATTTGTGTTCGATATATTCAGGGCTCAAAATGCACACTAACCATTGGCTAGTGATAATGGACTCTTTACGAGTAAGACAAGGTGTGCGGTGTGTACTTACAGAATGGAGGTGGCAAGTGACTTTTTATGACTGGCTGGGAGATTGGAACTTGAAACTTTGCCCCCTGATGTAGGTTCAATGCTTTTGATCATTTCCACAATGTTCCGTAAGTTAAATAAATAAATAACCACCAGGGAGAAAAGCATTAAAAGGGGCTACCTTTTCCTACAGGTGCTCCATCTATATTTCGTTTTGGATGTTAAGTGCCACCTATACGCTGAAACAATTGGATTGGAGTACAGATAGAAGGGAGATGGCATCTGAGGGGGGACACACAGCTTGTGGGTGTTTGGTTATATACCCACTCATTGACTGCTCATGACAGTGCTAATACCTATGCCCATTTCCACCCACTACCCATTCCTCCACATCCAAAATACAGCCACCTGGAATATGTGAGCGAGCTCCATCATTTGGCAAAATCAAACTTTGGCATGCCAGTGTTATTGCTAAGCAATCCTCTGGCTGTTAATGGATCAGTTGCAGTTGTCGCTGTGGAACTGATGTAAGAACAATTTCTTAACCAAGTATGCCCTTAGCCATTTATTTTGTATCTATTCCATGCACTGAACTCCTGTTACAAAAAGGCATTTAAAAAGCCAACAAGTTTGGCTTCTTTATAGGTATTAGGTAGCCATTTGCCAGGCCCTGCTATCACGGCTATCTCATGGCTACGTAGTACCATTATGGCAGTTCCTAGCAAACACCTATCCCCATTCCTGAATAAAAGCAAAAAAGTTGAGGAAAAGTAATGTCCGGGGAAAAGGAAAAAAAGGACTGGGGCAAAAGGGGAAAAAAGGACTGGGGCAAAAGGGGAAAAAAGGACTGGGGCAAAAGGGAAAAAAAGGCACGGGGCAAAAGGGAAAAAAAGGCACGGGGCAAAAGGGAAAAAAAGGCACGGGCAAAAGGGAAAAAAAAGTCACGGGGCAAAGGGAAAGAGAAATCGGTCCGGGGCAAAGAGAAATCGGTCCGGGGCAAAGAGAAATCGATCCGGGACAAAGAGAAATCGATCCGGGACAAAGAGAAATCAGCCTGGCACAAAGGGAAATCAGCCTGGCGCAAAGGGAAATCAGCCTGGCGCAAAGGGAAATCAGCCCGGCGCAAAGGGAAATCAGCCCGGCGCAAAGGGAAATCAGCCCGGGGCAAAGGGAAATCAGCCCGGGGCAAAGGGAAATCAGCCCGGGGCAAAGGGAAATCAGCCCGGGGCAAAGGGAAATCAGCCCGGGGCAAAGGGAAATCAGCCCGGGGCAAAGGGAAATCAGTCCAGGGGAAAAGGAAATCAGTCCAGGGGAAAAGGAAATCAGTCCAGGGGAAAAGGAAATCAGTCCAGGGGAAAAGGTCTAAAATGTCTGGGGCACAGAAAAAGGTCTGGGGCACAGAAAAAGGTCTGGGGCATAGAATGCGCAACAGCATCTCAGAAAAAGAAGTAGAAAGACACAGATGAGGGGGAAGATGTGACATGAAGGAGAAGGACTGGGACAAACGACAAGATGCACTGGGACAAAGGAGAAGAACAAGGAAGGCTGGGACAAAAGAGTGCACAGAGGACCATTGATGTGAGGTTCTCCTGTCAGCTGTATTTAGTTAGTTGCCCTAGTCTCGCCCTTTAGAACCACATTATGTTTTGTTTCATAATAAATACATTTTTTTTTAACCCAGAACCTTTTCTTGTGTCATTGTGTGGTGCATTCTAAGACAGCTGATGTAAACAAGACTCCAGGAAGTATGCCCTAAGTGTTACAAAAGAAGGATTTTCTGATCTAGATGCATAAATAATACATTTTTGTGTGAATTACACATTTTGAAAAATCAGTGAACAATTTAAAACTAATAAGGCAATGTGCATAGTGTAAGTGAAGATGCATTACATTTAATTTCAGTTGCAATTAAAGGGTTAGTTATCGATTTCCCACACAGCTCTGCTGGTATGTCATCAGTAGGCGGCAAAGGCACAAAAACAAGTCTCAAAATGGTATAAACAGGTTTGTGCCCTGGCATTGCGTTGCTGGTTCTCTGCCCTTCTCAGACTCACTCCCCACAGTTGCAAAATCACCCACCAAACCATTTTGCCAACTTGTCTAGTGCCCGCTTGATACCTTACTACAGTCTGGATATTAATTCCTGTATGAAGATGATTGGTCTGTCCTTAGTCCATCTACCTAAGAGCGCGTTTCTATGCATGTAGCACCATATTCCATAGGCTCAAAAGGAAAACATAGCTTTAAAATAGTGACTTAAAAGAGTCCAACAAATCGTGCTTTCGTTTTGTACTACAGTGGCTCAATTGATTTAGTCTTTCTTCACTTTCTAATGTAATTGATTGTTCAATGGGTCGTACGTATGAAGGGTACGTTATAATATAGGTAGCAGCCATCAGGTGGTATGGTTGGATATGCTTTTCATCCCTATTTGCCAGAAGTGTGAGAGTCGCAATACTGAGAACGATCGGGCCCAAATAATCTGTCCGTTCAATGAGATGAAAGCAACTCAAGAGGGTCCACAATCAGGTCTTAAACCTCTGCGCCATCTCAGAGACGAAATATCCATTAGCACAGATCCTAGATGCATTTGGCCTTAGTTTGCGCTTTATAAATGTGATTACATTACAGATAGTCCTGGTCCTCAGGGGTCAAGTCCTAAAAATTAAAGTGGGGGGACTCATCAACAAACGCAATGGGATGTGACTGTCGCCAAAAATTAACAAATGACGGTGAAATATGCACATTTCATAAAATTGGCTTTGCATAACCACCCAAATTGCACAGGACGAATGGCATTTGTCTTTCACAAAATCAACACACACACAAAACCAAGAGAGGATATTTTCATCTAATAGTGTTTTTGAAAACATTAAAATGTGTGCACGTTTTAAACTCCAAAACCAATACAAATGTTTTCCCTGGAGTTTGCAGTACTGAAATGGGACATTTCACCTTTAGTTGTTATTTTTCATCAAGTGATATAGTGCAGTGGTGAAGTGTCCGGCCTGCAAACCTGATGACATAAATTCAAAGAGGACATTCAATGTTTCTCATTTTAGATGGGGGGGACGGAGTCCACCCTCTGAAAAAAGTGGGTGGACGGTATCCTCGACTTGAACCCTGCTGTTCCTGCCTACAAGTGAACCATAGCACAGAAATGCCTGCCAGTTCTCCTGTGAACTGTCTGCAGGCCGGCACCTTGCTATTCCCCCCCACCCCCAACACAAATATTTAAAGAAAATATCACTTTTCCTTGCAGCTTCTAAAGTCCCGTTGACCATTGAATGTACGGAAAGGGTAGGAAGTACCCATAATTTAAAAGAAGCCACTGCCCTACATTTATTTTTTTTAAAGCACCCATATAGGATCCTAATAATACAGCATATTTTAGGTCCTTTTCTGCTGTTTTCTTATTTTTTATTATGACGACATAAGTAACAACCCAATTGTTGGGACGAAATCCTTTAACTGATATTATAAGGGCTCATGCCAAAGTCTTCATTTCTTGGCAGAGTTGGAAACAGCAGACCGTTCCATTTAGCCGGATACCGGGGCTGGAAAAGGCAAATCCGGGGATTCTGTGACGTCATGCACTGAATTCGCGCTCTCCCATAGGTCAACAAATTCAAATTGGGTACTTTTGAACTCTGGAGTTTTCAGTCTTGATCCCTCTCCTGGATTTTATTTTAATATCAATATGCTTCCAAAATTGCAGGTGCATAAGCACCGTGGGTAGTGGCGTCAGGCGCATGCCAACAATACTGAGATTCTATTAGACTGCCACAGTGAACGTGACAATGGCCATTACTGAGTGCCCATCTGATAATCAAATGGCTTTGCCTACATGGCAATAAGGCAGGTTTGTCCCTTGATCTTCCGAGCTCAATCAGCTCTGCCCTATCTGATGGCTGACCCTAACTCCTGGAACAAGTGGGGATTTTGAGGTGTAATCTTTGACAGCACATTAACTAGTTATCTAGTTTCATGCTCCTCGTACTATCTGAAGCTGCTAGCGCCAATGCGTCCTTTTCTTAACCCAAACAGTTGTAATACATAGGCTGGCGCCATCATCGGGTCCTGTTTAGATTACGGCTCAAGCCTATTACAAGGCCTGGGTCAGGGAGAACTGAATCGCCTTCAGGTGGTCCAAAATAATGCAGTATGCAGGGTCTGTGGACAGCACAAATGTGACCACGTGTCAATTGCCAAGAGATCTTTGCGCTGGGTGCCCATTAAGAAGCGAATCATGTTTCGTACTCTGTGCACAGCACACCCCTGTCCCTTTGGGAAGAGCCTGGCTTATCTTTCCTCTTTGCTAGACTGGCTCCCAGTTAGACGTTCCTGAAGGTCCAACAATTCTGCTCTTCTGCTGGTTCCCAAGGCTAAACTTTCATTTGTACTGGAAGGATGCTTCCCAACTACCGCTCCTCTCCTTTTGAACGCGCTACCACCGTATCTGAGGTCTTGTTCCTCACGGGTGTCATTTAAACGTAAACTCAAAACCCTTTTGTTTGAATGAACTATTTCCTCCTTGTTCCTCTATGACGTGGACTAATACTTGATGACATCTCCTTTTTTTGTTACCTGTTGAATGTCCTGCCCGCACTTCCATGCCCAAGGCCTTTGTCCCAACGCATTATGAATACATTTAATAAATAAATTAACTTTGAATCAAACAGAACAGCCATTTTTAGAGCAGCACGTTATCCTTTTTTGACCTTTGTCTTAAATAGGTCTTTTGCTTGGGCATGCGCATTGGAAACCTCTCGGACAAGCAGTTGCTCGATCTTCCTTAACCTATATTTATTTTAACATATCCAGAAAGCTGCAGGCTCATTAAACCCGTGCCATATGGATCATTGCTGACCGAAGACAATGCGCCCACTCAACCTCCTTTAGGGCAGCTCTTGGCAGGTGGACCATCGATCTTGAGATATAGGCTAGAAGGATCAGCCTCCTTTGGAAAATGATACAACGCTGGTTTTCTCCATACTTGCCCAGTCGCGTCTGGTTTCAGGTTCCCCCTCGTGTCTGTGATCCAGTGCTGATCTGAAGAGACAATTTTCAATATTCTAGATCAACGCTTGCAGCAAGGCCCTGCATGCTTATCCGGGGGAACGCCTTACCAAGGAATTCGGCGACCTCTCTCATTTCTTGGTCTTCGAGTTTGTCTTGAGATATTTCTTTTTACTTCAGCTCATTTAACAAATGGAGTTTCTGTATGCTTGTTGATTGACCTTTGAGTTGTTTGCACGTTTTGTACTTTGCATTTGTGTCCGCACCTTGAAGCTACAGGAATGCAACATTTGCAAGGCATGTACCAAATAACACAAATTGACATTGAAAGAAATAGATCTATTCAAATCACTTCAAAATAGAGTGTGCACTTACTTTGACCCATTTTCTACTGGGCACCCTTTCACTATGCAGAGTACAATGAAGATTCGAGTGAAAGTTGCCTGAAATGGGTCCCAGGTTCATAGCTGGTGCATGGCTACGACCCTGACAGCTGAGTTATACCTGTAATTACCGTAATGTTCACAAATGGGCTTTATTTCCAGTCCGATTGACAATAACTGTTCATTTGGGGGATGCCTTTTTCACTACCAACACACAAAGCCATTTCTCACATCTGTCAATGCCACTCGCATTCACAACATCTGGTGAAGATACCAGAAGTCTTTCGCGTGGAAAGCCTCCAAGCCAACAACCCTGTTTGTGTTATGCAACAAACAAAAAAAACAAAGAGCTCGCTAGGACAAAAAGAAATATGCTGTGCACACATAAGTAGGAAAGCCACAAAGCCGTGTGCCAAAATGCACACACATCCAATAAGCAAATAAGCAGTGTCTGCATTTTCCTGCATTCATTGGGTTACATGTCTTTATGCTGAAATATTTTATAAAGAATGAACGTATATCGAATAGTTTATAATGAAAAATGTTAGAGAATGCACTTTTGTGGGGGTCCCTCCAAATCCCTGTTTTCCACCCCTAAAAACCCACCCCAACCGTTTCCCAAAAATATTTAACCCTTTACCCCACCCGTAAATGCATTCTTTATAAAAATGTTTGTTATACAAATCGATATATGTCTATTCTTTATAAAATATTCGATATAAAGACTGCATACCCATTCATTGCCAGAGCTCTTAATTTTCATGCCTTACATTCTCGTTTTGTTCATCCCTGGAATTCTGGGATTTGTAGTCCTTTATTTAAAATAGAAAGGACAAAACTACAACTTGGCATTTGATCCACAGTAATCACTACGGCCAGTAACGTACATCTCTTTATGTGCAGGCCCCACTTACAATGCCAGAGTAAGGGGTAGAGGCATTGGAGTAAGGGGTAGAGGCATTGACGTACTAACCAAACATTCTCTGCGTCACAAGCCTCTGACCTACAACGTGTGTCTAAGAAATAATGCCGACAAATCAAATGAGGAGTGGCCCATGTTATAGTCTTACAAATAGTATATAACGCAACACGCCAAGTTACCGAGGTGCTTTGTGTCTCACTAAATGTGCATGATGATTTTATCAGGATAATTACTGCGACTGTGCAACATTCATTAATACAAGCAATCAAGGGTGGACTGGGAACCGAAGGAGGCCCTCGAAATCATTTTCAAAGTGGCCCCACATTACACATGCTCAGCAAGCCCAACCCTTTTCCTAGGAGAACATTTGGAAATAGACTAGGTAACCACACAGAAGAGGCCCAGGGTGCAGAGGCCCACCAGGAAACCCCCAGAGATGCCTTTAGGCCGGTCCACCTCTGCAGGTCCACCTCTGCAACGAATGCCCTGACTAACTACAGAAGCTGTACATGCATGCGCGCCCGGGGGGTCCATCGACCCATAAGTAACAAGTCCTTCAGATTTTCAGAACGATTTTGAGCCTAAACAGAACAGGTCTGATGTCCCTGCCATCCACATTAGGCCACTTCCTCTCGGATTTGGAAGGGTTATATGGAACAAATTAAAAGTCCGATTTCCTGATTCATAGGAACATCTGTTAGAGCTTTTGAAAGAAATGAGGAATGGGTAGCGCACAACCAGTTACCCCAATAAAATAGTTCTAAGGTTTATATGGAGAAAGGGCCTGCAATTCATAGTCACCCTTTGCAGAAGCCAAGGTTAACAAAAAAGAGGTTTTTCATGTTACACACGTAATGTCAACAGTGACCAGCAGCTCAACAGGTTTATGAGTAAAAACAGCGAAAAGTGTGACCAAGTGACTTAAGAGCAGGACATGTGAAAGGAGAAGAGAAGTGGGCCATAAGCCAGCATGATGTTAATTAGTCATGGAGTTTGTGGAGGAAACCTGCTTCTTTGAGGAGTTCAAGTTGGATCTCAGAGCACTGTCTTGCAGGTTATGTAGACATCCCTGCAGCGGGAAATCAACCCACTGGGCTATCTCACCAGGATTCAAGCCTGTCTGCTGGAGGCTGCACACGGATCAGTAGTCGGGGTTCAAGTTTACAGATCATGTAGGACCAAATAGGCACACTACACTCCGGCACTAGCCCCTCAATGTCCATATGGCCCAGACAGATCGTAACAAGCGTGCAGTGGTGTCAAGTATACCAGGTCCAACTCTGCCACACTGCCAGTGTAGTGAAGGGGCATCAGCTCAACTAGGAGGTTGAGGAACACTGACAGTCGGAAACACACAGGCTGCCGACGAGAGAGTATCCGGTTTTCCTTGAGCATTGTTTAAGAGGTTATTTGAAGCAATACCCCTTTTGTGGCCCTATGGAAAAGGAGGCGACGTCCAGAAGAGCACTATAGATGCTAGGATCTGGACGATTAAAGGTGTGCGGGGGATACCAAGGCTTAAGGACACCAGAAGTGTGGCATTTTGTCTGGGAGGGGCTGACGACTGAGAATACACAGAGGGAAGGGAACGTACAGCAGTTTAACACGTGGTATGAGCTGTTGGGAGTGGCAGTGAAACCCAAGTCTGCTGGCGGGAGGTCCAAGATAGACCACGCGGTTGCAACAGCTGTATCCATTTTGCCAGAAGACGAGACACTCACTACATCTCTACACCTCCTCGAGGCTTGTCTGTCAGCTCGCTCGAGACCGCGGGGACCTTAAGATTTTGCAATAGCAAGAGAAAGGGGACACATGGTTAGTCTCCTGGTAGAATGGCACAATCCCATAGGAAAACGCTCTGTGCATCTGGCACAGAGGCGTTGCTTGGGCGGGGGGGGCGCTGAGGGGGCTATAGCCAGGGGAGTTGCTAGGTCTGGAAAAGACCCGGGGCTACGCTGATGTCGGGACTGTCGGGACTGGGGGCTAGCTAGTCTTTTGGCTGTAGCTCCTGAGATTCTATCCGGGGCTACAACCAAAAGATCAGGGGCTATAGCCCCCTTAGCCCCCCCCCTAGCAACGCCCCTGGCTATAGCCCCAGGTCTTTTGGTTGTAGCCCTGGATAGAAGCTCAGGGGTTACAACCAAAAAGGCTAGCTAGCCCCCCGTCCTGACAATCCCACAATTACTGTAGCCCCGGATCTTCTCCAGACCTAGCAACACCCCTGATCAGGCCCAACGTGTGCTGGCATACAACACTGCATGCTGTTGTCTAGCTCCGAGGGTGCATCCAAACCCGTATATACCACACCCAGACTCTAGCCTGCTCTGAAAACCTAAAGAAAGTACAGAAAATGATTGCGATTGAGACGTTCTTAATATTCCTTGCAGTGCCCAACCTCCACATGGCGTAAGTGTCTGAAAGTCAAGAATGTCTTCACCTAACTTTATTTTTGAAAACTAGAATATGGCTGCGTGCATACCCGGCGGCCATCCCAGAGTGCATAGGGAGCTAAAAGCTCCACATTCCAATGTGTAAACATTCATCTAGAGTGCATAATCCGGGCCGGCTCTGCTCTCCTTAATATAGCAAGGCTGGGGTGCAGATAAGACACCTATCTCCCCGGCTCAGCCATTACACCTCCGTCTGAACATAATGAGCAGAGCCGCTCCTTATCGCCGCCCCGCAGCCTTTCAGGGCCTGGGTCAGAGCAAGCTCGCGAAATGCAAATGGCGGGTTATCGAAGCAGCGTGCAAGCCCCGCTGCAAACACAGACCCGTCAAATCGTGCACATTAATCAGAACGGATAGAAGAGAAGAAAAAAAAACCAACAGCAATGCTTATTTTTGCAAAATGCTGTTACACTCGCGCGTGCTGTTACTGTTGGCAGGGGTGGACTTGCCCAAAGGGGACTCTGGAGATTTCCCGCTAGGTCTCTGCACCCTGGGCCTCTTTTGTGGGGTATTTCCACATTTTTCCATAGGAAAAGGGTTGGGTTTGCAGAAAATGTGTAATTATTTCGAGGGCCTCTTTTGGTTCCCAGTCCACCCCTGACTGTTGGGTGCTGTGCGCCCAGTCAAGAGGGATGGCACTGTGAGTTACCAGGGAACACTCACTGATGGCCATGGTTGTCAAGGAAAGGACAGATCATGACAGTTCGATATGGCGCTTCTCGTCAGATCCCACCCACACCCAAGCACTGCGATGAAATGCGGTTACCCAATTGAATGGCACTGTTTGATCGACCTTTGAAGGAAGGGCTTAGTCAGCCCTGCTGATTCGAATCAGTGCCGTGCTGCTGGCTGAACACATCTAGGATGAGCTCTTCACTCGGAGCTATATTTCCGCCAACAAAACCAGAGAACGGTGCCTCCACTGCACTGGTGGAGTAATATAGGGTAGGGGGGGGAATCAACCCCCAACCCCCATCCCCTGACCCCTCCCTGAGTCCCAGGGATACCCCCATGCCTCTAGCAAGGCTGGCGCCGACTGAGCACAAGCCCAGATTAAAAGAAAATCAATAGAAATTAACATGTGCTGACGTGTGTCCACTTATACACGATTGCTTGACAACCACGTCGCTAAATGGCACAGCACCAGGGCACCCTTGGCGTTCACATCTTTCAAGGTGGTGCCGGCGCTCCACAACTGGATTCATCCGTTTGGTGCTTGCCTCAGTGCCGTCACTGACCCCCCCCCTCAAGCCCCCACACCCCCTCCCGGCTGTGGATGAAATAGAATTAGAATGAGGCTGGAAAAGAGGAAACTCAAGCTAAGCGTGTGTTTTGTGACTGGGTGATGTGTTTGTATACTTGCGTGTGTGCTTGCATGTAATGTGTGTGTGCCTCAGTGTGGGACTGTGTCTGGGTGTGTGTCTGTGTGGGTGCCTGTGTGTGTGTGTGTGTGTGTGTGTGCTTGTATGATTGGTCACTGTAAATCTCTTGCAGAGGCTGCTGGGATAGCTATGTCGTGTCAGCAGCTTCATCCATCTGGTGACCATTACTTGCATTAATAGGTTGTGGGCACAGCCTCTGCAACAGATTAACAGTGGCCATTGGCCGATACGGTCATAGATCGGTTGTTAGCAGCTTCATGCATGTGATTTACAGTGGCCATTGCTGGCAAAGAGATTGTGGCAGCAGCATCATGCATGCTTTTTACACTGTCCATTAGTGGCCTAATGTGGCAGCAGCCTCCTGCACATGATTTACACTAATCATTACAGGCCTATAGATAGGTTGTGCAAGCATCTTCATGCAAGCAATTTACACTGACCATTACTGGCATAGATTGGTTGTGGCAGCACCTTCATGCAAGCGATTTACACTGACCATTACAGGCATGGACTGGTTGTGGCAGCATCTTAATGCAAGTGATTAACACTGACTGGCATAGTTTGGTTGTGGCAGCACATTCATGCAAGCGATTTACACTGACCAATACAGGCATAGATTGGTTGTGGCAGCACCTTCATGCAAGGGATTTACACTGACCATTACTGGCATAGATAGGTTTGGATGCAGCCTCATGGAAATGGTGCAAAGTGCTCCTGTGTAGTGTAGCATTGCTGACATGACATTTACTTGACTTTTTCATGTATTACTATTATATGGCATTTTACCTACGTTTTCTCAAAAATTGTATTGGAAAAATGCATAACTCCAGCACAGTATTATTAAAACATTTCTCCAGTTCACCCCCTCCCCAAAACCCTTTTCATTAGTTTAGGCTCTCTTGCTACAGTCGTTTGTTTCCGCTTATTTAAGTAAATATTAAGGACCCTCCACTGAAAACAGTCAACACCCGGGAGGGCTCACCTGTGAATCTTTTAAAATCCTGGGGCCCCTTTGGGGTCTATCTTGCACACATCCCCACCGACCCCTGACCCGACCCCCACCTCAGTCCCCATCAAAAGCGGTCTCTGGTGTCTTTTCCAGACACTCCCACCTCCTTTCCGAAGATGAAGGCCACGTGTGATCAAAGATAAGTCACGTGACCTAAATACAATTTTAAGACATGCACACTGCAAGGGCATCCGAAACGGGGACAAAAGCTGTCTAAAAAGCGGATGCACGAAGCAGTGATTATGAGGAAGACCATGAGGGCATTCCTGCACTCGGCATCTCCTGTAGGTGGGAAGATACCAAGAGCAGTGACACCCGGGCAAACAGATAGCACTCTGTCAGTGTGGGCCTGCCAGCATTATCCCTGGCGGCTGCATTCTTGGACGAGGTATTCCAGCCAGCCAGCCAGCCAGGCTGTAGCTGCCTGTCCTAGTAGGGCCTGCTTGCTCTGAGTCAATGGAGTCGAGACCAGAAAGAGGTCTCCGCTAGACTGGATTAAGTTGCTACCTTCCTTTCTGAAACACTGCCAGGGCGCACGTCTAAACACTCAAGGAACATCATTTGACCGGGGCAACGTGCAACACAGATAAACACACACACACACTCACAGAGTATTCACACAGCAAGGCAATTAGCTGAACAGTTTAAGTAGCAACTGCAAGAGAAACTATGCGCATCATACATTTGCCAAGCCACGAGCACAGAGGCACACCACGCAGAGGTGGACTACAACCAACATCAAAAGAACTTGATGTCGGTACATTTTTCGAAATAATGGCAATATGACAACAGCCATTCTCCTTTTGAAGCAGTCAAGCGGTGCTATGGATTAGAAACACGTTGCAGTGTTTAGAAAACATGTCCCTTACACTCGACAAGTCCCCCCCGAGTGTGATTGAACCCCTTGTCTGCCCTTTGTACTTTCACATGCATCCCAAATAGCGAGAAAGACAGGAATGGTGCGTCACCCAAACTCCGGCGATAGCTGGGAGAAAGTTTGGAATGGAGAGGGTCCGCAAAGGGTTAACCCAGGTGGAGATCCCCCCCCACCCCGCCACCCCTGAAGGGACATAGCTTGTGAGCTTTGATTCAGTTCATGCACATAAATGAGAACGGTCATCGCAACTAGACAATTAAACATACCTGGTTGTATAATTTGTAAGCGCCAGGGCCCAAATATTTTCGAGCACACTTGTGCCACTGTGGGTGGGCAGTTCCCCACCATTGCTGCCACCACCCAGAGCTGCCCCCCACAGGGCGGACACATTTGGGGTTAAACTACAGCTCGCACCTGCTGATTGGGGCTGATGGATGCTCGGCTGCCATTACCTCCTAATCAATCCGGGTCTGAGGCAAAAAGTGCTGGGGCTCAGAATAGGTGCCAGGGCTGAGCCCTGGCAACCCCGCCACAAATTAAGCACTGGAAATCAGCAATGTATTATGTCAGAACTAGGGGATCAAAAAAAAGAATGCTCCCCATCTACAAATTATATATTTAATTTAAGACAGAGGCCATCTGTGGCAAAATAATTACAAATAACTGCAAGGAACGTATCATTTACAATGGTCTGACATTTTTCTGCATAATACCAACGCATTGTACAAGTAAGTCAAGTTGGTCATTGACCTATTCGAATGCGAAACATTGGAAAGTGGACATGAATCTCAGATGGTAGCAGCTAATGGTCAATCATGGGCACTAGTGGACCACAGTAGGAATGATGTTGCGTCGTGCCTGCTGTGTTTGGTAAATGTTTGCAGGGCATGTAAGAAAGCTGTTGGCTCCGGCGTTCATATGTTCTGGGAATGTGAAGGGTGGTCAATTTCTGGAAGGAAGCCCTTGGCCAGGATGGCTTGGATGACAGCTGTGCAATACCCAGGGACCTTATTGTGGGGGTCCTAAGGGTCTTTCCCTATACTTCGAACCTCCCATGGATTTAACAGACATTGATTGGAGCATAGAAGGTTTGGAAACCCACCAGGAAGCCATTTTAGGAGGATTGGGTAGCTTGCATGTCATTAGCCAGTAGAGGATATCCCATGTGAAGAGAGGCTTGCTAGAGACGCATAAAGCCATGGGGCCTTCATACAATAACTTGCATGTGCTGTGAGCACTTCCTGGCTTCACTGCTTCCCTGTTTTGTTTTGACCCTCTCCGCAATCATTGTAATGTCTTGTGTTTGTTGCGTCTTCTACCCCGCTATTCCAATGAATGGTTCTTATATTAAATCCTGGGCGCCTGCTGTTTTTCAGGTTTCCCGGACGTCCCCCGTCTTGTGTTCAATTGCATGGGCTTACAGGGCTTGCGTAGCTTCGTTCAATGCTTTGTTTGGATCTGAGTATGTGACTATCCTTTACGGATGTCCAATTATTCTTACCTATTTGTCTGTATTTGAGAGATGAAGTTGAAGATCTCCCTGTGATTCTGGGATTTGTTTTTAAAAAGAAAAACCATAACAGCACCATGATGATGGACATTGTCTCTGAAGTAGTTAAAACGTGACATGACATAAGAAAAACTTGTCTGTGTTCATCCCATCTAGTGAAGGGTAATTAATGGATGACACTATTCCAGACGGATGGAGGAGATGCAGTCAAGAGGGATTGTACTGATCAAAGCCCTTGAATTTCAGGAAGCATTTCCTAGACTGGGAAAAAGAAGAGGTCAGGAGGGCTACAACTGCTTGACACTGACTTTGCAAATGAACATGTAAAATGGGAAGAAACATAAAAGGAAGCTTTAGCACAAATAAGTAATCACTTTGTGCTCTAGCACCTTCAAGCGTCTCTTGTGCTAGATGGAATTACCAATAATGATCTCAGACCAAATAACCGGTCTCGAAGAATATGGCAAAGTACTACTTTATTCTCAGTTTAATCAAGCAGGGTCAACTGGCCAATATCAGATGGATGCTTGCACACTCGCACACAAACTTGATTGCACAGAGGTCTTATACCACAATTTGCATCATCTATGACATTATCCTATGTAGAAAACCATAAATCCTATTAGCGGGAGGGATTGGATAGGTGAACATATCAACGTATAGAATGTATACGTGTTAGTACTTCATTTGTTGTCTCTTATCTGTAAGACAAACCTTGAACTACCTCTAAATTCGTATAATACTGATCATAGCAAACAAAATGGCAGCAGATTATTCATTGCAACATTGTATAGCAGGTTAACCCATAGACCCATTAATTGGTTGGCATTCCCACCTAACTTTGCACTTTCGGCTCGGCTAGCAGCACCTAAGCAAACCAAAACCCAGGTGCTTGAATCACATCAGATTACTCCCGATTTTCCGAATTAATCCATCACTCATCAGACTGGCCATGAGCCAATGTTTCCCCGTCTGTAGTTGATCCTGTAGCCTGCTCTCTGTTCTAGGACACTCAAGGGAGTGAAAGCACATCACTATCTTCATTTGCGGCTTAATGAGTAGCCTTTGTTTTTTACTTCTCAGTGTCACGTGAAGAGACCACAAATTTGTCCATTTCAGCCTTTTATTTACTGCCATTTGATTTTGTCATTTCTCCTCCTGACCGCTAGAGATATGCTCACTCTACTTTGTATAGACTTCATACACTTTTAATTGTGCAATACTTGGCTCTTGTAAAGGTTTTCTTCTCTTTTAAGCTAAGAGAAATATGTCTCGTCCATGGCTTATTCGTCTGCCTCCCTTTGTGCTTTGCAGCTATTCTTTAAAAATAGCTTCCTTGATCCCAAGCCAAAATTGACTCCTCTTTGTTTTGTACACTAAGCTGTTCTTCCAGTGTCTCCCCACTCTGCAACCCTGATCTGTTTCTGAGCTAGTTGAATTGAATACTTACACAAGCCAGCTTCCATTTTCCAACTATAGCTGTCTTTGCCAAGTTATATATTCCTCTATAGCAAGCTTCTATGTATCTTTTATACCTTTGTGTTGCTGCATATTTACACTTATTGGTCAGCAAATTATTATACCGTCTTTTGTATTCATAATTACTTTATCGTTTCGTACATGTTTCTCTTATTGCTTCAGTTACATTGTCAATCCTAAGTATTTTCATATCTTTTCAGCATGTCCTCATTTAGCTTCTTTATGACATCACTCTGCCTTTGTCAGATTTCACTCAGCGCTCCATGATGCCCAATGGTGTATGCGGACATCCTTCCACACTTTCAGTACGAGAGTACATTTCTTACGGTTGCCGGAGTGCATATCATCTCTTGTACACTCGATGAGGTATAGGCATAACACAGAGTCTCACATGGGGCCATTCTCCTGCTGTTCCAGTATGACGGCGTTGAGGTGGCAGGCATTCAGGAAAATGCATCCAACTGCTCCTCTACAATGTACACTGTGCATATCCCCCACCATATTGGTCTTCTGCATAGAGGCTTGTTCCGGATACGAGTAAAGTGGATAATCATATAGAGCTAGAAACAAGCTACATCTGGGTTACATGAAGAATAGAATGACAATGGTGGTCACTAAAATATATGAAAATCAGCTGAGAAGCAGCCATTCTCAGATACACGGCTCACACCCAACCGAGCACTGGAAATGGATGACTTTAGCTACAAAAGCTTTTTCTATCTGTGTTTTCATATTTTCAGAAATAAAACATTTTAAAAGTAGATTGAAAGCGCATTAGCTGCATTTAGTACACTTTTCATCAAATCAAATATGAAATTGCAACCTCAGTCCAAGTCAGAGCATGACGGGCACTGAAGTACGAGGTCCTTCAGAAAATTACTTTACTCCACTCTGAGCAGTAACCCAACTATAGAAGCAACACAAATAAGTGGACTTCTCACCGCGCACCCAGAAGGATATGATTAAGCTGTGCATACCTACTAAGATTGAACACAGATGGCTTGACTAGACCCTAGATAAGGCATTCTAGCCTTCCGTTAATCTGCCTTTTTCATAGCCGGATGCCACGTAACAGACTACTCCTTCTCAAGCACTTTCTGTTCTTTCCCTCCCAGTGGCAACCCCATTCCTCCTTTTAATGCCTAAACTAATAACATCCACAATTCCCCCGTGAGAAGGTAGTACCAATCATTTACCACCCTTCCGAATATGAAGATTTTCCCTTAGTGAGCCACATCCATGAAAAGTCTCGTCTCAAGCAATTTCTCGAAGAACCTGACTATGGTTGGAACATTCTCACCTCCTGTGTTTACACTCCGGAAAGCGAAGCACCAGGACACTTGCTATGGCTACATTTGAGTGCAATGAAAACAAGTGCACAGCCTGCCAATGTTCACAAATTGAAAGTATACTTCAGCAACTCACAAGTTGTAAGGCTTTGTGTGAACAGCACTTTCACAGTAAATTCACTTTCAAGAACAAGAAATGGGTCACATTCTCTCTCAAACTCCGGCCATTGGGTCATATATGTTTCTCTGGTTGAGGTTATGCCACCTAGAAATGCCATGTGTAGGTCTATCTCGCCTTAATTCGTGTTTAACTGTTGAGGCTGGTGCTTTTTGTCATCAGAGTTTCCTTTTCAGTACTTTGGAGGGAGCACTGGATGATAGGATTCCAGTTCTTATCTTCCAAAGATAAGACACTTTCTCTGACATTGCTAAGGGAAATGGTATTGTTTTAAAGACCGGGGGATGGCATAGGCGTCCTCTTATGATCCGAGGAAAACGTTAATTACCCCTGGTAACCTTCTTTCGACTGAATGGTGCTCTCACAAATTGCTCATCTTTGATATTTCTTATCCAGGTGCTCCGGAAAAAAAAAATGAATCAGCAGAGGGCACTGTGCGTCGATGGCATCAACTCGATGTCCCTCATGGGCCTCCATTAGAAATACCTGCTTAACCACAGGAATGACCGTACTCAGCCTTGAAGCAACGAAAGCTGAAATAAAATGGGAAATTATACTGTGGGGTAGGTTGGGAGGGAGATGAGGAATACGTGGGAGGAACAGAACATACAGTCGAAAAACGTTACCATCTGTTGCTGCACACCAGAGTGTGAGGTCCAGCTCCACCGCCCTTTCCATTTGTTTTTGACCCTTTGCCTGCATCTGAACCCAATTGTAAACAACTCACTTCTTGCTGTTTTGGCTTTTTGGTTTAAAAGTCGTATTTTGCTGTACTCTGCTAACTTCCTCTGCACATCGCTTGTAATTGTTACTTCTCTGTAACTTGCTGGCCAAGTGACTTTACCAATCTCTTTGTTCCGTTCTTACCTCCCCCCCTCCTTTCTAACTCCTTTTCACACTACCACTCCCATGGCTCTTTCTGTTTCTCCTATCTTTTCCAACTGCTTCTCCATTGGTTATCCCTTCCCTTCTCACTAAGTCGGGTTGGAAGAAGTTCAAAAAGGATATCTTGGCCTCCAACCCTGGTCTCCCTATTGCTGACACATACTCCACTGCTTCCACCAGACATCCTCTTTGTCGTTCCTTCCCCAGATCTATGGACTCTTCTGATCTCTGTGCTCTGTCCTGTCTCCTCCTGTTCCATTAAATGGTGGCACCCAATGGGAATCTTTCATGACTCCCTTGAACTCCTCTACAGTCATCATTAATGTCTACCTTAATGGCACTGTCATGGTACAGGGCCCTCAGGCCAATCTTCTGCTCTTTGACAGGCGTTTCCCTCACCTCATCAATTTCCTTTCATCTCCTGCTGTCCCCTCCTCTCCCCTTGGCGACCTTTCCCTCTCTTCCCTCCTCTGCCTCACTTCGAGCTCCTTCTTCACCTTTGCAGGGCATACTGCTGATTTGTACCCCTCCCGGAAGGTCTTTAAGGCTGGCATCCTCCTTCATCTAGCCACTCTCAACTCTCGCTCTGCTGTCAAACACTCCTCTGACATCCGCCACCTCCTGGAAGAACTTGACTTTGATGTCACCGATCTTACAGCGACATGGTTCATGGACAGCTCTGTCACAAGCTTTGACACTCTCCTCCCTGATGGCTACCATATCCTCTACACACTCAGATCCACCCGGTCCAGAGGGGGTGTAGCCCTGATGATCTTTTCTGAGTGGATTCCTGCCTGTATCATTCCCATGCAGACATACTCCTCTTTTGAATGCCTAGCCACTCTATTACCATAGCTACTATCTACCGGCCACCTGGTCAGATCACTGCTTTTCTTTCTGAGTGGGCGGAGCTCGAATCCTCCCTCCTGGCCTCAACCACTCAACTCCTCCTTCTTGGTGACCTCAATATCCATCTTGACACTCCTTGTTCCTCCTCTGCACTCTTCTGTGACCACGGTGACTCCCTCACCCTTTCTATCCGCCCCTCTGGCCCGACTCACTCTGCAGGGCAAACACTTGATGTCTTGATCTCTTCTGACCTCACCCTCTCCATCCCTCTGACCACTCCTTTCTCCTTGAGTGATCACTCCCTCCTCTCCTCTCATCTCTCCCTCTCTGCCCCCCAGGCCAGGTCTACCCCAATACTGCCACCTACCTTCTCGGACATCAGGCCCATGAAGTGTGTCTCATTGGAGGCTTTTGCCACCACCGTCTCCCCCCCTCCACCTTTGGCCGACTCACATCCTGACACAGCCCTGTCTATGCTCTACTCTTCTATTTCCAGTACTCTTGACGGTTTTGCCCCCGTCATGAGGATCCGTTTGAAGCCCAAAGCCAAGTGCAATTCTTGGTACGACTCTGACCTAGCTACACTTAAACATAATTGTAGGGCGGCTGAGACAAAATGGAGGGCTTCTTGTTCATCCTCTGACAAACTGGCCTGTCACCTGCTCCAAAGGCAATACAGACTATCTGTCCACACCAAGAAGAGAGCCCACATCCAAGCCTGTGTCTCTGCGGCATCTAACAACTCGGCCAAACTCTTTAAAATCTGCAAGGAGCTGGCCAACCCTGCTGCAGTCTCTACCCCTCCTGTCACCTCACAGGCCCTTTGCACAGCCCTTGCATTTCACTTCATCTCAAAAACCCAGACATCCTGTCCACCCTCTACTCCCCTCCCCCCTCCTCTCCCCCCCTCCTTCTGTGAACTCACAACCTCCTTCAGCCACCCCCACCCCCTTCTCCTCTTTTCTCCCCCGATGAGGTCGCTAAACAAGTCCGATCTATGACAGTCTCGTCAAAACAGGTTCATCCCTGTTATTCTAAAACTAGAAATGACCAAATTGACACCCTTGCTCCTGCCCTGGCCAATTTCTGCAACCTCTCCTTTGCCTCCGATGCCTTCCCCTCCCCTCCCCTCCCCTCTGAAGCACTCTTGTGCATCCTCTTCTCCAGAAACCCACAGCTGATCCTTCTTGCCTGGCTAAGTATCTGCCAATTTTCAGTACTCCTTTTCTAGGCAAACTCCTGGAAAATATGGCCATCTCTCAGATTAACCTCCACTTGGATTCTGTTGGCTGTCTCCTCGACTATCAGTTTGGCTTTAGAGCTGCCAGAAGCACGGAAACTGCTCTCCTGTACATCCATCATTATTTGCTCTCCAACCTTGACTCTAACATTCCTTCTGTCCTCATCCTACTCGATTTCTCTTCTGCCTTCGACACCGTCAACCATACCATCCTGCTCAACTGTCTCCGTGACAACCTGGGCATCACCGATCAGGCTCTGGCCTGGTTGACCTCTTTCCTCTCTGATCGACCATGCCAGGTCAAACTTGGGTCCTTCCTTTCCTCTTTCTCCCTCCCTAGCTGCTGTGTTCCCCAGGGGTCCAAAATCTCACCCTGGCTCTTTAACCAATATCTGGCATCTCTCGCCCATCGCATTGTCATTTTCTGCTCAGATTCCCAGTGCTATACTGACGACACTCAACTCATCTTCAGGCTTTCCTCGGCCAACTGTTCTCCTTCTCTCATCTCTGACTGTCTGCCATTCATGATTGCTGTGCTGCCAACAATCTCTGCCTGAATGCCAGCAAGACCGAGATCCTCCTCATCGGCACACCTTCACCCTCCTTTCCTGTCACTCTCTGGCCGACCTCCCGTGGCCCTCCTTCTTCCCCCACCTGCGAGGCCAAGAATCTTGGGGTAATCTTTGACTTCACGCTTTCCTTCACTGCCCAGATCTCTAATGTCTTAAAAAAGTCAAACTTCATACTGCACCTCCTCAGAGGTATTCTGCCTTTCCTCTCTTTCTCCCAGAAGCTCACTGTCTCTCGAGCCCTGGTTTTCTCAAGGTTGGACTATTGCAACAGCCTCTTTCTAAATCTGCCTGCTTCTACTCTCCGCCCTTTGCAACTTATCCAGAACAGGACTGCAAGACTTGTCCTTGGCCTCAAGCCCTGGGATCATATCTCTCCAATCCTGAAATCTCTTCACTGGCTGCAAGGATTAGATTCAAGACCCTTTGCATTGTCCACAAGGCTTTCTGGGGCCTGGGTCCAAAATACCTTCAGCTGTCCCTTCATAAATACCTTCCCTCCCGAGCCCTTCGCTCCTACACCTCCAACTCCCTCAGGGTCAGTCGTTTTTCTAAGAAACGAGCTAGGGGTAGATCTCTGTCTTCAGCTGGGGCCTCCCTCTTGAACAGCCTCCCTGCCACTCTGAAAACTGAGGAGAACCATCTCCGGAAGCCCCTCAAGACCTTCCTCTTTCCTTCTGCCTTCTCTGCTCCTCTCCCCCTGTTGATCTGTTCTGACTTGGCATCGTGCACCTGGTCTCCCTCCGTCTTTAGGGCCCAGGACCTGCTCACCCTGCCACCCACCCGCACTGCCTCCGGGCAATCCCTTGCACTGGGGTCTGTATCTGTAACCCTACAGGCCCCCCGCCTCTCCCCTCTCATTTTCTGCACTTATTCAGACACACCATCTGTTTCCTTATTTCTAGCACTTTCCACTTGGTGGCTGCACTACCACCGTTTGTTGCTTTTTGTTATTTATTTATTCATGTTTTATTTACTTATTTTTATGTTTGTTCAGAACGTTCCACCTCTCAGCCCCCTTGCACTTACCCCTTTCCCTCTCCCATGCACTTGCACATTCTCAGTGTCACTTTGCCTAGTAAGACCGTTGTTTATGTTTTCCCTTGTTCCTCTCTCTTGCCTCGTCACGCTCTGAAACACTTGTGTATGAGCACGATACAAATAAAATATCAATATATCAATACCAGGGGTAAGTAACTTGTTCTTCGAATGGATTGTGTCCTCCCACATACTCATCTTTGATAGACTCCCAAAGCAGTGTTTGATTTGGTGGAGGGGTAGAATTTGATTTTAATGGTTTTTATGAACCGAGTGCAGGACTGTTTTTCCAAAGCTACCATCCTGACCAAGGGATGATTCCAGGCAGTAATGCTTTGTGAACGTTTGGATAGTAGCTCACGTTGCTGCTTCACAAATACTTTGTATCGCTACACCCCTTTTCAGGGCTGTAGAGGTAGTCATGCCCCTGGTGGAATGGGCACTTAAACCTTCAGGAGGATCCATCCCTGGCAGCCTGTAACATTCTGAAATGGCCAGTATGATCCATCTGGAAAAGGTCTGTTTACTAACATCCTGACCCAGTTTGTAGCCCATATGGCCAATGAAAAGTTGATCAACAGAGTTCTGACAGTCTAGATATATAAAAACTTAAAGCTCTGTGAGGGTCCAACCTATGTAACCTCTCCTCCTCCTTGCTAGGATGGGGGGAGGGGAGGGCAATAGAAAGAAGGTAAAACTATGTGTTGTCCTATGTGGAAATCAGAAATGATTTTGGGTAAAAATGAAGGTTTAACCTTTAGAACAACCCTATCCTTATGAAAGAGAGTAAGGGGTGGCTTGGACGAAAGTGCCTGCAACTCGCTCACTCTACGGGCTGATGTTACAGCTACCAATAGAATGGTTTTAAAGGTTAACAACCTTAAGGGATACGAGTGTAAAGGTTCAAAAGGTGCACACATTACACATTTTAGAACCAAATTAAGATCCCAAACTGGAACCTGGAACGGAGATGGGAGGATGGGGGCAACACAAGTGAGCCTCTTTAGAAATTGTGTCACCAGTGGGATTTTGAAGTATGAACATTCCTCTGACGAGCGCTTAAAGATCGACAGCATCACCAAATATTCTTTAATAGAACCAATCTGGAGCCCCAGATTGGCTAAAGATAGCAGAAAGGATAAAACATCCGGTGTTTTACATAGAAAAGGATCGACATTCTTTTCTCTGCACAAGTTGCAGAATTTATTCCAACAGCAACAGCACAAAGACTTTGTTGCTGGCCTTCTGGGCGAAAGCAAAATCTTCTTTAAGTCATCTGGGAGGTCCCAATCCTTGTATCTCAGCCTTTCAGAAACCTAGTGTGAAGGTTGAGTGTTTTGACCTCTGGGTGGAGAAACCGACACTCCTCTCACGAGAGACAGTCCTCTATTTGTGGACGACTTATTGGAGGACAGATGGACATGTCCAAAATGTCCAGGTACTACGTCCTCCTGGCCCAATCCGGGGCAATTAGGATCATGTGTTTCCCAAACTTTCTCAACCTCCTGATCACCTGAGGAATGACGGGGACTGGAGGAAACGCATACAGCAGTGGAAATTCCTAGTCCACCACAAACATGTCTCCTAGAGCTCCTCTTGGGGGAAATTCCCTGGAGCAATACAGTTTGCACTTCCGGTTAACAGTGGTCATGAACAGATCCACTTGAGGGGTTCCCAAAAGGGTGATGATCTCTTGAAGGACTTCCTGAACTAATTTCTGCTCGTGGGAGACTGTGCACTGCCTGTTCAGACCATCCGCCACTGTGTTCTCCTCTCCAGCTATGTGAACTGCTGATAGGGAGATTCCTTCTTGGGTTGTCCAGTACAAGATCTGCATTGCCTCTCTGCACAGTGGTAGTGACCCTACACCACCTCTCTTGTTGAGGTAGTACATGGCCACTGTGTTGTCCGTCATAAGGACATTCTTTCCCCGTACAGAGGGCAGAAAGGCCTTCAACGCTAGTCTGATTACCCTCAGCTTCAAAAGATTAATATGAAGTTTGGATTCTGATGGAGACCAACGACCGCTGACTGTCAGATCGTTGGTGTTGGCTCCCCAGGCCATGAGTGAGGCGTCCATCACTACTGTTATCTCCAGCCATGCTTGCCAAAATGTTTCTCCCTTAGAAATGCCCTTGCAGGCCCACCACAGTAGATCCTGTGCGACCCAGCTTGGAACCTGAAGTAGGTCCGACATCTTACCTGAAAATTGGGACCATTGAGTTCTGAGCACCCACTGAAGGGATCTCATTCTCAGGCGGGCCTCTGGCACCAGAGAAAAGCAGGATGCCATGAGGATGAGCAACCTCAAAACAAAAAAAATAAAAAATTAAAAAATAACAAAATCGAAGGCCGGGAGACACTGGGCACTTTGAAATTCAGTGACCATCCATAGAATGTCTTGAGCCCTCACCTCGGGTGGCGAGCTCTTTCCCAAGGATGTATCCAGAACAGCTATGGTTAATTGGAGATTCTGAGAAGGTGTCATATGGGTCTTTTTGCAATTGAGGGAGAAGCCCAGTCTGTGAAGGGAGTGGCAGGTGACGTTGAGATGATGCAAGACTTGTTTGGGAGAACGCGCCCTGATCAGTCAATCATCCAGAAAGGGATAGACATGAATCCCCCCTCTCCTGAGACTCGCTACCACTACCTCCATCAGTTTGGTGAAAACCCTTTGGTGGAAGTCAGACCTAAAGGCAGAACTCAAAATGTATAATGAGAACCGCCAACTGCGAACCTCAGGTATTTACTGTGCTTGAGATGGATTGGCACATGAAAATAAGCATCCGGAAGGTCCAATGACACCATCCAATCCTGAAGTTGGAGGGCCTGAAGGATCTGAGAAAGTGCGACCATCTTGATTTTATCCTTCCTGAGGAACTTGTTCAAGTATCTCAAGTCCTAGATGGGTCTCAGCCCTCCGTCCTTTTTGGGTATTAGGAAATAAGGGGAATACCAGCCCTTGTTCCTCTCCGCTACAGGCACCGGTTCTATGGCGCCTTTCTTTAGCAGGGTTAAAATCTCCTGCACAAGGAGCGGATCTGGAATCCTCAAAGAGTGGTTCACCGGAGAATTGTTCTGAGGTGTCTGTATTAAAGGAAGGCAGTAACAGTGGGCTACAGTTTCCAAAGGCCAAGCATCCAAAGTAATGTCTCGCTATTCTTCTAGATGCTGAGACAGTCTGTCTCCCACTGGTGAACTGTGACACAAGACCTCAGAGAGGTTTTGAGGTGGCTGATGCAGTAGCAAATGGTAAAAATGTCCCTGCTTGAGCGGGCTTTGCACCTCTTCCTCGTCCACCATGACGAAATCTTCTTTGGCCCCTTTGACCAGCCATTCCTCTTGCCCTTCTAATTGAGGAGTACTAGTGAAAACATCTACCTGTCCAAGGTTGTCCACTAGGTCAAAAAGGCTGAGGTTGCCTAAGAGCAACACCTAAAGATTTGGCTGCTGCCTTCGAGGTCTGCAACTTCTCAAGACCCTTGTTAGCCATGTTGCCAAAAAGGTGAGAGCCGCCAAAGGGCATGTTGAGAAGTTTGGATTGCACATCCGGTGCAAAACCCCAACTTCCGTAACACCAACCTGCACACAAATGTGCTAGTAGCCATGGCTCTGCTGATGCCATCAGCAGAATCCAGACCTGACTGAAGAGACTCACACATGGCTTATTTGCCATCTCTAACTATGGCTAAGAACCCTTCTCTTTCATCCACCTCAGTAATGTGCTCTGCCGACATGGAAATGCAGTCCCAGAGATTGAATGTAAATTTTGCGAGGGTATATGTGGAGTTGGCAAATTTGATTGCCACACACCCTGCATAAAATACCTTCCTTGCCCATCCATCTACTCTTTTGTCATCTCTATCTGGAGGGATGGTAGGGTAAGCCGCTGGCTTAGATGTTGCAGTAACAGCCAACACCACCCGACTCTCTGGAGTAGCGTGTTTCGACAGGTAGTCTGGGTCAGTACTGAAAAGGCGGTACTTCTTGATCAAGTTTTTATTTACAGCTGGATTGGTTTCCGGTGTTTCCCAATTCATCGCCACCCTTTTTAGCAAGGCAATATGAAAAGGTAATACAGGATCTGACTGAGGACCCTTAGCTAGGATGTCTGTTAAATCATCCTGTTCAAATGGCAATGGAGGCCTACACCACCCCATGTAGTCCACTGCATTGGACATGAGTTGTCTGTAGGATGTGTCAGCATGCTCCCCAGTTTCTGGTCTCCCAAACTCCAACTCAGGTGAGGTGTCCACCCGACTTGCTGTCCGTAGGTTGTCATAGAGATCTCTCAACCATGACTCTCTGCTATAAAGCTCTCTGGCACATTTGGCGTACCATATTGGAGGCCAAATGGAGCCTTTTCATCTGATTGTAAGAGACTTAAAATAGTATTTTCTTGGCAAAGGTACATAGGTCTTCTCAGGTATGAGGGGTTTTACAAACAATGGATTTCACACTGGCGGAGCCGTCGAAACTTTTTTCATTGGCGCCACAGGTTTAGTGAGGCGCTCAGCGTCAATAGCGCTGCTGGTAATGATGGTGCAGCTGGCATCGAGAGTTTGGCTGGCATTGAAGGCGCTTCCGGCGTTGAAGGTGTTGACAACCTCGACTTATGCTTTCGGCTCGAGTGATCCTTCGATGTTACGTCATCGGATCGAGGCCTTGACGGCTCCAGATGTAGATCAGGCCTTTCGTCCCGGGCTTGAAGGTGCACAGGATTTAAGGTGCGGTAGGGGTTTGGCGGCTTCCGCTTTTCAAATATTTTGAGCATCTCTGATCTGAAGGCCTCCCACTCGGCCGGAGTGGATTTTTTAGTTGGGAAAGATACCCTTTCAGGGGAAGCATCCAACGATGAAGTCAAAGAAGGCTACCTATGGTGCCTTCTCTTAGACTTCTTTAAGGACGATGAGGAATGGTGAGAGGCACTCTTCGATCTCGACCGCCTAAACTTCCTCTGAGGAGAGTCACCTTTCGACTCGTCGGTCGAAGGTTTCTTGGCCGGGGTAGGAGATTTAGGGATTCAACCTACCTGCAATTTCCCCTTTCATTCTTTCAAAGCCTTTCCTGTCATCAACTGGGACTTTGAGCAGTCTGAGGTATACCCCGAGGCACCACAAACATATACAATGAGGATCGGTCAATTACATTTTCGACCCACAATCACAACACTTTTTGAAACCGGTCTTTGGGGTTGTCGGTGTGGAAGACATTTTCTCAATTTTCTTTTGAAATGACGAAGTTGTCACGAGAGTGAAGAAGCGTGTCATATGTCTCGAAGCTAAAGCGGTCGTGGAAAAAAGGAACTGAAGCCAACTGGGGCGGCATGTGCTATATAGGCCTTTGATGACATCCTCTAGATGGAGGCACTCGAGGGACAATGAGTCAAAGCCATCGATGCACAGCGACCTCTGCCCAAAAAATGCTTCCATGAAGCTGGATAACGAATATCAAAGATGAGAAATACGTGGGAGGACCCTATTCATTCAAAAGGTACATTATTGTACTTGCATTCATAGCAGGTGCAGTTAAGGCGTGGCCACCCATGTACTGTCAAGTGGACAGAGTTTGCAAACGACGTGGACGGCCAAGTCGTGCGCAGCCATGGGATTAATGGCTACGCGCCTTTGTACCTTCCCTAGGGATTTGTATGGCACAGAGAAGCTGCACCCTCTTTGCATATTTCATTTCTTAAACGAAGTGCTGCATTACAACTTTCATTGCAGTTAAACATATGTTGAGAATTGTATATTTCATAGATCAGTCTTCGCACCACTTGATTAATTTTCTGAAAGTACATTAGATTAACTATTTTCGGTTTCCAGTGTATGAAATCTTTTCCTGTTGAGTTTTCGAAAACCACAGCTTTGCTGAGAGTACCTTTACGGTGCTCGCCCAGCAAGGATTGTCTTTATGGACTGGATGAGGTCTTCCTTTTCAAGGGTGTTCATAGATAAGCTGCCCTGGGTTCATGCCCCGGATCTATACATACATCACTTGACTGTTTTGCAGGTCAAGTGCTCGCCTGCTATTTGGCCAAGTATGCAGCTGGTGGTCACGTGCTGATGAGAAGACATGTTCTTTGTGTCTTTGTGACTAGGTTCATTTCAGAAGTGCGCAGGAAAGGGATGAACATTCTAGATGTACAGGCTGAACTGCAAATAATGTGGCAATAAGACCCGAGGCGTCGGGTCAATACCGCCCCAGGTAATGCCCCCGGGGCCGTAGTTACAGGCCCGAGCGTATTATTGCCATTAGCACCCCAGCCCGTTAGACCGGGGTGCTAATGGCATTTTTTTTCTGTTTCGCTTCTTACGAAACTGAAAAAAAAAAATGAACAAAAAATGGCCGCCGGGAAAGGGAAAACGTAGTCTGTTTTCCCTTTCCATGGCGGCCATCGGGAGCGGACCAGAAGAAAAAAGAAGGTAAGTGGGGTTGGGAGGGCGTAAGGGAGGGGAACGGGGAAGGAAAAAAAATAAAAAATAAATAATAATAAAGTACTGCGGTCTCCGGCGGGGGACGATGGAAGCCTCCAGCCGTGTGGAGGTTTGGAGCGGGGATGGCCCTGCTCCGAGTCTCCACATGGCTGGAGGTTTCCATCGTTCCCCGCCGGAGATCGCAGGATAGAAGGTAAGTCGGGTGGGATGGGAGGAGGGAGAAGGAGAAAAAAAAAATTCTTACCCGAGTCCCCGGCGGGGGACGAAGGAAGCCTCCAGTCATGGGGAGGCTTGGAGCGGTGATGGCCCTGCTCCGAGTCTCCACACGGCTGGAGGTTTCCATCATTCCCCGCCGGAGATCGCAGGATAGAAGGTAAGTCGGGTGGGGTGGGAGGAAAAAAAAATTCTTACCCGAGTCCCCGGCGTGGGACGAAGGAAGCCTCCAGCCATGGGGAGGTTTGGAGCGGGGATGGCCCTGCTCCGACTCTCCACACGGCTGGAGGTTTCCATCATTACCCGCCGGAGATCGCAGGATAGAAGGTAAGTCGGGTGGGGTGGGAGGAAAAAAAAAATCTTACTTGAGTCCCCGGCGGGGGACGAAGGAAGCCTCCAGCCATGGGGAGGATCGGAGTGGGGATTGCCCCGTTTCGAGCCTCCTCATTGGCTGAGGGGCTGTCACGCCCCTCGCCGGGAACAGAGTATCCGGCACGCACGGCGTAAAAGGGAATACCATGTGGTATGGCTTTCAAATGAGCCAATCACCACGCAGTTTTCCCATTGTGCCACGCGTGCCGGGTGCTAATGGCCAGCTGAGCCTCAGGGCACCCCCTTGCTGGGTCGGTGGAATGACGACCCTCAACGTTGGAGGTGACCTATACTGGTCATCTACCATAAGTCGGTTCATGAACCAATGTGCTCTTGTACAATGTTTGGAATTTTGTCGTCTAAAGAACAAACGTATCGTATTGTTTAAAACTTTATTCGAATTGTCATCAATTCATCAGTTACAAATCAGCATAAAATTGCACATTCCAGGGAATAAAAACGTAACACATCCTCCGGCAAACCAAAGATACAATTCATACCAAACACTTCATCTAATACTTATGGAGCCAGGTGCTTTTCATGGCTGATTAGTGCAATAAACAATTATTACAGAGTAAATGAAACTTATAGTGGTGATGTTATGTTGGCAGACCTCAAAAGTGGGCGCAAGTATAAAGAACGTATATATTAGAATAGATTGGGCAGCTGAAAATGAAATGTAGGCACATCGATCTGGTGGTGCGGGGGTGGGGAGGGGGCAAAAAGGACACTCTTTGCTCACTGTACTCTTGTGGATCGGTCCAGCAATACGAACATACATTCAACAGGAGAAAATTAAAAGGTAGTCTAGCCACTGCCCAACGTCCTTGTTTCTGCACTTTTGAAGTGAAATAAGTCTGGCTACTGTTGGATCCTGGCCCCCGGCCGATGCGTCGGCGGGAACCAGGAGATGAGGGCCTCAGGCTACAAGGCCCCGCTGCGCAGCTCCAGCGGGAGCAGTAAAGACACGGACACACGTGTGTTGCTGTCCTGCCCTGGAACTGCCCTCGCGGAGCTCTTATTGTGGACGCCTTACATCACTGCATAGCGGGACGTAAGGCGGATATAACATTCCTCTTTTTCCCCAACAAAACACTAACCAAACAACGATATATTTAATACATGCTTCAAACAGTGTGTTCGGTAGCCTCGGGGGCTGATCCTCTACCACACATAGTCTTTGAGTCTCTCAGGGGGTGTGGGCGCAGTTCTTAGAGCATACCGTCCAAACCTGGGTGCTGTTCCCTGACTCCCATTGGGTTGCTCACCTTCATAGTTCGATGCACCCTGCTCGGGTTCGCTCGGCGGCTCTTCTACTCCGCCGTCCAGGGTTGCTTCGTCTTCCTGATGGTAGCGCTCCTTTTCCCTTGGTAGGTCTTTTTTTCCATTGGTTGTGGCTCGCTGTCTGTCCACAGATCTCTTGGCACTGTCTTGAACCAAGACGCGTTTCTTGTGACTTCTCTTTGTTCCCTCTTGACTGTTATCATGGTCCTGTGCCTTTGTGTAATAGTCCATGGGACAGAGTCATACTGGGTTTCCAGCTTTGACTTGGATGGGTTTCTCACCATTACCACCTGGTCGATGACTCGGTGATGGGACCTCCTGGCGTTTCTCTTTGTGCTCATGTGTTCATTTGCCATGGTCCTTCTGTGTTCAGTGTGGACTCTGTCATACATGTCCGTTCCCCTGCTTGGATGGTGTGGAATAGACGAGTTGATTATCATTCCAAACATTATATCCGCCGGTGGTATCCCCGTTGTGCTGTGGGGTGTTACTCTGTAATTCCTCAAGAATCTATATAAGTCCACCCTCCAGGGGCTTGAGTTGACGCGGGACAGGTGCAGAACTTTGTTGATTGTGAGCATGAATCTTTCCACATCACAGTTGGCGTGTGGCCACCTGGGCATTATGTGGTGGTAGTGAACGTTGAGGTCTGTGAGATACTTCTTGAATTCCTCTACTTGGAATGGTGGACCATTGTCGCTTCGAATCCGCCGTGGAAGGCTGTGGGTGACTAAAATGTTTTCATTGCAGCTATGACCACCTCTGCCACCGTGGAGGTTACGATTTCGACTTCAGGGTACCTGGAGTGGTCATCAATTGCCACCAATAGGTGTATCTTGCAGAAGTCTATGCTAATGGCGTCCCACCTGGAGGACCCACGCTCGGCAGACAGTATGGCTCTGGACTGGGCGGGGCTCCCGTTATTTGACAGGGGAGGCATGTTGCGATGAGCTGCTCCACTTTTTCATCGATGTGTGGGAACTAGACACGGTGTCTGATTCGTGCCTTCGTTCTCACCATTCCCTGGTGACCTTTGTGCGCCAATGCTACGACTCTGTCCTGCATGCTTACGGGGATGACAATCCAGGTCCCTCTTAGGATGAGCCCTTCCTCTGTGATGGATAGGTCTCGTCTTACTGTGAATACGCCATTGAGGAATGCGATTGTGAATGTTCCGCAGGAAGGACCTTCATTCCCCCCCAACCCCCGAGATGATTGCGTCTTTCACCAGGTTGCAGCATGGGTCCACTTGTGTAGCCTCTGCAACGTCTTCGATGCCAATGGCTCTTGGCTTCATCGTGTGGACAACCTGGCAGATGTGTTCCTCCGTTTCTTCCGCCACGTGTATCTCCTGCTGCGTGGCAGCCCTTGGGTGCCTGGACAGGAAGTCTGCTGGGTTTCCACTGCCTGGTTGGTATGCCAGTTCAAAGTCATATTGTTCTAGGTGCAGTAGCCACTTTCCAATCCTGGCTGGGGGGTGCGATGATGAGCCAGTGAAGATGGGAAGGAGTGGTTTGTGGTCCGTGTAGGCCTTTAACGTTCGGCCATACAGGTATAGATGAAAATGGTGGCATCCCCACAGCACTGCGATTGCTTCCTTTTCAATGTGGAAGTACCTCTGCTCCGTCGGTGTCAAAGCGCGGGAGGCATATGCGATTGGCATCGACTCTCCTGGGTTGGCCACTTGGATGAGAATGGCTCCTAATCCCACTCGGCTGGCGTCGTCGTACAGCTCAGTCGATAGCTTGGGATTGTAGTAGGCCATGGTGGTGTCTGCCAAGAGTGACGCCTTGATCTGTTCGAATGCTTCTTGGCATGTTGGGCTCCAAACCCATTTTGTGCTGGCCTTTGCGAGTTCCCTTAGAGGTTCTGATAGTGTGGCTAGGTTTGGGATGAACCTCGCGCAGTAGGTTGCATTTCCTAGAAAACTGCATACCTCTGTTGGTGTGGTGGGGGGCGAGGCAGTCTGTATGTCTGCTACTTTTTGAGGATCCGCAGAGATGCCTGCGCTATTGAAGATGTACCAAAGAACGAGATCTCTTCCTTTAGGAACTTGCACTTGTCTTTGTGGATTGTGAGACCTGCCTTCTCTAGCCTGCTGACTAGCATGTGGAGTCGTCGTACATGTTCATCCATGTTTTCTGCGTGAATAAGAATGTCGTCACTGACGTTGAGTACCCCTGGGATCCCACGTATCACCTCCTGGATAGTTTGCTGAAACACTTTGGCCACCAAGGAGATTCCGAAGCTGAGCCATTTGTATCGGCGTAGTCCTATGTGGGTGGAGAACGTCGTGATGTACCTGGAATCCCTGGGAAGTTTCAGCTGGTGGTATCCAGCATTGAGGTCGACTTGGAGAATATTTTGGATCCTGTGAGGTCTACTACTATTTCGTCGAGGGTTGGGGTGATGTGTTGCTCCTGTTCTATTGCCGCGTTGGGGAGGCGCATGTCAGTGCATATCCTCACTTTTCCAGGCTGTTTGAGTTTCTTAGTGACGACCATGGGTGACACCCACGGTGTTGGTCCAGTCACTTCTTCGATGATACCCGCTTTCTCGAGTGCTCGGAGCTCCTTCTCCACCTGGTTTCCTATGTGGAATGGAGTCCTTCAGTGTCTCAATGCTCGTGGTTGGACGGACTCATCAATGTGGAGCTTGATGGACCTTCCTTTGAGGCACCCGATCCTCTTGAGCAGGTTCGGGTATTTCCTGAGAATGCTGTTGATGTCTTGTGTCCCGGTCACCTTGCAGATGAAGCTTATGAGCCCCAGGTCCTCTGCCGCGTCTCCGCTTAGTAGACACTCGATGCGTGCATTTACGACATAGATTTTGGACTGTAGTGACTTGTCGCCCTTGCTGAGTGTGGTCCGGAATCGTCCTATTATGGGAAGTGGCGTTGTGCACCCATACTCAAACAACAGCATGTCCATCGTCTTCAGGACAGGTGGGGCCGTAGTCTTCTGAATGTGGTTAGCGGCATGACGTTGACCGACGCCCCAGTGTCTATGGTCATCTGCGTATCATGACCTTGGACGGCTACCTGACATTTCCGTCTTCTCCGTTTTTTTCTGGGCATGGTGTCTGTGGTTCAGTGCTGAGACCAGATACACTTTTTTTCCCTTTCCTCCATTGGTCATTTGCGGCTTCTTGCTGTGTGTGTGTCACATTGTCCCCTTCCTCCTCCGCCAACGAATTGGCGGTCTCGACTCGGCGGGCACAGGCTTGTTTCTTCTTCTTTCCCGAGGTTGAGGTCTTGTCTTGGGAGTTTGGGGTTGTTGTGGCAGCCCTGATGACCTGCATACTTTGGCGTAGTGGTCCTTTCTGCCACATGCTCCACATGTGGTGTCTTGGGCGGGGCAGTTGCATCGTCCGTGGTGAGATCCTCCACACCACCCACATTCGGTGGCCCCAGGATTCTTTGTTGCCATCTGGGGTGTGTGTTGTTGCCGCTGGTCTCATCCCTTGTATATTGGCGGTTTGTGATTTGACATCGTGAGTGCCGGCTGGAGTTTCTGCAGGGTCGTGCCCATGTGCGCTGCTCTGGCATGTGCTAACTCCCTCTGGCGGCCAATTTCCAGGATTTTGGTGAGGGATATGCCTTTTTCACTTAACACCATTCTTCTTAGCTTCTCTCAGTGTATCCCATTGATTATTTGGCATCGGATCTCCTTTTCAATGTCAGTGAATTCACATGAGATTGCGAGTTTCCAGAGCCTGGTGTGATAGGCATCCAGTGTCTCGTCCTCCAGCTGGATGGTGGTACAGAAGATGAACGGTTCATAGTCCGGATTCAACTGGGGCATGAAATGGGCCGTGAGAGCGTCCTTGGTTTGTTGGTAGATGTCGAGGCCATCTGCTATTGCCAGTGAGTTGAATATACATAGAACCTCATCCCCGACATTCAGTAGGAGGTGCAATCTCATTTTCCTTTACGTGGTAATGTCTTTGCAATCCATGGCCATCTCGAATGTTTGTATCCACAGATGCCATCTGAGACCAACCGAGGAGGGGTCGGTGTATGGGTCAAAAGGGCTGAGCGCGATGGTCGTTCCTCCTTGCAGGCATGTTTGCGGTGTGGATGGTGAATGGTTACAAGTTGGCGGCCATCCTAGAGGGCGTGCTGGGCCTGGGAGTAGAGCTGCCTGTCGCCACGGTGCGTAGATCTAGTGCCTGCCTGTGTGCACTTGCGGCAATGCCCCCTCACCTTGTTGTGCTGTGGGCGATCCTGCTTGGCTTCCACTTTGTATGTCCACGTGTGGGGCACGAGGCTTCTCCTTGTCACCCTTTTCCACCTGCTGTTGGGCCCCCAGGTATCAGCCTGTTGGTGTTTGGCTTCCCAGTGCTGGAGATTGTGGCAGTAATGGGAATGTCTGTGGCAACTCCAGCATTAGGTTGCTGGGTTGTTTTGAAGAAATGAAAAACTTTTTTTTTTTTTTTAGATGGGGGCCCCCCCACCGTGATTCCCAAAATGTTGCCCTTGCCGAGGGCTTTATTTGCTGTGCGGCGGCGTCGCGTGTGCCGTTCTGATCACTTCCCTCGTCGCCAGTGTTGGATCCTGGCCCCCGGCCGATGCGTCGGCGGGAACCAGGAGATGAGGGTCTCGGGCTACAAGGGCCCGCTGCGCAGCTCCAGCGGGAGCAGTAAAGACACAGACACACGTGTGTTGCTGTCCTGTCCCTGAACTGCCCTCGCGGGCCTTTAATTGTGGACGCCATACGTCACTGCGTAGCAGGACGTAAGGTGGATTTAACAGCTACCTTCAGTTGAAATAGAGTAAAACTCTGCAGAATTGACTTCAGTCAATTGCATTCCATACGTTCTCTCGAGTAGGAGGGGCCACATCTCTGCATAGTCGGTTTTATTTCCGGCTGTGTAAGCGAAACTGAAGTGCCCGACGCATTAAAAGCGTGAGGTGCCAATGGGGAGGGGGGTCATGATGAACAAGCGGGCGTTCTTCCTGCAGCCATTTTCTTCCTTTCGGCGGGACAGCAGTGCCTGATGAAGAGCACAGGTTGGCACGCAGGTTATGCACGCATCTGTATCGTTCATTAATGTGCTGTTTCTTAGCAGCTCTACAGCGTTTGCCGGGTTGCACAGGTGCTTTCTGGGAGGAGTGCCTGTATGATCCTCTATTGCAACCGCGTGCTCATGCATGGTTAGTCTTGGCCTCGTGGGTGCCTTGAGGCCCTGCTCTTAGATGCTTTGGAGTTTAAGTACTTAAGTGAAGGCTCTCATGACCATATTCCTCCCCGAGCGCGGTTTACACCTCAGCCAACAGCGCATGTGGTTGGAGGGGGCCAGGGGGAAGTGTTCTACTTGTTTATGCACCGACTGATTTTATTTGGCTTCTTCTCTTGTAAATGAATTGGCTGTATTTTAGCTGCATTTATTTTTATTCACCTGCTCTTAAAGGAATTCATAATCTGTGTACTATTTTAATGTGTTTAATGTTAATGTGCTTAAGGTTTATAATGCATCCAAATGCATACTAAAGTAAAACAAAAAAATGAAAACTTTTTTTTTTTTAAAAAAGGGTGGAGGGTTGACACTCCCAGTCACCCACGCGTGGGGCCGGGTGTGCGTTTGCCAGGCAAGTCAATCTGAAGGCATTATTAACATTAGGTCTGTATGTGCCAATACCACGATGGAAACTTTCATGCTTCGAATGAACATTCCCAATGGGCCTGGCGTTGAAGACCGAGTTCTAGAACCCCCCCACCGTCTGCAACGTGCTTACTACCCCTGCACCGACTGAGCTGGCAAGCAGGCTCGGACTGGACTATAGGGCAATGCCCAACCAAAAACTCAAAGCGTTAGTGTGGGCCCGTTCTTTGGATCAAAGGCGGCCACTTTAATGATGATGATAATGATGTGTTATTTATATAGCGCCTTAATCCAAAGTGCTTTACAGAGCACATATTTACAAACAATATCACCCAACCGAAATTGGTACTCATTTATCGACCTCAGAAGGCTGAGTTGGCCTTGACGGGATTCGAACCTGCGACCTGCAGATCACGCTCAGATCGCAGCGCGAGTGCTCAACCGGCAGAGCTATTTTACCGGCTTTAGTCACTATAGTTTCATATGTTACTTGACCATCCCGCTAATAGTGTTGACCAGTGTTACTGAATAAATATTCTTTAAAATGCACAATTTGCATCACATTTTATTGAAAACCTCCACCATGGGAACTATTCAGTCCATCACAAAAGGAACGAATTGCCACTTGCAACAGTGGGCCACTTTTTCATTGTTGCCCGAGACAATTTTGTGCCCCAATGCGACTCTGCTGGCAAGTACACTTTAGCAAAATGCAACATGTTCTGGCACTTGTCTACACACTTGGCACAAACACGCGGGATAACATCTTTGTGAAGTGGACCCACACAATGACCTGCTATACCGCAGAGTCCAGTGGCACTAGGCACAGTGCAAAGCCCCTACCAGCAAGAGTGACTAGCTGGATTGCTCTCCGGGCAGTGCATTACAACATGATTGTGATGAAAGGAACACTTCACGCTTCTTTCAGTTCCACTGACAGCTTCTCTTTGGACACTCTGGCAAAGAAAGATGAAACAAAGGCGTCGTATCTCTTCATTTCAAACGGTGAGAGGTTTAAATGCATCACTGGGCTATAAAATCGAAGATAAAAGATAGAAACTCAGGGTCCGATTTATGAGGTAGTCTTTCAATAATCTACACTTAAAAAAATAAATAAAAAAAAACTCTTAATACTAGCTAGACGCCTGTTTCTAAGAGCTCGCAAATAATGCAGAGAGCAACCACAGAGATATGCAATGATTCGCCCAAGATCACACAATATGCAGCTGAAGGAGTCGCTTCATGTCTGGGGCCCAGATCTCTTGCTTCCCAAGTGGGTAACTAAAGCACACCTTTTGTTCTCTGTGCCCCTCCTCTATCCGCTCTTCTTCCATGTCCTTCTTTTTCCTCCCTTTCTCCCATTTCCCATACATGTTGGTGGCTAGTATAGCACATAGGTTACCACCGCTGCTACTTGAACATGCTAACAAAGGAGAGGGGGAAACAAGAAAGTGAATGAAAGAACAATATATATTGAAGGAGGAAAGATAAAAGAACATTATATCCCGGGTGTTTGCATTTACAGCACCAGTATTGGTCCAAGGCCCCTTTAAAGTGCCTGGGCGGAACAGAGGAGGCCATGTGCACGGAACGAGGAACCAGGGAAGCAGGTTATAAAGCACAGAAATGAAAGAGATCAAAGGCTGGTTGCTTGTACAGTCGTTATTCCCATTCAATAGAGGTTAGGAACTTGGGCAAAGTGCTGGTCTTGGGAGCAAGACCATGCAGAGCCACAGATGTTCTAATCCCGGATCCGCGCTTCCAGTACAGCATTAGGCGCGTTATAAAAAACAATTAAAGAAATTAAAGAAATAGGCATTCGAAAAGAAATACGGTTTGACCAAGGCACAAGATCAGGAATCAAAGATAGCCATGGAAGGATAACACAATCAAAACATTTTCAAACATCAAGGCGGCAAAGTTGTTCATTGTGCCTGGGGGAATTGGATGTTTGCGTTCCCAAAACCCAACACCCGTCCCTTTACTACACCGTCCCACTTACACATCACATGTGCAGGATTTCCCTGGGTCCTCCAAAAAACAACCTATATTTTCTGTGGGGTGAGGTTCCAGTTGTGGTTCCAAGGATTAGCATGCCCCATAAAGCTAAGGAACATAGCTGCCCCTGCTTGACTGGGATGCAGTGGGCTGACTGGCAGCAGCCTCAGACAGGACAGCACCCTGCTTTAACAGGTGTCAGGGTTCAGTTGAGTGCCCATCACAGCAATTCTATCGTCAGTTAAGTGGTACGTTTGGCAGTGCCCAAACCGCATGCCCTGGAATCTGACCTACACTGGCTGAATTAGCAACTCTCTTCTAGGCTTGCCCACAAGAGGCAGCAGCAAGCTCGGGGGTCCAGAGAGCGTGAGGTAATAAAACCCTGCCTTTGCAAGTGGCAAAACAGAGACCGATAGTTCACTCAACTTCAGGCCTTAGCGACAAGAGGCAGCCGCGAGCTCCAGGGTTCATGAGGGCGTAAAAAAACAAATCCCTTCCTATCCAAGTGCCATGTCACAGACTGATGATTAACACAGCTTGGGCCTTCTGATTGGGTGTGGGAGATCTTGGCTTGACCAACCGATCTCCCATCCTCAAAATATATCTGCATCCAAAAGCACGTGCTCCCAGGCAGCAAGAGCAACCCCTTGCATTGTGATACCTCAAGTGACTGTTGTATTGTGGGTAAAATACTCAAATTCTAAATCCAACAAAGAAGTCATTTTTCATGATGTTATTGTTTCAGTGTACATTGCGCCCTGGCTTAGCAGCGATATCCTTACAGCCAGGATCTTTCTTAGTAATAGAAAAGAACACATGTCAAGAATGTACTCTTGTTGAGCAATAAACAGATTTATTTCCCTCGTCTTAAAATCAGGCACAAAGAAAACAAGTGTATGTCCTACCTCTACTTTCTCCATTTCATTTTCTAAACTGGCCATACTATTCAGGCCCCACAAAGAATTTTGTGAAACTCATGATCAGGTCACTAACAATACGACAAGTAAAGTTTTATAATATAGGAAGCGCAGTCCTCTCGTCGAATTAATGGAATATGGAAATAGGAAAACAAAGATAAAAAAAGAGTCCTTTTTTAACCCCTTAAGTGCCAGGCTATTATGTAAGTCTATGCAAAAAGGATAATCAATCTTGTCCTTGGCACTTAGCTAAAAATAAATCACCATGAGTAGGGGATGTCTTCGCTCAATCTGAGTTTTCTTTATCAAGTGGCTATGGACATCCTGCCTTATTTGAGCAATGTTTTGCGGTGATGTTTTCTTTTGTGTTGCAAGTGTTCCGTTTCTTATTGGCACATACACTTGCCGATCATTGGAAACCAGCTGGCTTCTGGGGCTGGAAGAGAGATGCAAGCAGCCCGGAGGGCTCATTCGTCTAGGCACAGTCGGGGATGAAAACAAAACTATTCGGTTTCATTGCTCTTTCAAATTATTTTTCAAGAGTAGCCGTTTCTATTTTTTTGGAAGCCGGCCCTTTTGACAGACGATCAGTCCTAGCAGGATTATGGCATCGGGCCTTATGCGAAAGGTGCAATCGATCAACGGCTGCCACTGCGCTATTCAGACCATGGCTTTCTTCCATGTGCCAGAATATGCTGAAATGGAGGGCACATTGAGAAGCCCATTCGAACAGTTAAGATTTAAATAAATATTTGGCATAGGGTAACTGTGTTCACTTTTCAATACAGGGGAAGCAGCAGTCTGGCTATGGGACCCCTAAGAGGGTAAACTGGTTTAAAATCTGGCAAACAGAATGAGGAATAAAGGGTTCTTATGCGTCGAGTCCACATGGAGTATGAGGCATTACTAGCAGCGTGCAGCCACATTGACCTGCAGGGGTCCTGCACCTTCTTAAAGTTGTCTCTAGTGACAATGCTGAGTAACTACAAGGCATGCTATGCGCACACGTCTATGAGGACACTCGAAGGGATCTCATGCTGAGACGGGCCACTGGCACAAGGAAAATGCAGGATGCCACGATACCGAGCAACCTTAGACAATCAAAGGTCGGAAGAGGTTGGGCATTCTGAAACTTGTTTACCACCTGCAGAATATGTTGAGCCCTTACTTCGGCGGCAAATCGCTCCCCGAAGAAGGGTCCAGGACCCCTCCGATAACTTGAAGGTCCTGAGATGGTGTCATGTGGGACTTCTTGAAACTGAGGGAGAAGCCCAGTCTGTGGAGGGAGCGGCAGGTTCTGCAGAGATGTTCTAGAACGTGCTCTGATCAGCCAATCGTCCAGATAGGGCTAGATGTGAATTCTCACCCCCTTAGATTTGCTACCATCACCACCATCAACTTGGTGAAAACCCTCCGGATGGTGGCGAGCCTGAATGGCAGAAATCGAAATTGAAAATGACAACTGCCAATGGTGAACCTCTGGTACTTGCTGTGCTTGGAATGTATGGGCATATGGAAGTAAGCACCCTGAAGATCGAGGGACACCATCCAGTCTGGACTTGAAGAGCCTGGAGGATCTGCACAAGAGTTACCATCTGGAACTCATCTTTCCTGAGGAACGTTTTCAAGCATCTCAGGTCTAAGATGGGTCTCAGTCCTCCGTCCTTTTTTGGAATTAGAAAGTAATAGTACCACCATCCCTTTTTCCTCTGCGCTACAGGTACCATTCCCAGAGGCCTTTTTAAGATTGGGACAGAGTAACCATGGGCTACTGTTTGCAGTGTCCAAGCATCTGAAATGCTTTGTCATTCTTCCATATGTTGTGTTAGTATGCCTCCCAATACAGTCTTGTGTACTAAGGCCTCAGAGAGGTTTTGGGGTTGTGGCCGCTATGGAAGGCAAAGAGGCAGAGGTTGTGTGGGTAACTTTACCCCCATGTCTTCATGAACCATGAGCTAGTCTTCTCTGGTCTCTTTGAGACAGCTGCCCGCCTTGATGTTCCAACTGAACAACAGTACCAAAAGGAGCCACCCCTCCAATTCTGAGTGGCTGTATGGGTTTGTTGTGGTTGGCTAATCGCTGCTCCCAATGATTTAGCAGCTGCCTTGGAGGCCTGTAGCTTTTCCAAATTCTGGTTGGCCTTATAGCCGAATAGATGTGAGTCATTAAAAGGCATATCGCGACTAACACAATCAAAAGAGTCCAGACCTGACTGCAGCGACTGGCACATTGCATCCTTTCCATCCTGAACGATGTTGAGGAATCCATTCCTCTCTTCTTCCTCAGGAATATGTTCCATGGCCATTGAAATAACCTCCCATAGAGTAAATGAATACTTAGCCGGGACACATGTGGCATTAATGGCATGCTACCTTGCTGAAAAACATCCCTTTTCACAGGGTGTCAAAACTTTTGCCATCCCCATCTGGAGGGATTGTCAGGTAGGTAGCCATCTTTGAAGCAGACATGGCTGCTTGAACAACCAGACTTTCCAGAGTTGGATGCCTAGACAAAAGTGTCCCAAAGGGCCTGAGGGTAGAGGCGTGCCCACTAAGCCAAAGCCACACAAGAAGCTGGACTATAAGAGTCCTGTAGACAAGAAAGGATAGGCAACAGAGGCTGTGAACAAAAAGGGGCAGGGAATACAAGATACAAACACGCTGGGTTCCCTCTTTGGGTGTACGCAGAATGGGGAAAGAGTGTTCCACAGACCTTTGGAAACTCCAGCCTTCTGCACAGATTGCTATTACAGGGGCCCACAATGAATGCTCATGGCTGGGAGCAACAGCAGTGGGTGTCTGCACCTGAACTCTAAGGAACGAACAAGGTAACAGTACTCACAAGACTGAAGCCTGTACAGGTCCAGCAGGAACCGAACAATGACTGCTTCCTGAAACAGGAACCAGTACACTGTAAACAATGGCATGAAGTACAACACTGATATGCGACAAGGGAAGAGGCAGAGATTGCCTGCTGGAATCCAACAGTCAAACTCTGTACATAGGATTTACATAAAACACAAGTGAAGACAAGAACAGAAATATCCAGGGAAAAGGAAGTCATAGAGAGCAAGGTTCAGAACAGAGAACCGGAAGAAAGGAAGGGCAGAAACCTAGTATCTAAATGCAGGGAATGGCGACCGGAAACTATACACGGGAATCAAGAACAGTAACTCAGGGCTGGAAAGACCAGAGAAAGCTAGCAGAGGGAAATTAAGGAAACAGTATAACTAAAGTGGATAACGAAAGGGGAGGACTGAAGACTCAAGGAAGTCAAGGACAGGAATCATGAACAGAGGGCTGCAGGCAAGGAAGAGAGCAAGGGAGCAGTAGCCAGGAAACAGAGGGCTTTAAATAAGAAAGTGAGCAAGGGGGCTGTAGCCAAGGAACAGAGGGCTGCAAACAAGGAAGTAGGGCTGCAGTATGGAAGGCACAGAGGTGCAGGCAAAAGGCAGGGGAGAGAGGGCTGAGAAGCAGGGCAGCAAGGCAGGAAGCACAGGGCTCTGGAACAAGAGTAGGAACTGGAAGCCACAGGACACAGCAAATATCCAAGGAACAGGGCAATAAAGGGCTGGCAGAAAGCTCAATGCAAGAGGCCTGTGCTCCTGCAGGCAGCTGCTTAAATACTGAGCTGCCCTGTGCTGAAGTAGGCTAATTAGCAGCACCTGAAGCAGCACTCCTGAATGTAATTGGCCTCCGCCCTCTCTAGTCCTGGGAAAGCAAAAGCTGCACTGTTCTCGAAGGCTTCTGAGGATTGTAGCGCTAGAACTGCTGTATAGGAATAGCCAGGAAATGGGAACTGCCACAAGGTGCATTATGGGACATGTAGTTTGTAAAAGTAAATACAAAAGTTCCAGAGCCTTGCAAACGGAAAGTAAAGACAATAATATGAATAGGTGTTGTCCAGGGAGTATTACGAAAACAATTGAGTCTCAAATAGTCCACGATGGGTGCCAATTGGTGTTCCAGTGGCACAATCGTGAAAAAAAGTCTGGGTCTACAGCTGAAGGCATGTACTTCTCTGAAAAGTCCTTATTTAATGCCAGTGAAGTATTTGGCTTTTCCAATTTTCTATGATCCGGTTTTTGAAAGCCATTTGAAACGCTAGTACAGGATCCTTTGAAGGACCTTTATCTAGGATGTCATGAGATCATCCTTCTCATATTCGGCAACAGGCCTACCCCAGCCCAAATATTATATCACCTTACCCATGACAGATCTATACAAGGCAGCTTGATCTGGTGTGCCAAACTAATTTCTGGTGAAGTATCCAGACTACTGGCATTTTCCAATGAGTCCACTAGGTTCTGCAACCTTGGGACTTCAGAAATTAATTCTTACGGAACATTTGGAGTACCAAACTCCAGGTCAAACGGAGGACTCTCCTCCTTCACTAACTCCCCCTCGAAAATAGAGCCCATAGACTTGGAAAAAGTATTTTTGGATAAGGGCTTAAAAACCTTTGACGACTCTGTCTAAGACATGGATGTGTTCGACGTCTAAGTCTTCGACGCCGACTTCCTCAATGGAGCAGACGAGGAAGTCTGTGGCTTTGATTTGAGTCATCGAATCCTTCAAATCTTTTTGATGAAGCTTCATGGATTTAAGGCCCAGGCTCTTTAGTGTGTGAGTAGCCGATTTTAATGACACCCTGTTGGCTTCATGAGGCGCGATGGGGTCGGAAGCCTTCCTTGGTTCTTTGGAAGTGGCGGGTGGAGCCACCTTCTTGACCACCTCTAGTATCTTGAGGCGAACATCCTCAATTGGCTTTAGATGCCAGTTTTCTAGGAAAACCTACGCTCTTCCTGTCTGATGCAGTAGAAAATCGCAGAGGTGATTGAACCATTCAAAGTGTGCTGCGCATGCGGAAAAACAGAACTAAGGAAACGGGTGTAGTGCTAGCTACTTATACCAGCATCAACTTCATGGCAGAGAGCGGGATGGAAGCCACCAAGAGACCTCAATTCAAAAACACACGGCACCCTATGCTGTTGAAGTTTCCAAAGCTACAATCTGGATATTGGATATATCCAACAATGAGGAATCTGTGAGAGGACACCATCCATTAGAAATGGTATTTTCAAAAGTGAAGAAATATAAGAATAATCATACTATAGGAGTTCAACAGCACAGGTAAGCAGAGGCCTAGCTTGATGTAAGCACTCTAAGATGTAAGTGAATGTACACATGCATGGCAAGTGCTTAGTGTCGAGGTTGACACAAACAAGTTTGAAAGTAGAATGAAAGGGCACATGGCTGGCTGAAGATGTGTGGGGACTCATGCAGGCCCATTTTAAAAGGATGTTTGTACTGGCTGTGTTGAATCCTTGGATGTCATCACTTCTCCGTGAAGGGGAGCCCCTTCCTATGAGGACAGGGAGGTGAGGCTGCTAACCTATAGTGCCCCTGCGGGCAGTACTCAGTGGGAGGTTCCGATGGGGAGAGGCTCCCCCTCTAGGGACAAGGGAGATCATCTAAGGGAAATACAGTATAGTACCCAACACCCCACACCCCCACCTCACTCTCAAATCTCTTTAACATACATAACCAACCCATGTACCTATGTAGGGCCATAGACGTGACTTCTACTGAGACGAGGAAGAGCTTGGACTACCCAAGGGAGGTTGGTGATAGAAGTACTGACATGAAAAAAGATTCAAACCTGCACGGAAGTACCAAGGAGGCGAAGCTCTTGGAACGCTGGTGACCGGCAGCAATTGCTAGGGAAAGCAGGAATGAATCACAGCATGGGACTCCATCCAGCCTGGGAATTTGAAAGGCAAGAGAAAGGTTGTCTTAAAGATTGAAACCATTTGACTCCGAGAGAGACGGGAGGGCAGCAAAAGGTCTTCATCCAATGGTGTGGAACCGACCCGAGGAGACACTTCAGACTGGGAGACTTGAAACAGACCTCCGGCAGGTAGACACTATGGTATGACCACAAAAGTAATACTCCCAGCACAAGGAACACGAGAGAGACACATGGAACCAGAGAAGGAAACACGTGAGATGCTCACACATTGGGTATACAAGCAGATCCCCAGGAAAGACCGAAGGAGCATTACATCAAAACCCAAGTAACAGGTTTATAATAGGAACTGGTAGGGGTATGAAGGTTGCACAAGTATTTAATCCAATATAAAAGGACATTGGGAGTCAGCTCCTTAAAGGGTGTACTTGGCAGGTGAGTAAACCAAGTATCACAAGAAGGATCTGGGGCTGTCATCAAATGAAAATGACTCTAAGAAAGGCCAGGGGTAAGATGGGCTTTCTTTTTATTTTGATCCATGAATCACTAGGCCACCTGTGTGTCTGTCTCCTCCTTCTGAACCCTTACTTTCACATGGGAAAACCCATCTGAGGCAGCATTTGGTGCAGAGATTATAATGCAGACATTTCATAATGCAAACACCCATAGGTGACTTGCCTGGTGTTGTCAATTGGGGTTCATCACATGTGCCCCACCATGAACTTCAATAATCTCCAAGCATATTGACTGACCCACACAAAAGCACTGAAAGCAATGTGAAACATTTCACCTTTTAAAGAAGTTTGCCTTTGTCTGGCAATTACACAGTTAAAAGTGACACAGCTTTTCATTTGTGAAGCCAAGGAATATGTGCATACCATCAGACTCATCTTGTGGTTTAATTCTGTGGAAGATAAAACTATAGAGAAAGGGACTGCATAGCCGCAAATTATCATGAGACAGGTTTGTTGACCTATGCACGGCAGACCAAAGAAAGTCTGCCAACCGGTAAGATGAAACTCTGAATGACCATCTAAGAAAAACTATTAAGTCTTCTTTATCAGAGTCTGGGGGATACCCCCAATGTGTGGTGGCCCATTTCATTTGCAAGTCTTTAAAGGGCTAACACCATGCCCGAAAGGACACTCACTCCAGGTAGTGAAGAATTTAATCAAACATCAAACATGAAACAAGTAAATAAGCAGTCCGGCAGCCCGAAGAAGTAAACAATTACAAACACGCGCAAGAGGAGGATACTGAGTATACTGCGTGTATCGAAAAAATAACATTTGGATATGTAAATATGTCCATGATGCGGTTTCTGATTTACTTAGACAGCATGTAATCTGGATATAGGATGAAATATACAAATAGTAAGAGTGTGAACTAGGCGTTGAGGTTAGAGATGCAGGGATGGTCTTGGTGAAGCATTACCATATATCCACCTGCTCTTTTAACTTTAATTACATTTTTGTGTTAAGGGGGCGCTGTTGCGCTCGAAGCAAGATGGCCGCCTGATTCATCGCTCCGTCCCGTGCGGCAACCTCACGCTGAAAATCTCCTGATTGCCCCGGCACAACGCGAAGCTGGTCCCCGGCGCGGGTCATTAACCGGACGGGGAATCTACTGTGCGAGTTTCAATCTCCGGACCTTCTTCATTGCGGAGTTTTGGACCTCTGCGTGCTGGGCGGGGCCGCCGGCCTGCTGATCCCCATAACCGGCTCCAGGGCCCTTCACTTGAGCCCCGCGGCGTGCGGCCTACTGTGTGGGGGAGGGGCGCCCCGCGCTCGGCGTGCGGCTCCCTCTCCGGACTCCTGAGCGTCCCGCTCCGCTGCCCCATCCAGGGCGGTGTGCTGTCTGCTATCCGACCTTCAGCACCTTATACTGAATCCCATCGACTACGCACAGGGCGGCCCCCCTACAACCGTAACGCGGTTTTTCAGCCGAATCCTTCCCGCCGGCCACCTTGATCTCGCACGGGCCGATACACCCGTTGCTCGGCGCGACCTGGGCCTACCCCTGCATCGGCGACATGTCGACACGGACCGGCAAGAAGCAATCCTCCATCAACATGTTCGCTAAACCCCCGACCCCCCTTGCAGGGGAGACATCTACACAAGACGCCTCACTCACCCCGGAACCACCCGATTCCCAGAAAATGTTGGAGTTTATCCGCGAAGGGTTTACCACTATACACAGTAAGCTCGACGATATGAATGGCACGATATCCTCCATCAAGGCGCACATGGAGAGAACCGATGGTCGAGTGACCGAGATTGAGGAGCGGGTGAGCACTGCCGAGGACGGCCTGGGTTCTCCCCGCGCAGAGGTGTCTACGCTATCCACCCGAGTTGCCGAAGTGGAGAAGAAAAATGAAGACCTGGAGTCTCGCTCGAGACGCAACAACCTCCGCATTGTCGGGGTTCCGGAGGATGGTCTGCAAGGACCTATGGAGGACTATGTGGAGAGTATGCTGCTTCAACTCCTCGACTCCCCGAAACTCTCCCCGCAGTTTGCGATCGAGAGGGCCCATCGCTCTCTCACGGCGAAACCAAAACCTGGAGCGCCTCCACGCCCGATAATTGCTAGGCTTTTAAACTTTCGAGATCGGGACACTCTCCTCAGGGCGGCGAGGGCCAAGGGAGATCTCCTCCTGGGTGGTGCTAGGATCCATCTTTATCCGGACTTTTCGATAGCAGTACAACGGGAGCGCAGGACTTTCCTTGCAGTGAAGAAGAGATTACGCGACCTCCAGGTGAAATACTCTATGCTGTATCCCGCTAAGTTACGTGTTGAACACGCCAGTCGTGTTTATTTTTTTACGTTGCCTGAGGAAGCCTCTAGGTTCATAGACGAACGCTTTCCTGGTTGAAACAATCTGCTAGCGAACACTATCATTGGCACACTATTGTTTTAGAATATTCGATCAGCGGATACCTCTCTATCCTACTTCGGCACTGCTTTGGCCCATCAACACTTTGTCATTGTCCTATGGTATCCCGACGAGAACACTTGGCTGCACCTAATTAAGCCAGTTGCTTTCTTGTTATGTTTCTTTTGCCTATGTTGTCTGCTGCACATTGTTTTATGCTTTCCCCGATAGATTGATTTACATTGTGTTTGCCATAACTGCCCCCGCCCTCACGGGACCTTCTTTAGAGGGATACGGACACTAATAACGGGCATATACAGCTATCCGTTCACTGCCTCACGGTTCGGAGCATCACCGCCAGGCCACCTCACAGGCCCCCCAGGCGTTGATGCCACTGTTTTTGTTTTTCCTGTTGGGGTATAGGGCGGTCATCCCTCCGTTTGGGGGAGGAATGTGGGAGGGGGAGGGGGGAAAGGGGTTTTATGTTAAAAAAAGCTTGGTGTTCACAGGGAAGGTTGAGTACGAATTACTATGCCCCCAGTGGCAATACAGATTTGCGCGCACTGGGAGACGACCATGGGGTGCATACTTTCATACACCCGTGTTTTTTGATGGCTACTGATGGAGGGATTGGTGAGGATCCTTTGACGTTCATGAGTTGGAATGTAAGGGGATTGGGAAACCACAAAAAGATGAGGTTGTTACAACTTCAGGCCGAACGACACCGGGCTAAAGTCCTGTTCCTTCAGGAAACGCATGCACGCACGGAGTTTTGTGACAAGTTCGCAAGATCATGGGGCCCACAGAGGTACTTCACTACATACTCCACCCAGAGCCGCGGGGTCATGACCCTCATTCATAGGAGCCTTAGATTTATCCCCACTACTACCCTAATTGACCCCCAGGGCAGGTACGTTCTTCTCCATGGTGTTCTACAAAATAGAGAGATTGTATTGCTCAATATATATGGCCCTAACATTGATGATCCCGACTTTTATACTGATCTCATAAATCTCCTAGCAGGTTTCCCCCTGATCCCGATACTCTGGGGAGGTGACTTCAATACGATATTTGATGTGGATCTTGATAGATCCGGTTCCAGACCTCGTCAACTCTCCAGAGCAGCATACACCGCACTCTCCTCACTTCCTCGTCTATCCTTGTTTGATGCCTGGAGGTTCCTATACCCAGACTCCCGCTCCTATTCTTTTTACTCATCGGTTCACGATTCCTTCTCCCGGATTGATAGATGGTTGTTATCTGGCGACCTACTTAAGACCGTGAATAATATGGCGATTCTCCCTAGGACCCTATCGGACCACTCCCCGGTGACTGTCACCCTGTGCTGGGGCCTCGATCGGGATCGGGCCAGGTACTGGAGGATGAAACCCCTCTCTCTCCTCGACCCGGTCTTTTGCTCGGAGATGGAGTCGGCAATTGAGGAGTTCTTCAGGATCAACACTGATTCAGTTTCCTCGCAAGCCATACTATGGGAGGCCTTCAAGGTCTATATCAGAGGCATCGCCCTCTCCAAGGAGAACGGTATCCTTAAGACTATCCGGAGGGAAATCGCTGGGAGTGAGGCCACACTATCTAGGTTGGAAGCCCAGTACACCTCGGACCCGAATCCGGAAATTCTTGCGTTAATTGGCACGGAGCTGGACACCTTTCGCTCGCTCGCCGACCGCGAGCTGAAGTTCCTGGACAGCCCCGGTCAGGCAAGAAGATACGGAGAGGGTGAGCGCCCCAGCCGGCTCTTGGCTAGACTGCTTCGCCGAGAATTCGGCCCCACATCCATTCCCGGGATTGAGAGACCGGATGGGTCGCTGGCCACTTCCTCTGGAGAGGTCAATGCTGAATTCCTCTCCTTTTATCAATCCCTGTACGCTCACTCCGACGTTGCCACTACGGCCGAAATTGATGCTTACCTTGACAAACTTCCCCTCTCGGCCCTCTCTCCCGCCACTATTGGAGCCCTCGAGAGCTCGCTCACCCCTCAGGAGTTCTCGGAGGCCATGGACTCCCTGGCTTCAGGCAAATCCCCAGGCTCGGATGGTATACCCATCGAGTTCTATAAACACTTTAAATCGCTCCTGCTCCCCCATCTGACGGCACTCTGGGAGGAGTCTGTGGAAATGGGTCGGTTCCCCCCCTCACTCCGTGAAGCTACTATCACAGTTCTGCTCAAACCTAACAAACCCTCTACCCAATGCGGCTCTTACCGCCCGCTTTCATTGATTAACTGTGATGTCAAGATATATGCTAAGGCACTCGCTCTGCGGCTTATCCCCCTTATGCCACACATCATCCACCCAGACCAGTCGGGTTTTATCCCGAACCGTTCCACCTCCTTGAACTTGAGACGTCTATTTAGCATTATAAGTAGAGTAAGCCCTGATGTACATGCGGTGACCGCGGCCCTAGATATGCAAAAGGCCTTTGATTCGGTCTCTTGGAACTACTTGTGGCGGGTACTTGACAGGGGCAAATTCGGCCCCACATTTGTGTCTTGGATAAAACTACTCTACTCCGATCCAGTGGCCAGAGTCCGCACCGAGGGCCGCTGTTCCCCTCTTTTCCACGTTGCCAGGGGCACTAGACAGGGTTGTCCCCTTTCGCCCTTAATCTTTGCTTTAGCGATGGAGCCGTTCGCCGACATGCTGCGTCAGAACCATTCCCATAGGGGCCTGCGCACAGCCGGCTCCTCAGATATAGTCTCTCTGTATGCTGATGACGCCCTCCTTTATATCCGTTCCCCTGAGATTAACCTGGCCCCTATACTGGAGGATGTTGCCCTATTCGGTCGTATCTCTGGTCTCACGGTAAACTGCTCCAAATCAACCCTTTTCCCGCTCACTCCTAGCACTCTTCCGCCTCCTGATACCATGGGATTCGCATGGGCCCAATCTAAGTTCACTTACTTGGGCGTGGTGGTGTCCAGGCATGCCGAACGGGTCCTGCAGGAAAACTACCAGTCATATCTAGTGAACCTTGCAGTTAAAATACAGGGCTGGGATAAACTTCCGATCTCATTGGCGGGTAGGATAGGAGTTCTGAAGATGGTGGTACTTCCACAGCTACTGTATAAGTTTGCCAACATCCCTCAGTGGCCGGGAACAGAGTACTTCCAGATGTTGTCTCGCACCCTGAACTCATTCCTTTGGCATTCTGGTGCAGTTCGCCTAAAACTTGAGACGCTTTCTGCTCCGATGGAAACTGGTGGATTCGGTGCACCGGACTTCTTTAGGTATTGGTTGGCTGCACAACTTCAACACACTGCGCATTGGTTCGCTATCCCAGACTCCCCTCCTCATGTTAGGCTGGAGAGACTGTCAGTCAGCGACCGTGACATTCGATCTCTTGTGATCTCACCCATCCCAATGGTACCGGGCTCCATGGACCCTGCGACGTGCACATCGCTGGCCTTGTCCAAACTGTGGCGGATACTAGGTGTTACTCACCCCTTTCATGGCAATCTTCCGATCTGGAACTTTTACCCTGAGGTCCCACGGGTCCCTCCTTCCGTGGTTCGTTGCTGGGCCGACGCCGGGTATGAACTACTCCGTGACCTCTTTGATCAAGGCATTTTTATTGAGTGGCCTGACCTCCCGGCTTCTCTCAGACAGAGACCTTCTATTTGGCTTCAATATTCTTCACTCCGTAGGGTACTCAAACACAAGTACACATGCTTCCCGGCGTTACCTCCTGACGAACCTGCAGTTGCTGAATTAACCTCTCCCGTCCCCCTGAGGGGCAAAATCTCGAGATTATACACTCTCCTCCAAACTAGGTCGCCCCCCACATTCTCTAAACTCCGGCACTATTGGGAGATCGACCTTGGACTCGAGATGACTGATGAACGCTGGGCCCACATGTGCTCACGCACCCGGGATGTCTCTTTCAACTCCCGGTTTAAATTAATCCAATTCAAGGTACTTCATAGATACCACTACACTCCGGCCAGACTGCATCGCATTTCAAACGACTCCCCCCCTGGGTGCCCCAGATGCGCATGCGAGAATGCAGACTATCTTCACATGCTGTGGTCTTGCCCCCGACTTGCCCAATTCTGGACCTCGGTGTGCTCTACCATGTCCTCTATCCTTGATTCCCACATCCTCTTATCCCCAATGACATGTTTGTTTCATGACTTCCCCGACCTCCACCGTGACTCCAGAAAACTTGCTGGCCTGTGCATGCTACTTGCTGTGCGCACAATTCTGCTTTGTTGGCTTCGGCCTTACACCCCTACCCACGCACAATGGCTTAGGGCAGTGACATGGGCCTCTGACACGGAGGAGGTCTGGGCGACACAGCAGCCCACTCATTCCAGGCCTAGGGATATATGGCTGCGGTTTCGTTTATTTATGTCCTCCATTGAATCTGACTCGGAACCGGGGTCTTCTCCTACCTCTGCTTGACCCACCCCCCATACTGTTTTCAAGATTCCCCGTTGGATTATCTCCCTCATGAATGGGTGGTCCGACCTCCCATGGGCCCTCACGTGCGTATGCACCCAACTCCTTTCTTTTTGGCCGTTTTTTTTTCTTCTGATGCTTTGCTTGTATAAATTATGCGTATTCATATTGTTTGATTACTGTTTACCCTGTATGGTTTATGTTGACTCACCTGTACTTGTGTCACCGAGCTGAATAAATAAAAGTTTAAAAAAAAAAAAAAAAAAATTACATTTTTGTTGTTTAAAGCACAGACCTAGCTCGAGAGCCGGCATTTGGCTGCCATCTTTTAACAGTGGCACAGTACTGTGAGGTCTGTACTTCAGTATGTGCATCCATTTGAATTAGTCCTTGGTCAGGTGTTGTTGAAAGAGACATGTTTTGAGAGATTTGAGAAATTGGAGAATTGTGGGGGCATACCGAGCAGAAACTGGGATCGAGTTCCTGAGGGTGGGTGCATGATAAGAGGATTGTTCGCGGGTCCTCCCTTTGCGGACAAGTTCTGATTCTACAATTTTCTGCGTGAGTAGAGTGTGCCACCAGATATGTCGAGCTTCACCACCGGGTACGCTGGTGTGCTACTCGTGATTCCTTTGTAGATTCATGAAGTCTTGAACAGTGTATTGGCTTGGAGTGGAAGTCAATGTAATTCACATAGGATGAGGTTAATTTAGTCAAATTTCAGTGCTGCTGTAATAAGACATGCTGCAGCATGGTGAACTGCTTTTGGGAGAGTCAAGTGAGCAGCTGTGAGCTCTGTCAGGAGAGCATTTACTCCATTGATGTGCAAGACCACAAGGGTCTGCACTAAGGTCTGGAAGTCCTGAGGCAGATGAAGGGTTTGATTTTTTGAAGGGTAGAGATTCTGAGCCAGGCTATTTTGGCCTTCTTGGCTATTTGTTTCAGGAAGGACAGGCTGCTGTCGATGGTGAATCTCTTTTCTCAGTTCAGGGGGGAATTTTTACAAAATTTGACAACGCCGACATGCATTACAGTAAAAAAACAAAAAATATTTTAGGTACAATGGATCTATCAAAAAACAAGTTGGCACTATGCACTGGAAAGGTTAAATAGTATAAACCCAGACACAACCCAAGAATGCTGGAGAGAGTGCTCTATGAAGGGAGACTGGAGACATGTTTTTGGGAGTGCTCGTCGCCCTTTTGGGGGGAGGTGAGAAACCAGATACAGCAGGTGATCAAAGGCCCTCAAAGGTACTCCCCTAAAGAATGGTTGTGTGGGATAATGGACCGAGGATTGCAAATCCCCACGAATCCCCCACGGAAAGCCTTGGAATGGATAACATAGGGAATCCAAGGAGAAGGGGAGACATTCAGGAACCATTGGGGCGAGATACTGGACTTTCTTGAAGGGCACTATGTGCAACAATGGTGCCCCCAGAACCTGAACATTTTGAACATATCGCAGTAAATGGGAAGCTCAGAAGTACTACTCTATATATATACCCAACAACTCTGACTCTGGGAGTGTGGAAGACGGAGGGGGGACTGTTTGTAAAATCATCTTGAAAACCAATAAAAATAAGTTAAAAGAAATACGTTATAGAATAAGATTTCGAACTGTGGTATTTGCAGTATTTTTATTTTCTGTTTCGTGGGGACACATTAAATATGAAACGTGCAATAATGGCCATATGCTTCACAATAAAACTCCACATCCGAATAACACTGTTAGAAGGACTGAAATGTGGAAATGAGCCATGTAAGTAGAAAAGAAGGTAAGGTAACTAGGGGATATATAACAAATTACCAGGATGGCAACAAAACAACTGGAATAAGCACTTACGGGGTTCTATTTAAATGGCCTATCAAAAAATAAATTCCAAGTGTATTTTGCATAACACCTAGAAACAGACCCACACGCAGAGCTTGGGGTACTTCCAGTGTGTGCCTGCACCACCTCAACAGGAAAGGTACCTTGCAATTTACCACTAAAACTCAGCCCCTCCCCTCCCTGTTTCAGATTCACCAGAGCGGTTGGCGATCATCATACAAATGGCATCAGTGTATAACATTGTACCACTACGCCTAGTCCAAGACTGTGAAAGAACACCTCTAAGCCCAAACAGGTTGACATGTTGTCATTTCATGCGAAAAGTTTTAGAACTTAATTCAACGAACGTTCACATGTAAGATTTGAGAACAATCATAAGGATAATGGCTGAAATACTGAAATATGACAAATGAGTGACTGGTATTTTTATTCGTAATGAGGAGGATTTACCTCCAACGTTTTTCTATAGGTTAACCTTCCTCTCTACAGCCATACTCTTAGTACGGCATTTCGGTAATGCGGCGGTAACAGACTTACTGAAACTTTACCGCCAGTTTATCCGCAAGGCTCTATTTGTAATGAAGCTCTATTTTTTTTTTTTAATGAATAGATAGGTGTGCATGTATTGCACAGTCGATGATGGTAACTATGCAGTTACAGTTAATTTGAACTCCCAATAGGAAAACACTTTTTAGGAGCCTTATCATTTGGCACCATTTTAAGAATCAGGGCAAAACTTTCCATAAAATGATAACTGGAGTCTGAATATTATTTGTAAGGGACTTGAGTGCCAAAATGTTACATTTTCCCATTCAATTCTCCACAGACATATTTTTAATCACACCTACAGCCTGAAACGTTTTATGCATTTGCACCAAATCTTTGAGGACCCAACATCTAGGATGAGTCTCAATCCTTTCGCGGATGATGGAAATTCATCCAGCATTTTATTGTAAAAGTACCCAAGAGTAGAACAAAAATCAGGGCTCACCTGCCTGCAGGCCCACAAACAGCCAACTAGATAGCAGATTCACTACTTTGGGTTCTGGTCCACAAACACTTCCGGGTGACCAAAACCCAGGGTTGAGACCTACTAAGGTGCAACCACATTGCACCCAATCTGGTTGTTGGCCAAATGTGCAACATTTTCCAGGAGGCAGCCATTGTGTGGTATTGCAGACCCCACACTCAAACATTTCAAAATAGGAATATTTCAGCACCCTGGGCTGGCGCATGACGCAAGGGATGGTGGACTCTTAGGACAGTGCAATATTGCCCGACAATGGAATTGAAAAAAACATCACATTTTTGCTGGGCTTGCGGGTAAGTCAATCCATTGGTCCATGTTCCAGGAACTGGTCACAAATCTAGCCCAGTCCTGTGGGCTGCATTTTGGGAATAGCGGTAGCCCGCTAACCCATTTGCACCACACCCAGTGGCCCTTTTGGCCCAAAATGGCAGTAGAGTGACCTTTGGACTTAGCAATTAGACTTGGCAGAAGGCCAAGTGGCCACTTTAGGTGGCTTGGTGGGAACTCTGACATTGCTCAGTAGCCACTCATCCCGCAATAGGTGTAAAGTAGCCACTGGGCCTGGCCGAAAGCCATGGATAACATGATGATCAAGTAGGAGTCTGGAGCAGGCCTCAGGTTAAAGTAGGCACGAGGCAATCGACATTGCCCAATGCTATTTCATTGGGCAATGTCTATTGGATACTGTGTATAGTTTAAAAAATACAAAACACTAAAAAAAAAAACACTGAAAAACGGTTATTATTAAAATGGAATTTATGGTTCAATGTTCCTTTAAAAATCATTCACGTTCAGTGGAAAAAACGTTCAAAAAGGGTAGTTGTACTTGTGACAAAAGAAAAAAGGCCACTTTTGGATTCTAAAGCCGTCATAATTGCCCCACCACTATCGTAAAACAATAACTTGTCCACCCACATACACCACTCATGACTCACCATATTTCATTACAAATTACATATGTGGAACCAAACGTAAAACGGAATTCACCAACAAAAATAACCTAATTAATAAAAATACTTATTGTTGGTTTACATTTCATGTGAGGGGCTACATACAAATAAACCCCAACAATTGAAACATTAAACCGAGGACTCATTTTCCATGTGAATCAACATAGTGTGGTGTAATGAGCAGTCAACGGTGATGGTTGAGTTATGGTTGTGCTACGATGGTAATGGCACAATTATGGTTGCTTCAGAAACCATGACTGGCAAATGTGTGTGACTTTTTTGCTTGCTCTGCAACCGAAATGTCCATTTAAGAACTTGTTTCCACAGGATACACAGTCAAACGCATTGCAAACTCCTTTCGTGCACATCTACACATCAGAAGCGCTTGAATCCGGATTCTTGTTTATTGTGAGATGAGAGTAACGTATTGGGTGTGGAAATTCATCATTTTTTGTTAAGTGGCTTGGAAATGTCTGCTGTGTGCGTCTTTCTTTAATAAAGCAAACCTGAAAAACAACCCATATTCATGTGCGATTCCCAAACTTCAGAAAGTGTTCATAAATGGTATCTACCCATATAATTTCAATACAACTGAAACACAGTAGGTACTATGTGGTCAGAAGATTAAGTGGGCTCACAAAAACAAAAAAACACAGTGGTTGAAGTGGGCGGGAGCGGTTGGGAGCAGTGCTCCTCTGCTTTTTTAAATTACGTTCTACAGCTCCTATATTAATATTTTAAAAAGAAACCGTTCCGGGATGGTTTTGTTTTAAAATAAATTTGTAGGAAGCAGTTGAAACTTGCACTTCAGTGCCCTACAATGAACGTTCCCCTAAAGTGGAGGCACATTTGTTTGGGGGTCTGTATTGCACGTGGGAGGGTGAGTGGTGATGGGGTTTGCGGGGAGCGTGGGCAGGTCAGCAGGGAACATAGTTCCACTACTACTTTTCATGCACTTCGACCACTGCAAAACACAAATTTAAATTTCAACCAGGACAGATAAGTCATATGGATCAATATTCATGCTGTTTGAGAAAATGAACTGTAAAATGGGTTTTAATAAAAATGCAAGTATTTGTTCAGAGAGCAAGGCAGCAGTCAGAATCGGCTTGCATGTCACTTCATTCATATTTCATCTTCCCACTCATTGGGTCAACCATTAGGAGGCCACTATGCTCCCATTCAAGAACAAAGATGCCCCCTTTTCCAGCACATTTTGCCCACTAGTTTCAGCTTTGTCGCGTATAGGTTTATTGGATTGCAGACACATCAATGTAATTTAACATATATTTCAACTCAGGTTCACCCTCTGACAAACTGGACTGCCGCCTGCTCCAAAGGCATTACAGACTCTTTCCCTGTGCCCAGAAAAAAGGCCCACATTCAGGCACGAGTATCTGGCACGTCCAACAACACGGCTGAACTCTTCAAAATATGCAGGGAACTAGCCAACCTGTCCACCGTATCCTCTGCCCCGACTCCTTCCCAGGCCCTTTGCAATGCGCTCACCATGCACTTCACCACCAAACCCCAGGACATATTGAACAGCCGTGTCACGCACCGTTCCAACCCATCCCTCCCCCCACTTGCCTCCCCTAACTACTCACCCCCCTCCTTCCCACCCCCCCCCCTTCCACATTTTCCTCCTTTGCCTTTGTCTCTATGGACAAGTCACCAGAGTTGCCAAGTCATTAAGGACTCTTCCAAAGAGGTTGCCCCTTGCTCATCCAGAACCACCAAGGACATTTCCTCTCTTGCCCCGGCTCTTGCTGACCATTGTAACCACTCCTTTGCTTCTGGTTCTTTTCCATCCACCCTCAAGCACTCCCTTGGGAGCCCCCTCCTTAAAAAACCACCAGCAGACCCTTCCAGCCCAGCCAACTATCGCCCCATCTCCATCACCCCTTTCCTAGGGAAACTGCTTGAGAAGCTGGCCCTGCCCCAACTTAACTCCCACACTGAACTTGTTGGCGGTCTCCACGACCATCAATCTGGATTCTGAGAATCCCGAGGCATGAAAACTGCTCTTCTGAACACCCGTGAAGAACTGCTTGCATCCCTTTATTCCACCTCCCCTGCTGTCCTCATCCTCCTTGACCTCTCTTCTGCATTTGACACAGTGAACCACTCCAAACTCATAAAAAAGCCTCCATGACACTGTTGGTATCTGGGAGTGGGCACTGGACTGGCTTACCTCCTTCCTAATTTACCGCTCTTCCAACATCATATTGGGCACTTTCTCCTCCCCTACTTCCTTCTCCACCTGTGGCATCCGGCACGCCTCGTTTCCTCCTTCTCCCCCAACTTCCAGTGCTATGCTGATTACACACAACTCTTCTTCAAACTTCCTACAGACGCCCTAGCATCCTCCATCATCCCTGTGCCTCTCAGCCATCCAGGACTGGTGTACTTCTAATGATTACTGCCTCAATGCCAGCAAAACAGAGATCCTCCCTATTGGGACCCTGGCACCCGACTTCTTCCCTTCACTCTGGCCTTCACTCTGGCTTTCCCCCTGCTACCTCTACGGTAGTCAGAAACCTTTGAGTCATCTTCGACTCCTCTCTCTCCTTCCTCCCTCATACTCAGGACCTTGCCAAGAAGTTCCACTTTTGGTTTTTCCTTCTAAAAGGAATTCTACCTTTCCTCACCTTCCCCCAGAGGCTCAATGTTACCCGGGCTCCGGTTCTCTCTAGGCTTGACTATTGCAAAAGCCTCCTCCTTAATCTACCTTTGTCCACCATGCAACCCCTCCAGCTAATCCAGAAAAGGGCAGCAAGACTTATCCTTGGCCTCAAGCCCAGGGACTGCATCTCTCCTGCCCTACAAAGTTTCATTGGCTCCCGATTACAGCACAGATTAAATTCAAATCCCTCTGCATCATCCACAAGGCTGTCTGGGGATGGGTACCACTCTATCTGCAATTCTTTCTGACTAAATATTCACCCTCTAGACACCAACGCTCCTTTGGCACCAACTTCTTGTGCGTAAAACTGTTTGCTAAACAGAGAGCAGGTTGTCGATCGTTGTCCTCAGCAAGCTGCCTTCTTTGGAACAGCCTCCCCCCTCCCTCTTCGTCTTGAGCAGGACCTCCTTATGTCTAAGAAAAGCCTCAAGACCTTCCTCTTTACCTCTTCTTTCCCTCCCTCTCTCCCCTGCTCATCGCACAGTAGCTTGATTGGTGTGCAGGGCGTTATGCATCCTCGGGCCCTGACCTCCCACATCTTATCATCCTTGCTGCTGTCTATCCTCTGCTCGTGCCTCCGCTCACCCTCTACCAATGGAGGTTGCACTTATTTTCTTCATAGCACTTCACCTGCTGCTCTCCATGAGCACCACTGCAACTATCCCATACCCCTCTCCCCTCTGCACTTGCACGTTTGAACACTCACAAGGCATAGTAGGTTTGTCTTCCCCTCCCCATTGTCTCTTCTTATATTGTTGTATTTAATTATTTAACATTGTTGTAATTTCATTTTCTATCATCCTCTTTCCCCTCCGTGTTACCCTGTGGGTGCTTTGAAACAGTATTTGCTTCCTGTATAAGCAACTAACAAGTGAACAATAAATAAATAAAATGTACAATGGACATAGTAATGCCATGAATCCAGGCTCAAGAGCACATATTATTGTTTAGAAACACAGACTGAAACATACACCGACCAATGGTGTTTTCAAAGCCTTGAGCATGCACAAGGCGAGTTAAACATGTGTCGACTTCTTTCAACTAATGAATTAATGATAAATAAATCGAATGGCACCTAGTCACCTCACACGGATCGTTGCAGAGCCCCTTTCATTCAGCACTGGCTCCTGGAACTAAAACCAGACCACGTTCCCGAGTTCTAGGAGTTTACAGGGCACAAGCTTGCGCTGTGGCCTTATATGGTACCAAGCTGGGGGGGCACTAATCTTTTATAATTTTAGACTTCAGAGAAAAAGGTTTTTTTAAGAGACTATTTCTTTTATGTCAGAATGCACAATCTATCCCAGTTTACCTGGAATTAGGCCTCCAACCTCTCTCGTATGGTGTGGGATTAAACTCAGTATTGTTTTGGCTTTGAATTCACTGTACAACAGGTCTTTCAATTTGCAGGAAGATCTTCTTGAATCTCTTAGCAAACCCTGGAGGGAAATACTGGGGATGAGCCAAGCATATCCAACTGTTAACTGAGCTTGGTTTTGGGCATGAAGTTGTCAGCCCCTCTCAAAAGGAGATTAGTGCGATAAAATCTGCCCACTAACAATGGGCTTCATATAATTTCCCATCTGTGCCACCATTTTGTAGGATGATAGTTGAATATCTGACAGTGAAAAATAAAAGTCAATTTGATAACTATTTGAATTGGATTCTAAATGCATACACGTGTTCTTTAGTGCTGAAATTTCGCCAACACTGTTTACCGCTGGGGACACTAACAAGTAAATGGCAGCCAGGTCAAGATGGGAATTGACCATTTGGTCCCAGAGTTTTACTGTGACTCGCCTATTTTCTACTTTTGTGCTCTCATTATCTCAGAAAGAAATGGATCCTACCATTATTAAAGAGTGGGGGCATTAGGCTTATAGAAACCGGCATAACTTTCTATAAAAGAGCTGATAATCAACCTCCTGTTTTTAAAGTCTCTACATGCTGCATGGTACCACTGACTCAAATATGTGAAAATATGAGTTTTTGGAAAGACTTAGGTTTACTTTTATTCTGGTGTATTACGCTTGTATGTTTTTATGATCTGCCTCTTGTAATATGTTGTACTGTATTTTATTGAAATGAATGACTGATGAATAAACTAGGAAGATGATAAATAAAGGGCTTGAGAAATACTTGAACCATGTGGCTCTTGCATTTTCTGCTCCCTACCCTCGCACTTGCGTGATATGAATGACACCTGGCCTAGTAGGATCGTTGTCTGTCTTCCACTGTTTTCCCCTCCCTTGCCTCGTCGCGCCTTGAAACACTTTTGTATAGGCGCGTTATAAATGCCATATCATATATCTCAATGTACGTCAATATATAAAGTACTGGGCAAGATCATCAGGCAACAAAGACAATGGGCCTTATTACAAGTATGGTGGTCTGCAAATAAGGATGCCGGTCTACCGTACCGCCACCCATTCCAGACAGCCACACTAAATCTCTGTGGGCAGTGGCCGTTGCGCCCAATAGGTCTAACCGGCCAGGCGTAATGGCAACCAGCTGCAGAGTTTTCACAGAAGCAGCGGCACCATTAGCAACGGTGCTGGTGCTTCGATGTCCCCCTTACCATGGAGACCTATGGGACTGTATGGGAATGGGGACTTACGCTTTCCACCGCTGATATCCCGGGCTGCCGGAACTTGTATTGTCCCAGTGGCATTGGGATCTCAGGCGGCCGGAAACGGTGTTACGAGTGGCGGGTTACCGCCAGACTTGTAATGAGGCCCAATGTGTGGCATTCGCCCAATAGTCAGTTCGACTGCTGATGTTGATAGGGCTTGAACTAACAGAGTCTCAGTTAAAGGTTGCATGAGACGAAATGACCCTGAAACACATATGCTAATATACCAAAACCACAAAAATCACCTGAAGAAAAAAACAAAAGATCAGGAAACCTGCTAAACCTTGTAATAAGCTTGCTTCAAAACCGTTAATAAGCATACCTCAAATTCCACTAAGGACCAGCTCCAAGAACTGGGAAGAGCTGCGGATTGGACATATGGGTGCACCGTGCCATAATGCTAAGGTTTCTTTAAATCCCTCTGTATATATAATGCGAGCTCTGTGGCGCATATGGGGATGAGGGGGGGGGCAAATATACACCAATCTGCCAGGTGACTGCACAGCAATCGTTAAGTTGATGATTTCCCTTTTTCGACAAGATACCCTTGCCCCGAAAGAGCTTAAATAACCAGCGAGAGGCAGATAATGAAACATGGCACGGGAGTAATGCAATAATTTGAGTTGACTTTGAAAGAAGAAACTTTTAGAAAATGTTGGCACTTTTCTGCCCACGTTTCTGACGCCTTCTGTCGGAAAAGGCGCATACTTGGCCATTACGTTTCCATAATCCGAGCCAAGAAGAACATCAGAAGCCTGGCAGAGAGGCAAGGCGTATAAAAATGATTCTGGGAATTCAAAAAAATAAAGATGACAGAGTCTTGGCCGGGCCAGGAGCTATACTTGGGAGACGTCATGCCAGGCACCAATGCGAGCATATGGCGTCAAACGGGGCTTGATTAGCACAGGTAGAGCGGAAGATTCCACTGCCTGCCAAAGGGCACATCTGCTACTCGCGGAAGGCTACAAGCACGCTCCACGCATGCTTCTGCGGACTTGCCTTTTCACGTGACTGGAGAAAGTGCACGCCAGCGCGGAGAGGGCATTCCTGGCAGGCTCCTGAAAGAATAGCCCTGCTGCAGGCATCCGTTTGGGAGTTTACGGGAGACTTTGCTGTTGTGGAATCCAGACACGTGTGTTCCCGGTCTCTGTAAAGCGATCAGACCGGTAGCCTAATCATTCCCATTATGAACAGAGCTGGAAACGAGAAACAATTACTTTGTGATCCCATGAGGGCGTAGAGGAGGGTTGCGAGGGCGAGAGGAGGGTTGTGATCGGGCGAGTCGTGTCGGTAGCATACTTGCCAACCCTACCGATTTAGCGGTAGGATACCGCTTTATAAGCGGTCCTACCGCCTACCGATTTAGTGGCAGCAAATATCAATTTTAGAAAAAAGGCACCATTAGTCCCCCCACCATGCCAGCTCAGGGGAGCCTTTCAAAGGCCCCCCCAAGCTGGCGTAGCGGGAGAAGGCGCGGCATGCAGGCTTTTGATGTAAAAGGCGCCCACGGCAGCGGGCTAAATGTGCCCCTCCTCTGCGGGTGCCTTTGACAAAAGGCGCCATTAGCCCCCCACCATGCCAGCTCGGGGGGTGTCTTTCAAGGTCTCCCCCGAGCTAGCATGGTGGCAGAAGGCGTGGCAGGCATCTCATTGTCATTGAATGCACCCGCGGCGGCGGGCTCATTCAATGACAATGGGCTGCTGACGCGCCCTATTCCTACCATTACCTCCTCGCCGGACTATTTTTGAAACTAAGATTCCTACAGATTTTTGGTCACAGAATATTGGCATGTATGCGGTAGGTGTGGATTCATGGCAAACAAGTGGCAGGCTTGCACAAAGCGTAAAAACACAGGTTCTAAACAGATGACTTGACATTAGCAGAAATGACATAATAAACCAACCTGACAACACAGATGAGCAGAGAGAGTATGTTTATTGTTTTAATGTCCACACCCTGAATGGAAGACTACGACTACCTGCATGCAGATTAATGTAGGCCAAAGAAAATGTCCTCTGAAACTAGAAAGAAACCGTGCAGGAAAAGACACCTATTAAGACAATAGCCACTCCTTGTTCACTGCTGCCATGTCTGCATACATTTAAACTTTACTGTAATTTTTTTGTAAAAAATAAAACTGAGCAGAGCTCATTTGTACTCTGAATGTCTCTGACGGCTGAGAACAGCTCATCAATGCGGATCCCGTTTATGAAAGTATCTGAGCAAGAGCAAAGCATCCAAGCAGACATTTTGTGGCTGATTTCCAATCTGGAAAAATGTGGCCCAATTCCAGCACTGATTTTAAAGAGCAAATGTTCTTGTCGATGTAGAGATGTGACCATGACTGCTAACGGTATACTGGTGATTCATCTGAAAATAAGATTAACTGGCTTAGGCCAAAGCTTTGACGCCTTCTCAATGGCGCCCTCCCTATGTTTTCTGGTCTCCTTTTCACTAAGAACCAGTACAATTCTGAGAAGACATTACAGCGAGTCTGCCGGAGAGAGGGTCCTAGATAAGGGATGCAGATTTACTTAAGGACCAGACAATTTAAAATGTTATATTCGGTAGTAGGAAAGGAATGAAGAAAAGAGAGCAGGGAAATATTGTCAAATTTAGGGGTATTCGTAAGGTGGATTCTGTATCCACTAGAGGCGAGCACATACAGCCAATATGCCCCCTTCCATTCTGGAGATGCTAAACCAGTCCGGATTTTTACTTTGCATCCTGAGACTTGTAGCCCAGGATTCCCCATTAGAAACCCGGGACTACAATTCCTAGAATACAAAGTTAAAACCAGGACTGTAATAGCAGCTCCCATCTGGAATGGGGCATGTTGGCGTTCATGGTAGGATGAGCTTTGTGGACAGGCCCAGATAAATGAGGTTTCCAAAGTTACGCCCTGAAGATATGAATACATCCACTGCCAGGATACGATGAGGAAAGCAAAGCCTATAGGAGCCCACCACCCTTATCATGGCAAGGGTCCTTTCAAACTGTAGAGATAAATAGAGGACTTTTGCTCGGATAGATCTGAATCCATAAGAATGCAGACATTTCTAAGTAGTGGAGAAGGAGATGGACTGAATCGCTCGCAGCTCAAACTGTGGAATTCGAGAAGATGCAAACAAAAGGGGGAGAGCAGTTGAATTGAAACAGAAACATAACTGCTAAGGACATACTGAGGTGCGAACGATGAGTGGAATGTGTTTTATGGAACTACCATAGTCTGGAATTCCTAGTGTGGCAGATGCTCCCTGAAAGAATTGAAATCTTTTACATAAGAAGAGGGTGCTTGCAATCTGAACTATTGTGCACCGTGTGCAGGAGTCACATGCCCACAATTGTTATAGTTTACCGTTTGGGTGTGGGATATAGGTAAGGGCGAGTGGGTGTGGAAAAGGGCTATATCTGATGGGTGGGGGGGGGGGGGGTAAAGGGGCACCAACCATTATAAGAAAGAAGAAAACAACTGATATCGCAACAGTGAAATTGACAGGCCCAAATAATTCAGAGTAAACATTGTGGGGCTGAAACCACATATAACCCTCATAGTGTATACCTGCATGTGCATTAAATGGGGCCCTGTGTGAGAAGGCATGGAAGGAAAAGTCAACCCCCCCTCCCTTTGACTTGGCACATCAAGCAGGATACCGCACATTATTGCCGCTGTTCACTTGTTCTCTTCAGGACGAAGCAGACTGGCTGAGCCCACAGGAAGCGGCTGGGTCCTTTCTCTGGCCATTCCCACACCAACTAACAGAAGAATGGCGGGATATGGGTGCAGCCTTTTGTAGAGAGCGATTCAGACGGATGCACTGCACGAGATTCAGCCATAGGCAAAGCCATCTTTTGTGTTCAGCTTCAAGTATGCAACAAGAAATGCGGCTGCCTTCTTTCAACAAAAGAGATATGCTGTGGCTCACCCCCCCCCCCCCATGCCCCCACCACCCCCGGCCTTCGGAAGGGCTACACACCTGACAGGCCTAATACATAAGCTTTAGCACCGCCACACATTCAGTCTGGAGAGCCCTCTGTGCACAAAAGGCAGCTTTCATTAGCCAAGTAGAGTTGATTAATTAGTACAGTAATAGGATGACTGTAGGGGGCGGGGGGTCATTAAGGGCAAGCTTTCCCCTGGCGTGAGCTCAAAATCCCTCCGCGTCTACCATAATCACACACTGGCAAACACCAACACTACCCCCAAATGGGTAGACCGAATAGCGGCAGAACATAAAAAGCCATGTACTGGGGCAAGGCTTGGGGAGATCAGGGCTAATGAGCAGGCAGTGGCGGGAACGGGCTCCGATAGCTGGAGCTCAGAACGCCACGCAGGTGCTGGGCAAAATAATCAGTGCACGATGCTTTCAATATCTATTTAGCTCTGCACACGCTGCACGGTTTCTGTAAAGTAACTCTCTAGGGGCGTAAAAGTATCCTCGCTAAAGCATGCAGGCCAGCATTATCTATGTCATTCAGGAGACGTTCTGGGTTTAACCCTCTGGGACTTGTAGTTCAGGATTTATAATGCGGAACTACAGGTCCCAAAATTCAAAGTTAAAACCAGGACTGGGCAAGCATCTTCCAAAAGGAATGGATGATGTTGGCAGAGGCTCTGGGGTCGCGCATAGGGCTGCTCAAGGATTTGGAGGTTGGACGTGTTTATCGTATAAGCCAACATGATTCAGCGTGTGCACATCCATGTTCATAACCTGGGCAGTGGTAGAAGTGATCTGCCCCTGCGACCCTGACAGGGGATAGAGAAGGCAGGAAGAGAGCAACGTGCACAGCATTTTCAAGGGTTGCAGACAAGCTGGGTGACAGCCAATTGAGTTGAAACATATTTGAGTTTAGCTGTAAGTGCTATCTGGTGGTCAAGTGTCCTTTAATTTACTGTTGTCATGGCATTTATTGAGCGCGGGCCTTGCTCCGCGAAGCAACAGAGCGCTTTACAGAGGCCTACAACAGTATAGATTCATAAAGGAACGCTATGCAGAGGTAACAGAACAGATATATAGCAGCGGGGATGATACAGAGGGGCACAGAGGCGGGGTACAGCTGTACAGGGTGGCGGGGAGTAGAGGAGCAGACAGCATCTAGTGAGTCCGGTAACTTCACAAAGAACAATTCCGAAATGGTGAAAATGGTTGTGAAAAGTAGTGGAGTGTTAACAGTAAAAACATAAAAGTAGTGGAACACCGCACCCGACCATTCCCGCTCACTTTGACCACTGGATCTAGGTCAAGTGTTTTACTATGAAGGCCAAACGAAAAGTCTTCCTTGACGCAATCCTGAAAGTATTGCATGCCAGTTCGTGGAAAAGAGTAGTTTTGAAAATGGAATTGTTCATTTTGTTTTTAGCTTTCATGACCACAAGCAGTGCCATTTTCAAACATTATGATTCATTATTTCAATGAATATGACATTCACAGAAGCAAAATGTGATTGGCGCTATTAATGTATTCATTTTGTGTGAAAGCAGTCGAAGGAAACTTGATTGAAACATTCTTATGTAGGATGTGCTTTTTGATTCGTGCAAGGATGCAGCATAGTTCGGTTTGCTGTTTCTGCCCGACCCTTGCATGACAGCATTAGCCACACCGCGACCATAACACTTCCTTCTGTAGCTCCTCCCCTCTTCCTGCTGTGTATTTTTAAGAAAAACAGCATCTTTGTAGTAAGGAATCTAGGTTTCTCAGCTACCGCAGCGGATGACTATGTTTGGGCTATTTTTCCTCCTAGAGAAGGTATCCCCAATTACTCATGCTCGGGGGATGGGGAAATGCATGCAGTTCAGGTGCAGGATTGGCCGAGGCTCCGTGGAACAGGTATATTGGCCATTAAGCAGAGCAGGCTGTCGTGCAGCATCACATTTTCCAGGATTGACTCCTGGTGGTTTAGTGCCGCCGGCTGCATGGGAATATTAATACATGACAGAAACATATGAGAAATGGCTGTGGAAGCTTTCTTTTTCTGGGGAAGATCTTCTCAGTGGATAGGCATTCAGGGCTAGATGGGAGGGGATTTATCTATACATTATTAATATACTGATGAAACTCAAATTATCTCTTTTTTCATAAAAAGTGGATTAACACTTCTAGCCATATATCCTTAATTTCAAGGAGTACTGGGCATTGTGGAGTGCATTCAAATGCCCCAAACTCAAGGTCCCTTTCACCTGACATGTAATATTTTTCAACACAGACACAAAAACCGCTTTGCATGTGTGGATGCAAGTGAAAATTGAAGGTCCTTTCACATGAAAAGCAGGATTTTAAACACTGACCCAAACACGGCTTTGTGTGCATGTTTTTCAAGTCAAATTGAAGAGCCATGTGGAAAAGGCCTACCTGCCACTACCAAAGGAAAAGCAGCATTTTAATCCACAAAACAAGAAGGAATCAAAGGTCCATTTCACATGAAAAACAGGATTTTTAAACGCAGACACAAAAACAGCTTTGCATGGGTGTTTGCAGTTTAAATGTGAAAAATGTACCCCTGCTAAAATTTGAAACGAAAACCCCACTTTGTTTCCATGGAAAAGTCCTGTCAGCCCAAGGCAAACCCTTTGGCTTGTGGTGGGCACACTTCACAAAGAAATCCCCCCACTGCATGTCTGGATGTTGCATCCCCCATTTAATTACAACTACAATAAAGTGTGCCCTGCTAAAGGTGTGGAAACCCCAGGGTTCCCCAGATTTACTGGCTCTGAAGGCGGCAGTGATAGCAGGACAGTTCCCCTTGGCTGGAGCATGACCAAAATGTGCGAACAAGGGATCTACAATTTCAAAGAGCAAACAACCAACTTCAAAGAGACTCATAAAAACTCTGGTCACAAGCTGGCCCAGGGAGACAGATAACTGGATGAAGCAGAGCTCCCATTTCCTGAACAAACATATTTACAATTAATTTAAAAGGACTATCATAATGTAGGCCTTTTCCCCAGCAACCAAAAGGCGTTTTTTCTTCATTTATGTATCATTTATTAGGTTATTTCCAGGTGATTTTGGAGATATAAAATTCATGCACCTATGAGGGTAAAATTAGGAATATGGATAGGAAATTACATGTTCATAACTGTTATGCTTTCTGTGAAAATTACAGAAAATTGCCACACAGTCGTACAAAATGGTGAGGACCTGGCTGCTGTCTTATTTAATTCCTCATGATTAACTGAAAAGGAAAATGTATATGTTATGGCAATTGCTAGTAAAAGTATGAAGTTTTGCTACATAACTAGTTTTTGCCAACAATTTGACAGGATAACAAATGGGGATTGCAAATGGGGCTGCCATATGTCTGCTCCAGAATCTTTAACCAATCTGTTGAGATGGGCTGGATTTGGGAGGAGAGAGAAGGGTAACTGTCCAATCCTAGTTGTGAAAAGTCTTGCAGGTTACTCCCCCAAGATTGTAAAATTGGTGGTCTAATTGATGCTATAAAAGGGGGACTGCACTAGGAGAAAGAGAGAGCTGCTGAAATTTATCATCAAAAGAGTGCTGCTGCAACTTACAATCTGACAGCTACAAGGAAACACAAGAGGAGATTGTGGAGAGTGCATCAGTGTCAAGCTGTCTATTGCTAGGCAGGCTTAAATGCTGACTGGTTACTATGGTGGAGAGCGGGAAGCCATCCTTGAGAGTGGAGTGACATGATCCCTGCCCTATCTTTCCAGAGGGTCCCAACATGCAGATGGCTGTCCTGCACTTTAAACAGAGGCTTTCTATGTAAGTAGAAATGAGCCCTAGGAAACCAAAAGGTGGAGGAGTCTGCTTACCTTAAATCCTTTCCCTTTATAGGGGGGGTGGGAGGCACTATGTAGATCCTTATCCTATTTAACTAAAAAGAATAATGTTATCAATTCCCAATTCGGAAGAACACTACAGGATGATTCTGTTAAAATTTGAAATTAACAAAGTTCACTTCTCAGTGTGTGCTGAAAGATTATAGTCTATAATATAATTGGGTAATCCATTTTGTCCTGATGACCCCGACTTCTTTAAGGAAGAGGGGTGTCTTTGTTCTTAAATCTGTCACATTCTTGTGTCCAACTTTCCCTTAACAAAGGCCTATCAGTAGAGTGGGGTCTGAAATCCAAAATTCCCCAAATCAATTCAAATTTTTCTTTCCGACTTCCCCAACACAGACCAAAGTAGGGGGTGGGTCTGAAAAGAAAATGCTAAATCACCCTGTATTTATTTTAAACCAAAAGTGCGGGGGAAATCATCATTGGCATATGTTTTTGTACCAATCTTGAAATCCTATGGCTAGCCTTTGAAGCCCGCAAGAAAATCAGAATTGCGTAGCACTACATCTATAAATGTGTTCACTGATCAGCGCTAATTATTTCTTGAAGTGAAACTTGGAGAAAGTAGAGAATTGTGATTTGTTTTCTTTTCAAGTCACTTTTGTGATTGATTTATGTTAATAGAAGTTTATTGTGTTGTGCCATGGATAAAGTGGCGTTTGACATTTTTGTGCACATTTTTGATTAATTTAAATAAATACGAATATATTTCCTGTACACTGGCCTGGTTCTTGGCCCATTGTTTGCTCAGGGGGGAATCCAAGGGGCATCTGTGGCTTATGTAGGGCTGAATAGAAGAATCTGTTAAACAGTTTGCTACATGACACCTTAAGAGGGGAGGGAAGGAACTCCCTGTGTTGAGGGTGGCCTCTCAATAAACTGTTACAGAGTCCTCAAATTGCTCGATCTTGGGTTGGGTTTGCTCATTCAGCATAGTTTTTGCTTTACATTCTGTGACATGTAGTGCTTTATGTATAATTGTCCCAGGATGCAAATAGAGAAGCAGAAACAGAAGGGATACTGACATCTGATGTGGGGTACCTTGATAGCTCTGCACACCCTTCCTATATGATTGGTTTAGGAATAAAATGGAGCTGTATTATTTCTAAAATACACATCTTGCATATTTACTGCCTTTAGAGAAAATAACTTTCTTCCAGCACACGGCATATATAGATTCATGTTTAAATGTCTGCACTCTTACGTCCTGTCGAGTTCCAGAAGCTGATTGGTTGATATGCGGTTGGAATGGATTTGGACTGGATGTGGTGCTACATTTCTTTCAACCCTGTGTGTTATTATGCTAGCTAAGGGGTCTATGATCGTTAGAAGTTATATCTGCTACCAATAAATACACGGACACAAAATTGATGTGTAATGATCATGGTATTGTGAAATCTACGGTGTCCAGCATTTTGCTTTGTGACCACTGCATTTTTTCCACCATCCTCTCCCCTAGATCTGACTTTGCTCACATGTGGGTATAGAAGCAGGGCTAGAATGATGTGTGTGTGGGTGGGGTCGGGTGACAGCCCACCCCTGGGCTCCTCTTTCAGGTCACTGTGCACCCTCATTTACAAGCATAGTTTCAAATAGAGACATGCATTCAAATTGGTGCAAGGACCATTTGCTGTGGCTCAAGGCAACCAAATTCAGATCCCGGCTGGGCCTGCACACTCCTTATTACTCCCGACCCCATGACTTCTTAGCAAAGTTTGCTGAAGCTGCTGTCCCAGACATGAGAGAAGAATCATCACTGCTTGGGAGGGTACATGTTTTAAATAAATATATATTTGCATACATGCGTGTGCTTTGAATCTTATGCACTGTGTGTGTATGCATTCAAGAGTTCATTCATTGCATTTCTCTCAAACATTGTGCTGTAAAATGCACATTTCCACGCATTAGTTTAAAAGAACTGTCGGTTGGTGGGTGGGGGACTGCTCTGAACCCCCTCACATTACTCAGAGCTCCCTCGATATGCCTAGTCATTTGTGCCAACTCAGGGAAAAAATGAGCCCCCTTCCACAAAAAAATGTTCACCCAACAGGATTGACCTTTAATTAGTTCAAATTCATCACCTCATGGAACTAGTCGAATTGTTTGCCCCCGTGTGGGTAGTAGAAAAGAGGGTAAACTGCAACATCAGAGTAAGGGGCTGCCGTAGAATGATGAGATGACGTGCACTAATCACTCTCCCCACAAATTCTAACTGTGAAAACAGGGACCGAAAGACTTCTATACATCCTGTAGTAGTCTGGGCTTCATTAGATTAACACACAGCTGCCACAATGTGTATCATTGCAAGATGTGGCATGCATGCTCAAACCTTGTAACCGTGGGTTCATGTGATACAGCCATGTGGTGCTGCCCTCTCACAGCCACATTTGCCTATCTTTTTATTCTAATCGATTCACCCACTCTCATACTAATGTATCCATCCCTCCATACGATTTCAGTAATTCATTCCTCCACATCACACCTATGCATGTGCCTGTCCATTCATCCTCACACCTTTCTATGCTCTTAAACATTATTTTATTGATCCACTTGTAGAGAAGGAGCCAAGTGTCCCCACCTCAAGCACCTCTCCCATGTTGCCTATATGTTGGGAACCAGATGGTAAAACATGGGCAGTACCAGTGAAGATACCAATACCAAGGAAAATCCTGGAAGCAAGGTTCCCATTGGGAAACCCATACCTGCATACATGACAATATGATGGCCATTTGAATGACATCCCAGAAGAAGAGGGAAAAGTGAGCAAAAGGGAAGATTGGTGACATCACGTGAAGCGAGGCCAATGCACCCAGAAGAGATGAAGACGCAAGAGAACATAAACATTCTATAGATGTTAAAGTGTCGAAGATGAGCAACATTTCGGGATCGAGATGAAGATGTTTATGCTAAAGAAATGATGAAGATACCAAGTCCTTTACACGTGTACAGATGCAAGAAACGCAAGCAGACAAAGTATTCTTAAGGCTAGATATGTATTGAATAGATTGCAGCATGCTCCAAATAAATATGTATATGAGTGAATGAACTATGGAAGATTCCACGATGCATGTTAGCAGAGCTGGAACCAGAGAAGGAAAGGCTTTTTTCAGTGTGTCGCAGTTGAAAAGCAATCAAATTACAGAGGTGAATCAAAGAAGGGCGAGGCTGGACCAGCACCAAGAACCCAAGGCCGCTCTGGGCCTGAAGGATCAGACAGTTGTTACAAATGTGTGAAAAGAACAAACTCCTGTTCAGAAGACGGGCACGAGAACAATGCAGATGTCAGAAGTTATTTAAATAAGAGTATTTTAAATGGAGCAGAACTCTAAAACATGGTCTTCAGTCACATGAATGAATGAAAATAGATAATCATGATGTGCTTTGCCACCTGCAGGAGACAGAGTATGCCATACTCCCTCTTATTCCAATGCACAAAGAAAAAACTGAAGGCCAATCTTCAGAGGGCTAATTGACTGGCAGACAGAAGAGTGATGATGAATAGCAGGCTAATTGGTGGAAAGCTATGGTCAAGACCAGCCCACCAGCACCTGGATACCAGCCTGCGTGATGCTGGTGTAGGTGGAAAAGTACTAATACATACATGGGTGCCAACCAATTATAGAGGGCCACGCAGTAAAGAGCCCTATAGTCTGTGTAACCAATGGGAAGTTGTGTATTTGATGACGTTCGTAGTGACCTGCACTAGAGGAGGGCTTAGTTGTCCCACCTGATGTTAGAGACTCAATCACTTTCCCAACAAGTATGGAACATATACCTAGATGTTCCTTCTAATCTTATCACTTTCTCAAATAGGTTTTTGTATTTTACTACGTAGGATGACGTTAGTAATGACAAGTTTTTACTATATAACCTGCTTTTTATGAAACTTGCTGAGCGAGAAGAATGAGAGAATTATCGATGTTCGTTGTAACTCCCTGTTTTAGACAATTGCAAAATAGACAATTGCAAATAAAACAGATGTGACTTACCAACTTCCTGAGTTAGTTTGATTATTGATGTTTGAGTATCTTCTGCATCTCCATCCATCTCAAGGTATTGCTACTTCGACTTAAAGGGCTGGGTCGATAACCCCAGTTCACACCTTCAAATCCTCTCATTGACCCCTCCAGAATCATGCCCTTACACAATAATCTGTCTTTATCAACACTCAAACATCTTCTCTCACGGTCATTAATTCAACAATCCACACATTCAGAATAATTCATCCACACATCATGCACCCTCTGCACACATAAATGTGCTCTCGACATAGAACTGTCTGTCTTTGTGCATAAACTCAGGAAATGGTTTCACCATACAACTGCCAACATTGTTTTGTCAATATAGAGATCGGAATTCAAACCCGTGTTGTGCGGGGTTGTCTTGCTACCAAGACAAACGCGGTGCCCCTGAGCTATCCTTCATTAAAAATCAGTAGGCTCCTCTGTTATCTCTCAACAGTTTAATTAATAGCCATGAAGTAGGTCTCTTCAGAATAAAAGGTGTGGATCAGAGAAGGCGTTGGGAGAAATAGTGAGACAGGCACGAATGAGGGAGAATTCGAGAGGTTACAAGGGAGAACAATCAGATGGTACAGAGTGACTGATGCATTCTGGTTAGCACATACATAGTGAACTATGCTTTAATTTGTTATATCTTAGATTGAAATTGACTGATGGATTAATGGGAAGAGTTTTAAATGGTGTGGGCCAAGATGATAAACAAAAGGGGATAGCGAGAAGAAGTTCAGCAGATTGGGATTTCGCGCAAAGGCCAGTAGGCTGATGATCTTAGCGGCTATTCAGAGAAAATAGCACGTGAAATAGCATTCTAGCTTTCCTGCATTTGAGGTGATTTCATGGAGGAGATTGCCCTGAAGTGCCGGGCCTTTGAAAGTCAGCCTTACTCGCAGTGTTTTTTCATTATGGAGGACGGTATACAAAGTCTGTTTTGATAAGCAGGTTTCTTGGCGGGGAGGCGGGCAGAGTGCTTGAGGCTTACATGTATGTGATTTATAATGCACAAATCCAATTGGCAGCCAGCTGCTTTAAAATATTGAGGGGTACAGGGTAAGGGAGAGATGGAAGAGGTGGGAATGGAGTGTTGACTAAAGAATCTTACTTGATTGGTCAGCGTCGTCTTCCCTGGAGAGTGGTCGGGATGCAGTGAAAAGAGTGGGGGCACAGCAAGAGATTGCTCGCCTTCTAAATCAGTCAGTGTTCAATACGCATGAGATTTCTTTTTGATTTATCTTCATGTTTTTTGTATTTATTTATTTATTTATTGCTCATTTGTAATGCGCCTATACACAAGTGTTTTGAGGCACAGCAATGCAGGGGGGACAGGTAGGGGAAAAATAGCAATCCTAATAGGCCTTGCAACATTCATATCATGCAAGTGTAGTAGCGAGAAGTGCATGCGGGAGGGAAGATGGGGTAGTGCTGGAACTGGGAGGAAGGGTCCTTGAGAAGGGGAGTGCCAGGCAGGCCAGTTGGACAGGGCCAAGGGGAAGATGAGAGTGAAGGGGGTCCACAACTAAGTGCTAGTTAAGCAGCGGGGATGGCAGAAAGTGATACAAGCCAACCGGCCAAGTGTGGTTGTGGGGCCGATGAGGGCAAGCACAGGATAAGGATGTGGCGGGGACCACGGATGGACAAGTGCGGTGGTAGACAGGGCAGGGGAGGTCCTGATGCCCTGTAAGATGCCGAAGGAACCAGGCCACCAGTCTCAGGCAGAGGGAACATTAGCAGGGTATGGGGAGGGTAAAGAGGAAGAGATAAAGGAAGGTCTGGAACAGCTTCCGGAACTTAAGGAGATTCAGCTCAAGTCAGAGAGGCAGGGAGGACATTCGAGAGGGACGTACCTGTGGAGGAGAGCAATCTACCTCCCACTGCCTGCTTGGAGAAAAAGTCTGATTTGCAGAGAGTTGGAGCTAGATGAGTCAAGGGCTCTAGTGAGGAGGTATTTAGGGAGAGGGAGGTGGATATAGCATGGTCACAGGCCCCAGTAAACCTTATGGATGATGCAGAGGGCCTTTAATTGGATTCTCACAGCAACCCAGAGCCAGTGGAGAGATTTAAGGGATGGAGAGATGTGTTCCCTGGTTTGAGACCAAGGATAAGTCTTGCAGTACTTTTCTGGATTAATTGGGGCAAAGGGAGGAGTTAGGCAGATTCAGGAAGAGGCTGTTGCAGTAGTACAGCTGGAAAGAAACAGAGTTCTGGAGACATGGAGTTTCTGTGGGAAGGCGAGGAAGGGGAGAATGCCTCTGAGGAGGTGAAGCTGAAAGTGGGCCTTCTTGCCCAAGTCCATGATGTGAGGATAGAGAGCGAAGCCGAAGAGGACACCAAGGTTTTGTGCTTCACACGAGGGTAAGGGGACGGGGCCCAAGGAGAGTGGGCAGTGTGTGGGAGGGAAAGAGGGAGTAGGGGCCCCAATGAGAAGGATCTCTGTCTTACTGGGATTAAGGCAGAGGTTTGTCAGTAGTACACCATGCATGAATAGCAGACAGGCAGTCAGGAATGAGAGAGAAAGGAGAGGAGGTAGAGGAGGGTAGCTTGAAAGAAAGCTGTGTGTCATCAGCATAGCACTGAAAATTAGGAGAGAATGTGGAGATCAGATGGGGTAGGGGGCCCTGGTAGATATGGAAGAGCCAGGACAAGAAAATAGTGCCCTGAGGGACACCACATGTGGAGAGTGAGATGGTGAGAGGAAAGGGCCCAGATGAACCTGGGAAGGTCAGTCCAAGCAGAAGGAGGTCAACCGGTCCAGAGCCAGGTCTGTGATGCCAAGGGGGTCACCGAGCCTCTTTTTTCAGGGTGGCATGATTGACTGTGTCAAAGGCAGAGGAGAGGTCAAGAAGGTTGAGGACAGAAGGATAGCTGGAATCAAGATTAGTGAGCAAGTCGATGTTACCGACGAAAACACACACCTCAGAACAGTCACAACATACATTTCAAACAGATTACTGTTTTATTAACCCGCAATTTTGCCGGGTGGCTTTGAAACTGTCCTTTGTCAAGCCTTCAGGGTAGCGAATAGGCTGCTAACGCATCAAAAGGAAGAGCGGACTAACATTAATCACAACATCTCATTCTTTCTTAAACAGGACAAAACAGCTTTTATTCACAACAAGGAAAATTGCACAGTAATTAGAAAGCGTGCACCAATTAAAATCTAAAAGTGTTGCCATTCTTCAAATGTGTTAGAGTCTCTCTGCTGGATTTTGGGCTTCTTCTTGGAATGCTCCAGCACATAAAGCTTCCTCCACACACTGATGTGTAATTTAAACAGCATGTGCAATTATCTCAAAAGAAACCAAATGCTATCTATAGAGTGTGAGCGAGCATTATCGTTCACACAAAGCCGGGCAAGAAGAGGAAAACGTTATTTATTGGCCATGGCGCAGTGCCTTCGAAATAAACCACTCAGTGTTCTGACCTGTGGAAACTGCAATAATCTTAATCCCGCAGTCATTACACTGTACACAGCTGCTAAACCAGCGAAATGAGCAGTGCAATTGAACTCGGCGGGCAAAGGAACAGCGCAGCCACTGCTTTATTTTCCTTTTGTGAAATGGCGGCACAGGAAGGTTCAAGTTTACTATAGAACAGGGTAGGTACCGAAGGCAGCGGTAGGGGTGCTTTTTCAACAGTAGCACATATTTTCCTCAAACTATCCCGTGCTAAAGTGCAATCCAAAAATCACCCAGTGGGGATTAAAACGGTTCTACGCCCAAGAAAATCGATTAATAATCGAGATAAATAAGTAATGTTACAACTGAGTTTTTGGGTTGGAATGCAGTCCTCGAGTCTTGAAAAAAAGTGTCGGCACTCTAACGCATGCAGTTGGAAGTGACGTCACAGGAAGTGAAAGTAAATGAAATAAATGTGCAAATATCAATTTAGGGTTTCTTTCCCAAAAGTGCACCGAACAAATCAGAGATGTTCTTTTACTTCGTCAGATGTTAAGCATTACTGGCTGAGTAGAAAGTGTGCACCTTATATGTGTTAGAATGTCCTGTGTAGCAGAATGTCAATATGAGATGTTTGACAACTTCCTATTGACAGGTTGGTGTGGTTTCATGGCTAGATTTCTGGCTTCGTGGTCAGGCAATCTGGGTTTGAATCCCGACTGCAGATCTGTTTATCAAGTGGAAGCAATCATTAAAAAATGGATTAATTGAAAGCACACTGGGGAGGAAGAAGGAGCATGAGGGGGCAGCAGAAGGGGGTCGGGGAGGGTCCACCCTCTGAAAAACATGGGCAGACACAGTCCACCCGCGCATTAGTTTGGTTACATAGCTGTCAAAACTAATCATTCCCACATGATTTGATAATCTCCATTTTGGGATTTTTCTATTTTTGTGTATGTGGCAACATTATGCAATCAAAAGAATGCTTGTATTTTAACTTCTGAATTGTATCTAATTATTGTATACTGCTAAATAGCAGTCAACTGTCTGATAGTTTATATGTTTAACACTCTGTGTGCTCTTGTGAGCACAATGTACCCAGCGATGTAACGTATCCTTTGTAATTTAGTAAATACACTGCATGATATAATGGGCTCTGCAATACTGAACCAGACTGCTTTTGATCTACTTTTGTACCATCCATTACTTGGAAACTATATTCTTGAACTAATATCCAAGTGTTGCACATCTAAAGCTGAAGGCCCAAATGGTTTAACCTACCTGGTTTTGAGAAACAGTCCAAAACTTTGGGCGGAGATCTTGAATCTCCTTTTTCGAGAAATCCTGAAGACCCGTAAATTTCCTCCATCGTGGAAGAACGCTCTTGTCATTCCATTCTTCAAGGGGGCAATTGGATAAGCCCGAAAAACTATCGCCCAATCGCCCTCCTTGACATTGACAGCAAGCTCTACATGCAGCTACTTCTGAGAGAGTTAACATAATGGGTGGAGTCAAGGCAGATCCTATCAAGCCATCAAACAGGGTTTAGAAAAGGATTGTCCACCAGTCTCAATGGCTTAATCTTAAATCTGGTCAGCGATAAGACAAAGGAGAAACTGGACACACCTCTTTACAGGGCTTGGGTAGATCTATCCATAGCTTTTGATCACGTGGATAGATCACTGCTCTGGCGAAAATTACACAGTTGGGGGATCCCAGACTTCCTGTTAGCACTGTAATTTTTCTGCATAGAAACACCACCTTAAGACTGGGGCTGGATGTACAAGGTCATCTGTCTGAACTAATTCAGGTCTTTAGAGGGGTCGGGCAAGGTTGCATGGGTGCACTGTTCTTTAATCTCTTTCTTTCACATATAGGAGACTTTCTGTTCTCTTCAGCATTGGCCAGTCCAGTAATAAATGGAAGGTGGTTACACTGGCTGGCCTACGCTGATGACATTGTGCTAATGGATAGATCTGCAGTGGGCCTTCAACGTCTCCTAGATAAGCTCGGGGAGTATGCCAGTGTAAATGGGCTTACAAAAACCCCCTCAAAATCCTAATCTTTAAAAACCCAAAGAAGAGAATTGATTATGGAAATTGGTTTTTGGATGGGAAAGTGATCCCCCGTGTCGAAGAACTCATATTTGGGCTACAAATTCTTCGCCTCCCATGCTAACAATAAAGTTAACACGACAATCATGGAGAAAGTTTTATAAACAATACCACAAATGAAGAAGCTGAATGCAAAGTATTGCAAATTCTCCAACTTACCCCTAATTAAATTTTACATGGCTAAAGCAGTCCCAGATCTACTCTATGGCTTAAAAGCAAAACCATTATCATGGCACACAAACTGGAACGAACTAGAGGACCTACTCTGGAAAAAACTTGAGCTCTCCCAATGTACACTCCAACCTCGAACCTACGTTTTGAACTGGGTCTAGTTTCTTTAGGGTGCCAAGCAGATTGGAAGCTAATCACACTCTATTGTGAAATCATCACTGCAGAGAAAGTTTCCCTTTTCTTTGATGTGAACGAGCATCTTAAAAACTCGAGATCCCAGATACTCCTTAGCTTGGAGAAGAAAACAAGAGGAATCTTGAATAGGCTCGAGCTGAGCTTGGAAACCCTAGTGTCAAACCCCTTCAAAGTGAAAAGAGCCCTCAATCCCCCACATCTATTATTAAAGGTGGAGAAAAGATGTTGTTTACCACAGTATTTACAAAATTTCCAGACAAAATTGTGGTAAATAACTTTTTGAGACTCAGATTAAATATCATTCATACCGGGCAAATATTGGCAAGAAGGGACCAGGGGGACCAGGCAAAAATACTCTGTGGAAAATGTGAATCTCCTATTAAGCAATCAATAAGACACTTACTAATGGAGTGCGAAGGCAACTGGAAAGCCAGATGTTCTTATTTAGGAGATTTGTGGCCAAAGAAGAGAGCCTAATACAGTTTTTTTGGGACAGAATGATAACTGGACAAGAGACTATGCTAACAGCAACAATAGTACAAGTCTTGAAAATAAGTTCCATCATAATGTAAAAGAAGACATCTGCATCATGAAAAGACTGTTTTTATGTTGAGTGTTTTCCTTTGTGGTACTCTGGTTTCCTCTCTTTTCCTGCTTTTGTTTTTTCCTTCATATTGTTATATTTCTTTTTTTTCTGAGCTTGTTCAGATATTTTTATTTTTGATGTTTTTTTGTAAAGGTTTTGATTTTTAAAACCAAAACAAATAAATAAAAAATTACTTGGAAGCATATAGTCCAAGTAAAAACTACACAATCTACAGCCAAAAAGTATAAATGATTTCCAGCCATGTTTTGCTATTTATATCATTATGCATGTAACAGCATCCATATAATTTATACAAGTGAGTTAGGGATCTACCTACATACTGATTCAGGCATAGACTTAATAACCGAGGGGTCATTTTGACACTGTGTTCGCATATGAGGTTGACTTTATTCTACAACTCTATGACACATCTAACCATCCTTCAGGTCTGTTTTATCCTGGGAAACCATGGCAGTGTTGAACTTATTCTCTTGACAAAAACTACAATTTAACACTGAGCTGCCTACTCCCTGACAGGCACTTTGGTAGCCACCTCCTGCAGTGTGATGTCATTTCCCTTTTACATCAACATTCACAACGGAATTACGCCTGTACAGCAGAACACACTGAGCCCATGTAATTCTGGTGAAAAATCTGCACAAAAAAAGCAAGTACGATATACGCGTCTTATAACTCCATACTCTGACTTTGGATTAATTGACATGACTCATGTCCTGACATCTACTCATCTTCCTATAGATAAGACGTCCCCTTTAAGAGTTCGCTCCATACTGAGACACCATCAACACTGTTCGGTACGCACACTCCGGCCAGAGGTAGGTACGTTTTTACTTTTATTCTCATCAGTATATATAGTGTGAAGGGGACGCTAGTTCTAGACGCTAGTCTCGAACACCTTTTTTCCTGTTTGTACTTGCAACTTCCTGTGCCAGATCACGTTTCCTCCTCTGCACCTGTGAACTTTCCTTAGTACACTTACTAACCTCAATTAACTTTGACCTACTATATTGTGCGCTCCATAGTTTTCTCCTTTATCAAGTGGAAAACAATTAAAACAAAAAAAAAATTGTTCATTGAAATCACAGTTGGGAGGAAGAAAGGAAGGATGAAGGGGCAGAAGAAGGGGGTCGGGGATGGTCCACCCTCTGAAAAACATGGGCGGGCACAGTCCACCTGCACGTTCCTTCAACTTGCACCCTGAAAATTAGATTTAAAAAGCCACAGAATATGCAAGCTGTTCTGTTTGTGGAAAAAATGAAATATTCCAATGTTTCGGATTTCAGGTCATCTACAGTACACAGAATCCTTTTAAAAAAACAAAAAGGGGTCCTGGGAGTCTCTCTGCCGAACATTAGTCCCGGTTGCGAGAGCCTTACCCAGAGTCTTTAGCTCACTATCTTTTACAGAGGAGAAATATCCAAAACATATTAGTCTTTGTCCTGCCCTGGGGCAGTCCAGCACTGAAATGGAAGGCAATTCTCCTCTGAACAAGAGGACCAACAGCTGAAACATGTCTGAGGATGCTTCTGATCTCATGCAGAAGGGATGTGCCCGAGCAGTTCGGGCTGGACTACCACTTTGGGGGTGGGACCAAGATTTATTTGTATATGGTCTTTCGCCTTTTGGAATCACTTGGCAGGCGAAGAACGATGGAGGGTTTCCCAGAGCAATGCCAGAGGTTACAATGTATTCTAAACCTTCCAGCCATCGCCTCTTTTGTTTTGCCACAGAATCCTTTCACCAGTCACAAAAGAGTTGCCCGCTAGAAACAATCGATGCACAGTAGACATTTTATTTGTATGTCGTCTCACTGAAACAATGCCTGATACAGCATGCAGCTACCACACTGGGGAAAATGTCAATCTAATCACATGCCTGTAGAATTAACATTGGCTTTTACATTATGTGCCAGGATATTTCATTTAATGCACATCATTGTCCTATGTAAATTAATAAAATCACAACTCCTAGAACATAAAATACAATAAGGATTAGCAAGCGAGTTTCCTCTATAAACCAGTTTACTAAATTTTTCAAATTCCGGCCAATGTGGCAGGCTGAAAGCTACACTGGTTAATCACAGATTAGCAATGTCTCCTATAAGTGTCAACAACACCATGTTGGCCAGAGTTGCTGCAGTATAAATAATATTGTGCTGGCATGGATGGTGACAACTGTGTTGCAAGTTTGTGATGGCAATGTGGCCACAGTAAAAAAACATGGCATTTCTTAAATATGCTTCATAGTTTTCTAGGGGCAATGACACCATCTACAATTTGCAAGAACATGATGATGCCAGCCTAAACAATGGCAAGTCTCTACTAATCGATTTATCACACTTTCAAAAGGGCACCTACATTCCTCTCAAAACTGCAAGATTGAACTCAGATTCACACCATCCCACACTGTGCCCCATATATGCCTGATTTACAATTACATGTTCACAAAAGTGCTCTGTGCCACACACTACCACACCATTATTTGGACAGATCCTCTTTCTTTTCTCCTAAAACTACCCCATTTCACATCCAACCGTATCCTGATTTTCCCAATGTCTCTCATTGCCCTTCACAATACCCTACTGCTCCCAACCTCTCACTCATTGGCCATAAAACTGCCCATGTCACCTCTTACAAACGTTTGATTTACCCAATGTCACTGGCATTGCCGTAAGATTCACCTCAGGTCACATCTCACAGGGTGAGACACTCCCCCTTGGGGAGAAGGACTCTCGTTCTGAGGAGGAACTCCCTTTTCATCTCCCTCAATAATCCAATAAAGAAATATCTACAAAACTAGAATCTTCCTACATCTGTTATAGTAGTACCTCTACTGAAGATCGATATCGATCTGGCATTGAGACGAGGTGTAGAGGAGCTGGTAGATAAGTCATCCCTAGCTCCCGCTCCCTCACCTCCACCATACTGGAACAGCAGGAGAAGTGCCCTATATGGGACATCATGTATCATCGCAATACCACGTCGAGTGTATGAGGGAGTATAGTCACTCAGATAACCGTACCGAATGCACCTTTGCACTGAAAGAGTGGAAGGATGTCGTCACACACCATTGGACAAAATACAGCTGTAAGTGAAATCTGGCAAGGGCAGAGTGATGTCATGAAGGAAAGATACTGAGACGTACTGAAACGATTTGCAAATAGTTAAGAATAAAGATGTAACTGAAGTAACAAGAGAAACATGTAAAGAAATCATATATGTAAAGAAGATAAAGTTACCTCCTGACTATGAAGTGTATATAAGCAGAAAGGCAAGGTAGACAAGACATATTGAAGCTTGCTGCAACAGAAAACCTAACATGGCTGGAGCGGCCATGATGGAAAGATGAACATCGGACTCATATTAAAACCCATTAAGCTACCTCGGAGATAGACCAGGGCTGCAGAGTCAGGAGACGCTGGAAAAAAAAGCTTTGTGTGAAGAATAAAGAGGAGTCTATTGGCCTGGGATAAAGGATGCTACTTCAAAGAATAATTGCAAGGCACAAGGGGAGTCAAAATGGTAAGCCATGTATGTAAGACATATTTTTCTTAGATTATGCAAAGAGGAACACATCTGCATGAGCCAAGTATTGGACAATTAAAAGCGTGGAAAGCCTATGCAAGGTGGAGTGAGCAAGTCTCTAGCGGCCGAGAGGAGTAATGACACCCAGTACAATTGAATCAAATAGTAAATAAAAGGTCAAAAATTGACAAATTTGTGGCCTCCACACACACGATTCAGAAGTCGAAAACAAGGGCTATTCAATAAGCTTCAGACAAAGATAATGGTGTGCCTACACTCCCTTAAAAGTCCAAGAATAAGAGAACAAGCTGCAAGGTCAACTACAAAGGAGAGGCCGTGGCTTAGGGCTGGACCGATGAGAGACTGACTAATTGGGAAAGTGGGGAGTAGTATGACATTACTCTCTGCACCTGGGGTTCACCTAAAGCACAGAAATGAAAATATCCTGACGTGTGGTGGCCAAGAGGAGACGAATGAGAGAAATCCTCTCGGAGCGGATGCCACAATCCACGAAGTACATTGAGACATACTTGGAAGCAGAACAAATAGGATCTGTATATAGTGCCCTGATTGCATTAAGAACCCTGTACCCAAAACAAAATTTTCCAAAAACAGCATGCAGGAACTCCCATCCCACCCTATCAAATGTCTCCTTTACGTCCAAGGTGATGAGTACCGGATTTCCTCATTCTTTCTCCATAGATACATTAGGTTCAATGTTTTCTGCTTTGTATCCCCTCCCTACCTCCTGGGTGAACCAAATTCAGCATAACCTCACACGAGAGTCCTTGTGAAAAAGGTTTGCCTCCACTTTGAGCAGCAAAATAGGCCGGTAAGAAGCACACAATGTAGCACCTTTGTCTGCCTTAGAAATAACCGCAATCAGAGCCTTGTCAAACATGACAGGAATCCTTCAAGTGTCCAATGTGGAGTTGGATAGTTTTGCTAAAAGCATGCATAGATCGAGAGCATATTTCTTATAAAACCTGATCGTGAAGCCATCATCCCCATGGGATTAGACCATCTCTATAGTTACTTGGGGGACAGAGCGACTCTCAAGTACTGATCCATCCTTTGTTTATCTACTATAGATTCATCACCATATAACACCTCATAGAAGGCTGCAAAGCTCTCTGCTATTTCACAGGTTAGTGAGCTTAAACCTACCTCAGGCCTCACTATTTCCTCCACCCATCTCTCTGCCCTTTGTGCCCGAATCCTGGATGCCAACAACAAATCCACCATATCCCCTTTTTCCTAAAATCCTTGTCTCAGAAATTGCAATTTCCGGACCACATCTATTGTCCCCAATTGTTTAAGCTCCAGCCTCTTCACCCTAACCTCTGCTATGAGAACAACCTCCACAATGGTCGAGCCCTCTATTCCACCTTCCAAAACTGAGATTTTTTGACATAAAGGCATCACCCATCAGCAGCCTCTCCCTCGCACCCTCTCTAATCAACAGGCCCCTCCACATCGCCTTTGCCTCCTCCAAGACCATACAAATATCCACTTCCCCAGTATCATTAACCTTAAAGTATTCCTTAATATTCTTCTGCAGATCTTCCTCAAAGATCATGTCCCGCCAAAGGGAATCGGTACACCTACACAAAGCATCATACAGATTTAAGCCCCCCACTGCAATGTCCATAACAACCGACCATCCAATCGAAACCACCACACATGGTAACACCCTATTCAACAATCCCTTGGCCAAACGCAGGTAGTCTATCCTAGTAGACACAAAATACAGGGAGAGAAAAGGGTAGATCAACTGCCTTGGGGATGAATGTGCCTCCACACATCCCCAAGCCCCACTCATCAAAGATCTCTGCAAATGTGGCCCAGCCTTGTAATTCAATCAGAGAACCTCTCTCTCTTAAGGTAAGTCTATCCAAAATAGGGTCATCCCACACATTGAAGTCCTCCCCCTAACAACAATGGTCCCGTGGCTTCTTTCAGAATAAAGTTCTCACTATAAAAGTCTGCCTGATCCTGATTCAGACAATACACCATTGTCACTGCTAAATTCCCCCCTACCGCCACAGGAACATTTCAGCCCCAGCACCCACCCCCTCCATTGCCCTTGCCACCTGCAGGGAAATAACCCGCAACCTTTTATTAAATATATTTACTCCCCCCCCCCCTTTTTAAGACTCCGGACACCCAATAAGAATGCTATATTAGCGCACACAGAATGCACCATTCCTTTGCTGCTAAGAGCCGTGTTTCTTGCAACATAAGAATGTCTAGCTTCCACCTCCAAAATTCATGTACTACCAATGCCCGTTTATTAAGAGAGTTCAAGCCTTTCACAGTCAATGTCCCCACCAGGAGATGATCTACCCCTTCACTCATCTCTGCTCTATCCCCAACATCTTGACCCCACAACATCCCTCAAGGCCGTTGCCTCCATATCAATATATCTCTTAGCCTCCTGACCACACCCGAGTCCTGTCCCCCATCTGCACCATCCCCCTCCACATAAATACCCTTCCCTGTCCTTCCACCCCCAAACCTGACCCCAAATACCCCACCCTGAGACGCCCATCAACCGATGGGCCACTAGCTAAAGCATCCCCACCCACTCTCTCACATTAAGGACCTCAACTAAAATAAAAACTGTTCTTGACCCCCTCCCATCATAAACCCCAATGCTCAATGCCCAATTGAACAACAGACTTGGCTTCCAAGTCATAACTCAACCTCCCAGCCAAGCGTCACTTCACTGGAGAGGGTGTACCCTGTCTTCGAAACTTCCGAACCTCTGGTTCTCGTTTTGTGGAGGGAGACAACTCAATGGGCCATGATTATGTTCTCTCTCTCCTTCCTGAGACAGATTTTCCTCCTCTTGCATGTTCTCCATTAGATTCTGAAGGACCTGCGTCGCCTCCATCCCTGTGGCGATTCTTTAATCCACATCCTTTACTTCAAAAATCAAGGCAAATGGATGCCCATCGATATTCAATGCCTTTTTCGTTCAACCAAACGGTAAGTGGGTGGCATTCCCTCCATCTGGCAAGTGTAAAATGAGACAGATGCTGAATTATGCTCATCTTCTTCCTCTCTAGTGAACCTCAGAGAGATGTCTTGCGCTATCCAACAATGCTGCCTCCTCAGCATAGTAATGAAAATGAACCATCACAGGCCTGGGACCTTTTCAGCCTCCTCCTCCACCTCTGTGTGCCCTGTTCAGTGTACAGTCTTTACCACCCTCTCATAGGAAAAGAATACTGACAATCTGCTTAATATTTCTCTCCACATCACCAAACACTTCCCGGACTGTTCCTGAAGGCCAAATAGCCGCAAATTGTTCCTCTTCTCCCCGTTTTCCAGGTAATACATTTTCATCTGGACCTCCCCCAGCTTGGTCTCCAAGTCCAACAACCTGGTGTATCGCATTTCCAACAAATCTGAACGGATTTCTATTCTCCATAACTCACCCCCTCCCTGTTTTCGAGAGAGTCATCTCTGCCCCTCAGGTCTGTAATGGAGGTCTGTATATCAAACACTGGGCCTTAATTTCATGTAAGATACAGAGTACCCAGACAGAGCAACTGGTGCCCCAACTTTATTACATCCGTCTCGACTCCAACCAGCTCTGCTGCAAAGGCTGCACCGAGTCTCACTGCCAGTGCCGTTAGTTCCCCTGGCTCAGTTCTGACTGGGGTGATCACGTTCCTCCTTTCAAGACCACCACCAATTTCTTACTGTGACCAGCTCCCAAACAACCCTTCCACCATTCAGGCCTCCTTATCAGATGTTGGCTTCCCATCCTACGCTTTTCCCTTCCACCCCTCTTCAACACTGGGCTCCACTAACCATTCCCTGTGATCAAGCTACTTCGTCAAACAGCCGCGGCAAACAGGACCTGGTTCCTCCTTTCCAGTGAGCCACACAAACCAGACTCACTTTGCAGTCCCGTTCTCCTCACTTCCACTGTCAGGATAATCCGATCCCATCCTGCCAGCTCGGGCCACCAGACCCGCATGTCGTACTCTTCCCTGGATCTGTGCTCACGGGTTTACCTGCCTTGTGCTGGCCCCACAGTCCGTGAGCACAATCGCCACCAGACCATCCTCCACCACTACCACTCGCAGTTCTTCTCACCTCTCATCTCCGCAAGTCGGATCGTTCAATCTACGCTGGGACCAGGTTTCTGATTCACTCAGCGCTGCTGCATTAGGGGGGGGGGGGTCAGTGTTGCTCTAAGTGTTCTCCGGAGCGGGGATTCTACAGAGCCCTGCTTCAGACAGCCATAATGGTCCGTGCCCCCTAGCGGTCTCCAACATGCAGGTTTATAGGGAGTAAAAGTGACCAGTATGCTGATTACTTTTAGAGCTGGTATCACCCGAAAGTTTTGTTAGGATAAATGTCTAGGTCTCTTTTCCTGTGTGGGGTTCTGGGCCACGCCAAACTCCGGAGCTAGGAAAAAGGATCGGTGTATGTGAAGATATCAACCTCCCATCGTTCTCGATTACTTTTTTCTTCCTTCTACCGTGGGAGCTTGTCTCTATCTCAGTCATGCACTTCCCTGCAATGGGCCCTTTATCCCTTGCAGTGTGAAGGGACGCCATATCCCTTTGCCATGCGCCATGGCTTCTGGCTAGCTACGGGACAATACATGCTAGCATCTGGCAATGGTTGCTTTTCCAGGATGGAAGACACAGTTACAGATAATTGGGCAGAGGTTTTTTCTCGCAATAAGGAAGCTCATGACAGCTGGGAATAAACAACAAGCACCCGCTGTCCTATAATACCAACTCAAGTTCTACTGAGCTTTCGTGCAATTCTCATTTGCAACTGCTATTTGTGCCACTGTACTAGAATGTGGTTCCACCTAACCAATCTGCAGTCCCAGGAGTAAAGGGATAGAGTAGAAAAATGTGTGACATTGCTTTTTAAAGAGCAGATGTTCACTCTTGATGCAAATTCCTAACTAGTGTGGTTGAACTGCACTACACACTATATCCCAGTGCCTGCTTGACAGCACACCACGTGCCTGCACGCCCACATAATTGTGTGCCTCAAAGCTCGGGAAATCAAATCTGTTTAGCAAAATATTGCTAATGCTGCTTTGTTTTCCCAACACTCCACAGCGTTTAATCTGCACAGCACTCTGCGAGCGGGTATCGATCACTCTTGAAAAATATACTCAACCGCGCCAATGCATTTCTTGCCCTAGAACTCAGGCGAATCCGGGAAGCGGAGCAGTTGCAATTGCTTAGATTTTCTGGCACATGAAAAAGTTGTTAAAGCAGATCAATACCACTTTAATTTAGCTAAATGCATTAAACAAAAGTAATATTAAATGATCCACTGAAGCCTCGCCAACAACATTATTAGCACACGTTCTGATGATGAGGAGCTCATCAACATCCACAGCTTGTGTACTTGGTTGCACGATGAAAAACATCTTAACGGCTTGGCTTAGAAAAATCAATGAAAACAAAATGTGATTTTCTTGCACTGGAACACTCACATTTGCACCTTTAATTCCTGATAAGACTCCTAGACTTCTTAAACGCTAGCCCTATCACATTGTTCCTTTGGCTATGAGAGTCTTAACTGGAACACTGGAACCCTTACTCCCAACAAGAAATGCACAGCTGGTATTGACCTGGGTTAGCCTTCGCTGGCTCCTTATTACTTGAAATAGAACATCACCGGAGCAATGCAGATACCTGAACAGGTATCCCGCTGTGTCAGTGCAGTCTTTGTGGATCTTTCTTTCTTTGTGCTGTTCCGCTATGCTCCCCGCCAACAACTCACAGCTGATAGCAAACTATTGAGTAACTTCATCAGCTGGAATTTGTATTGAACATAGCAAAGAAGTTATTGCCATCTGCCATTCATCAGCTGGTGCCATGCAATGCCCAATGAGGCAAATACACGTCTGCAGTGTACAGAGTCTTGCACAGGCGAGATGAGACCTCACCGCTACGGAAGCACTTCTTCTGGTCTTGGACAAGGCCTAATTTACATGTGGTTTCCCTCCATCTTTAATGGCACTGCAGGCTGAAAAGCCATGGTTTGTTGGGTTTCCCTCGGCAAAATCAGTGGGTACAATGGATGTAAAACCTGCCACCAATCACTGTTACAAAAAGCAGTTACTTGGTTCGCTTTTGTATGCAGTTCCTCTGTTGGGCAATGCAGGAATTGGTAGACATAATGTTGACAGAAAAATGTTCCTTCTGGCCTTTAAATCAGTCGAGTAAACGTTTTCACTAAACCATTCTTGGAGGCTTACCGAAGGGAATCAGGTGAATTCAAGAGCAGTGAATGTTAGAATGGGCCTCTGCTTGCTGTGCAGACAACATTGTGTTAAAGGATGAGCACAGCAAAATTCCAGAGACCCTTCATTTGAAGGAGGAATAGGGGCCTGATTGACTTTAACTTTATAAGACTAGAGTGTTTTGTAAATTATACTGTATGCAAGATGGCGGATGAGTACATCCAAGGAGGTTTGTCTTTAATGAGCACGAGAAGACTAAATTGTCAACAAGGTTCTTTTGTGGACAGACAAAACTCCAGGAAGTAGTGAATGGTATTGAAGACAATGGATCTAAGGATCCATTACAGTGAAGAAGAATTCAGTGGGGAATGAAACCAACTTAATATGGAATAATGTATTTAGACCTCGCTGGACAGCGGTAAATGTGAGGTTTCAAAAAGGCTAGCAGTTCAGGTCCAGTGAGGGACCATCATTAAAACAAGTGCTCTAGGAGAAGCAGGATATGAGAACAACCGTTCGAAAAGCTATACTGTAAGATAACTAAGCAAGTTATTTGCTTGCATCAGAGATCTGCCTTCCGTTCAACCTGCAGTGCAATATACAAATGTGATATCATGATTAGTAATGGGAACCATTCGGACTGCAGGAATTAAAGTAGTGGTGGGAGTGCGTGTCAACCTTAAGACTGAGGGTCTATGTATAATAAACACCGACAGGTGTTAAAACGGTGGAGTAAATACAATGAACCACTGTCTTTCACTAAACTTCGTAAATTTAAACGCGATACGTTCGATCATTTGAACGATATCGTATATACTTAGCAGGAGTTTTACCACCATAGAAACGTGAGTAGAAGTAGAACCAACAACCCAACAATTCTAATTCAGGTAGTGACAGTAGTAACAGCAGTGTAGGTGAGCTTATACCGAGAGATCAGACACGAACAGACAACACATCAAGGAACAACACCTGGGACCCTGATTCCCCACCCAACACCATCACAATCTGGTATAACTGCGAGTACAACAGGTGCTTTTTTAGGCCTGAGGGACAGACCAAAAGAAAAAGAAAAACACGACGAGGCAAGAAAAACACAAAAAGGAAGAAACAAATAAGTGAAAATCTATTCATCAATCTATCAAGTAAAAATCTCACTAGTGGCCAACTCGAAATCTTAAACCGCAGTCTCTCCTTTGTACCAACTTGCAACACATCACTGTTTGAAGAAAAGATCTGTTTTCACAGATTATTGAGGAAACCGAGATTGAAGATGTTTTTTGAATCCGATTCGGACCAAGAATCACAGGCTCCAGATGATGACAACTTACAGATTCGCCCCAAAAGTACTTTCGATCCACAGATTCAAAACTCGATTTTGGACCTCTTCGAGAAGAGTGTCATTTATGACCTTAAAAGAATCAACTACCATAGTACTAAACCAGTGAATATCAAGAATAGCCAACTAGAACATGTGGAACAACTGGCCAAAGACGAAGACCTTACTATCAAACCTGCAGATAAGGTTGGGGCTATTGTCATCATGGATTCATCCTACTACACACGGAGATGTCTGGAACTACTTAACAACACTGTCACCTACACAAAACTTGACAATGACCCATTACATAGAATCAAAGCCATTATTGAGAAAGCCATTGATAACGCTTTGGAAAACAATTGGATCGATGTAAAAACAAGTCAGTTCCTTATAAACAAATACCCAATCACGCCTGTGTTCTATGGCCTACCCAAGGTCCATAAAGATAATGTAAATCCCCCATTAAGACCAATAGTAGCAGGTACAGATAGCCTGTTTGACCCATTGGCCATCTATGTGGACCGCTTACTTCAACCCTTAATCCAGGAAATACCAACTTACCTGAAGGACACTACAGACTTTCTCAACTGCCTATAGGAAATTAAAGCCCTAGACACCAGCTGCATACTTTTCAGCATGGATGTATGTAGCCTCTATTCCCCACATCGATGGGATAAATGCTGTACTTTGGCTCTTGTTGAATCACACAAGTATAAGAGCGAACAATGAGTTTGTTGTGGAACTATTAGAAATAATACTCTACAACAGTTACTTTCGTTTTCAGGACCAATACTATGTACAATCCTCAGGAACTTCAATGGTGTCGGCCATGGCTCCGGTTTATGCGAACACATACATGTATACATTTGAAAAAGAAAATGTATTGGATCATCCACTATGGTCACTTAAGATCTTGATCTGGAAACGATACATAGATGATATCTTCGGTATCTGGTGCGGAACACGAGATGAATTGGATCTCTTTTTGGAACATCTGAATTCAGTGAATAATACAATCAAATTCACAATGGAAGTAGGAGAACCTTCATTACATTTTTTAGATGTGAGCTTGCAGATAAGGAGGGCCACATCGAAACCACGGTGTATCATAAACCAACAGATGTGAACAATCTTCTACATTTTAGCAGTTTCCATCCGAAACCTATGCTAAAAAGTCTCCCATTTAGTCAAATGTTAAGATTGAAGAGAATTATCTCAGACCCAGCAGGCCTTGACTCAGAATGTTCACTCTTGGTTGAACGGTTTGGATCCAGGGGTTATCCAGATACAGTCACAGGAGAAGCCCGTAATAGATCAGCTACCTTCACGAAGGAACAACTCCGCATTCCGAAAGTCAAGGATAAGTCCACACGACTACTTTATATCTCTAAGTACTCACGTCAGAGTTTCCAAATCAGTAAAACTTTGCGTAAAAACTGGACCATTCTACACAACGACCCTGCTCTTTTGAAATTATTTCCCAAAGCACCGATGATGGCTTTTAAACGTGGGCACAATCTCAAAGACAAATTAGTGAGAGCGGAAAGACATCCTAAGGACAAACAACTTGTATTGAGCACTAGAAAGAAGGGCACCTTTCCCTGCCTGAACTGTACGAATTGCAACAATGTCATAAAAGGGGAAACGATATCTCACCCACAAACTGGGAAGAAACTGAAAATCAGAGACTTTGCTACCTGCCTTTCCGCAGGAGTCCTTTACACATTAAAATGTCCCTGCGGGAAATTATATATAGGTCAAACAACAAGACCTGTTAAAGAAAGATAGTCTAAATACAAATCCACCATCAGGTGTAAGAACCTCAGATCCCCAGTGGCAAGGCATTTTATCGAACACCAGCATACGAAAGCACAAATTAAATTTCAAGTTGTAGAAATTGTCAAACGACCACACAGGGGTGGTAATTATCAATCCCTACTGTCACAGCGAGAGAAGTACTGGATTCACACACTGGATACTCTTCAACCTAAGGGTTTGAACGAGGAATTCTCTCTGAGTTGCTTTTTATAGATAACTGCTAAACTATAATCACAGGTCACACCGTCAACCACTGTATGTAAGTGATTGTAACCCATCCCTTGTTTTTAACTATGTCTTTCACCATTTTTCTCTCTCTAACCATGGTGACTCTGCTAAGCATTCAGGGGAGGTGTGATTTCCTCTGTATGACCTGTACATATGGCCTGTATATATCCTCTTAACTGTTTGTATCTGCTCATGAATGACCAATTGAGGTAACCCCCTATCGGCTCGTACTTTGTATTAGTCATATGGTACACTGCAATCTGTTTATTTCTGTTTTCAATCTCCTTGTTACTGACCAAATTTGATTGACTATATAATGAGAAGCCTCTTGGCCCTGTATGATTTGTTCTGTATCACTAAGAGTAACCACATGTACTATTTGCATTTTCTATCATGATCACAATGAATGTTGTTATCTTTACAAATTTCTGTTTCATTGGGACTAAAGCAATATGATGCGATGCAGTGGTGAACATCAGAATTTCTATGGTTCACCATTGATACTATTCACTCTATATTTCTTTATATTTTCCTATATCTGTCTAGTTCTTATGAGCGCGTCTATATTCTTCACCCTTTCAAGATGGCTTCCCATTTCTTACTGATCGGCATCTGCACCCTTTTCTATGTCGATACCCCGATTCTTTTTCCTTCTTGGCGGCTTGACTCCAGCGCAGCACGTTTCCTAGGTAACGACCGCGCTGAGTCACTGTCTGCCGGGTCCAGTTTGCATACACCTTGTTCCTTGAACTGAACAGGTAAGCGACTGTAATCCGTTACTCTCTGCCCGAGCGGAAGGCCCATGGCATATTGCTAACCATAATATCAGACATACATGTGTTTTTATTTAGGTGCTAGCAGTACATGGTTTCCAACAGACGCCCTGCATCTGATCTCTGCTACCTCCCGACATTCGTTGTCCACGCGGATGCCTCAGTTGCCTAGGTTATTCGCCATGCAACCTGAGTGAGTGTATACATTAATCCGTGCCCGGTTTGAATTTAGCATTTTCTTTGAAATCTCATTGAGCACATATAATGCTTTTGATTAACTAAGTCCATACATAGGCGGCTTTTTGCCACTCTTAAATTCGCTCCCTATGCACAAATTTTCCTGTGTCCAACACTTGTTCACGCTGTATTGTATACCCCTCCCCACAGGTGGACCTTACTCAACTCACCTCTTTTGGAATGGGTTCGTTTATAAGCACAAGGTGGACATCTTGAATATATTAGTTCACTCTTTTTACTACACCGGGACTTTAGTATTCTGCTCTTTACCATCGCCCCAGCATCTTGCGATATTTATTGCTTGTTAGTATTCTACTGTCATTGAAATGAAATTTTTTCTTCTGTCTCCTTGAATTGTTGAAAATAGTCCAATTAGGCCCTTTTGAAGAAGAGGGACTCCTCGAAACGCGTCGGCCACCCCATAATTGGACAGCATCATCTATTGCTTCTTCGCAGTTTTTAATATGCTAAATGTTACCAATTATTTCTTGCAACTGAATGTGCCTCTAAGCAAATGTTGTTCTTTTGCCAAATAAACTGTTATGTTTTCAATTGACAAACTACTGTTATGTTTACATGTTTGAATGCCCTTTGTGGCATCAGAAATTAGTGTGCAGGGGACGGGAGGGCCCCACCTTTGGGTCCTCTTTCATTTCTCTCTCACTAAACTCACCCAGGGGTCCACAAAGCAACAGATGAATTAAAAAAGGCTTTGTTGTGCATTTAAGGGCTGCATTTGATTGGGTTCTTCAACCAACGTCTTGCACAAAAGCTGCCACATTGGGCAGTATAGGGTAGCTGATCCTCATAGGGGCACTACACCAGCAGGCCTGGTCTAGAGGGAGCCTTGTGCAAAGGGGCAAACGTGCAAGTTTGATAGCATTAAAAAGGGTTTCATTACGGCACCCATCTTATTAACTTGCATTCAACAGATCTAAACCAATTCCAGCTGTCCTCTAATTGCTCTCCTTTATTAAGGCATTGGCAGACTGTCATATGGCGATCAAGCCATTATTTTAGACAGCAGTAGAGTTTGTTTGCAAAAATAGGTGGCCTGCTTGAAAGGATTGTGAAATTAACTTTTCAAGGGGGGGGGGGGGGGGTTGGTTGGATGCTGGTTGTAGATGATGCGGAACAGGCTTGATGTCTGTGTGGAGGTTCCGCCGTCTTGAACTAAGTAACATTTGAAACATGCGGCTAAAATCAAGAGGGATATAGTTGACTTACAATCCTTCAACACAGCAACTAGGGTTTGAAATTTGAACCTCTTTCATGGAGCAGGATTAGGAGGTCAAAATGAAGAAGATGGGCATTCCAGAAAGCCCCTGATTGTCAAGCTAAGGACATTCCATTTGAAACTATTTGAGCCCTGGTGGCTCCGCTACCTTGGCTGAACCTTTCTGCATTCATTTTGTTCCATATTGAATCAAACTTTTCCAGAATGTGTAAAATGTACTTAACATGGGATTCTAAACTATTGGAAATCGACAAAATGGCTCTTTTAATGCAAGTACGAAAGGCATTTAAATGGAAGGAATATCCCTTCAAGTTGGCTTCAGCACAAAGATGAAATGGTTTCATTTAAATCTCGAGATATATATTATGAGATTAACTTAATTCCAGACGAGAAAGAGTCTAACAGAGGTCCTTCAAGTAATATTAAGAATGGAGACCCTAAAGTAAGGTTTGCATAAAATACTTTCCAGGTTGGGGGAGGTGGTACCTGATTTTGTAAGTTTCTGTATCCATGTTTATGGGCCTCAAAGGGGTATTCTGAAACTATTGTTATTGGATATTGGGTGTTACACAGTGCAGGAGGCCTGTATGGGACACTTAGTATTGCCCTTTGTAAATTCTCAGTATGAGGCTGGAGTGAAAATGGCGCATACAACGAAGTAGAGTGTAGGTGCTCAAAGGAGGAAAGGGAATGGTTGTGCCTTTGTAAGGTGTTTTGATGTAGCAATTTTAGAAATTGTTAAAGACAGGTGTATTTAGGAAACGTACATAACCGAAGAGCTTTTAGGTGCATTTCTATTCCTGTGCATTGAGAAGATATTTTGTAATCATATTATGGATATATCTGAGTAACGTTAATTGTGGTGCTAGCTCACAGCGCTAAGCCCCAGGCAAACGTATGGGTGATCTACCTTCTTCTACTTACAGGGTCACTTAAAGTGGTTAGGGCACACCTGGGGCCTTCTATGCTTCTTGGTTACCCTCTATCATGGTTGGGATGGACTCCAGGATTGAACACAAGTAAAACGTCCTACAAGAGGGCAGCTGCAGATCTCAAAGCAATGACATAATTGCAACATGGGGCGGTCATGATGGGAGGACTACATGGTGATTCCGCTCCCTTCTTTGCTCGAAGTGTGGCGTTCCAACAGATCTCAAGATAGGGGTACTTTGCAAGGAACACCATGCTGCCTACTCATAAATGCAAACCCAAAGGGGCTGCCAAGATCTTTGGGTCATTCTGCCACGAGCGTTCCCTGCACCAGTATTATCATGGCCATTCTGTTCAGGTCAGTTCTTAGTAATCACCCGTAGCTATTGTTTTGATGGTCGTGTCCTACGCTCACTCTGTGTTCCCCTCGCTACTTGCCCTGATTTTACATCACCTGGTAGTATTGGTCCCTTTGTGTTTCCCTCCCACATTCCTGCTCGCCGGCCTTTCCTGCTTTCTGCCCTCAGCTTCTCAATATCCTCTGCTTGCACCAGCGTTCTTCAGGATCAGTAGTCCCCTCTTCGGTTCTGTAGAAGGCTCCTTCCCTGGATGTATCCAGAACCCCATCCTGCTAGTTCTCAGATCTCCTTGTTCCATCTGAGGAAAGCAAGTGTGGTCTTGTGATAGGGAGGGCAATGTCTCTTCCCCAAAACAAGCAAGTCCAGCTAAGACCTGCCCACGACAAGTTATTTAAAAAAGCTCCCTGTATTGATGACCACATTCCCTTCAGGGTCATGGAAAGTCATACTGTTGTGCAATGGAAGCGCAGCGCGAGGATTCGAGCTATAATTGCTCCCAAGGATATGGTACCTTTGAAAAACAATTATAATGTGGATGTACCAACACTACTGAAAAAACAGCCTTAAAAATGGATAAAACGGCTGATTTCAACAACATGTCTTTAGCATCTAATATTCTACTTTCAAGTAAAAGCAATACAAATAGGAGTGGCTCTTATTCGGCAGGACAGGGATATTTCCAGGCAACTATGGGTCGGCTCTCAGGACAAAATGTAGCACTTATTCTAACTACAGGTTTTGTATGATGGTAGCACCTCCGTGCTTGTACTGCTAAATCTCTCTGTGACATGTTCTACTAAGGAGCTTTTAGTTCTGCTAGTTATTGTTACTCGAAGGGTTGGGGCTTGGCCGCAAACAAAGTGCTTATGAATTAACAAACACAACATGCTTAAATGGCACTTCCAGGTCATTAACGCTTCAGTAGATTCTTCAGTACCTTACATGGAGGAGTTGGGCAATTTAGTCACATGGCATAGCATCTCCATCCATCGCTACGACTATGGTGCACTGCTGTTTATCCGTGTGCCCAGGGTACACGAAGTGAAACTCAAAGGCTGCTTTGCCAGCCACTAAACTATGGACGTCTAGCAATTTCGAGAAGTTCAATATCAAAAATTTATTTTGTATCTTGCAGAGAGCCAACGAAAGATGCCTTCAGGGCTGTGGGTGCCTGACCTTGCAGTGAAAGAACGCGTTACAAGATGTCTTCTTATGCCAAGCCCTGGATTTCATCGCATGTGCAGACTTACCCATGACTCCGGGCTCAGCTCCATACGTGCACCATGATCTCTCTGAAGGCAACATCTCAAACGCACACAGAATTGCTGATTGATCAGGACAGAGTCTTGGAAATTTATCCAGCAGTGCCTCTCGCTCATTGAAGGTTTTTAAGGTGCGCCATAGGATAACTCTGGATTCCTCTTTGCGGCAGGGAAAGGGAGTGGTCATTTATTATTATGGTAAACATGGTCTTCAGTGTGATGTTTACGGATCGAGGCTAGCAAACTATATGTTCACATGAATGTGAGGCCCAGTTATATTAGAGTGCATTAACGAGTCCACAGAAGTGAGGCATGAGCGGCCATAAAGTGCCATGGCCAGGGCTGAAGTCAAGGGTACACGCGGGAGGTCGGAGTCCCACACTTTTTCTGATGTCCCCCCACTTTTTTCAGAGGGCACCTTGATATGATAATTTCTGGGGACACCACATTCAATTGATATGTTGATGAGTCCCCCCACTTTTTCTTTTTCGGACTTAACCCCTGGCAACGGCTGCTGGGGTTCTGGAAGCTGCGCGTGGCTCTATGTCGGCAATGAGAGGCTAGGATTGACAGCTTAATTGCTGGTAGGCAGGTGAAGCCAGAAGCTTATACTGTGGTTCAAGTCCTGCTAGGTAAGATTTATGTGTGGCTTTTGAAACCGATGAGGCAATCAATACAAACGATGGCGCAGCGAATGTGCTTCATCAGCAGTTGGAAACGAGTTGTGTAGGGGACACGCAGAGGCACAGATTGTATGGAGATCTACTGTACATATGGAAGGTGCATCTAATACAGTAATTATCCAAGTTCCAGAAACTGAATTGGTAAAACAATGCAAGCAGTAGAGTTGGTCATTCATTCCATAGGTGACAATGAGTCCGTTTCCGACGATTGTGCACGAAAAGATCATCAATGTAAACTTGGGTTGCAGAAACCCAGACCCCATTGATTTGCTAAAGTTTTTGGGAAGTCTATTTACCATCCATAGTCAGGATTAGAGGAAGCAGTGTAGCCACTGATGTTATATGAGCATTGTGCTTCCAGTGAGCTTCATCAGGACACAGCATGTGACCACCACGAAAAGCAATTACAGTAAGCAGTTGAGGCTGAGCTTTCCAAAGTTCGGTTCTCACTCACCATAACTGGTGATCAGTCGATAAGAACTGTCCTGAAGATTTCCACCCAGTTTATGATCGAATAACAGATGTCGTGAGTTTGGGCTCTTTAACATTTGTGGAGGACAAGCAGACACTCTGAGCAAACCCTCAACCAATCACGAAATCGAGACATTTCCAAAGTCAACAAGGAAGTGTATGGTTACCATTGTTAGTCTCAAAAAGGCTTGAGGTTGTTGCTTATTCAGATATGTTGGCAGATAGGGGAGTGCGTACACTATTAATATTTCCTGACACAGCTTTTTTTGAGATTTCCTATAAATCTCAAGTAGTCAACCTTCTAGGGTGTTAAGGGCCCTTGTTCAAAGATCTACCGATGAATTCTCAACGTGCATGCATCGAAGTATTCAACCACACAACTTACGATGGCAACACACGCACAGAGGCAGACAAAAATATACACACTGACACACTCGCACATAAATGTTGCACAAAGGCGCATACACAAAGGTAGGTTGGCTGTTAATGGAAACCGGCACGTGGAAACACACGTGATTAATGGTGCCAAGATTAGATTTTAATTCAGTGTATGCCATCATCACAATCATTTCTTTTGTGTTTAACACCTGGAAAATTCAGCAACTGGATCTAATTAGGTACACTTCAGAGAAATGTAAGAAGCAGACATGCAGAGCAACATCAATAATCGCGCAATTTGGGACATTTTCTAATGTACCGCATGGATTCAGTTTCTGTTTATAGTTGACTGAGCCAATGAAAATATAAAAGCATTGTTTTCTAATCTAATTTGTTGCATGAGTGTTAAAATGCGTGCAGAGGCTGAAGACAGACACTCACGACTGAAACTGTTTACAGTTAGGTCGCACAGTTGCTATGCCTAATATCGCCTTGGTTCTGTGTAATTCATTTTCCGTTCACCTTTCCAGCCATCCCCCGCCAGGAGAAGCTGGAAGGCGAAGCAGCAGTGAGCCCTTCTTTCACAGACAAAATGAGAAGGAAATCCTATAATCAAATTACGATTAATCTAATTACAGGACAATCCCACAATTTAATTTACGGAATATTGAGGACCACAAACATATTATAAATCTCTGAAGTTTGCGTTATTAAATTACATTTCAAAAGCAGTACCCGCTTCGGCATGCATTGATATCAGTCTATTTAAAATTTGCTAACAAGACACAGGTTTGGACCAATCACAATAGCTGTAATACACAACACATGTATGAATGACGGTTTATGAAAAAATGCCTGCATGGGCCAATAATGGCACACGAGTGAAAATGGGAGAGTGCTGCAGCTGCTATTAATGAGGAACAGGAACTTATTTAGACAGCCAAAAATCACAATGTTTTGCTCTTTTTCTCCCTTCCCCTCCCCTAAAATCCCTTTCAGTCCATTGCGCTGCAATGGGAAGTTTAGCAGTGCTTCCAATTTATTCCCACAACTTTTTGATTGGTGGTGTGTCTTTCCTTACAAGTTGAGCATCAACTTTCTGATTTACAAAACCTTTCGAAAATGCTTTATCATCAAGTGGCAAAGATTAGTGGTAATCTTCCAGACAGATCAAGCATAGTATTTTTGTTTCAACAGGAAGTAAGTCTGGCAGAGGCCTTTTAGTTTAATCCATTATGACACTTGAATAAAACGACATTGGGCAATATAAGATAGCCTTCTTATTTGAGTAATCGTTATGAGAAGATATGCATTTTTTAAAATCTTTTATAATACAGAACAATGTGAATTGATCTGAAACTACATATCAACACCTGAGAAACCCTTGATGCACAAGTCTTAAATAGTTTAAGGAACACAAACAGGTTAACCATACGGGTCAGTGCCCACGCAGATTTTTTTTTTAAAATAATGACCACAGGCCATGACCGTAAATTTGAGCAGGTGGATTGTGCCAAGCATGGATGGCTTGGAGGAATAAGTATCGATCCACCTCAAACGTACACAGCAATCAGTGTTGATCACCTCCCAAGGAACTTGTCTGCTACAATGAAAGAATAGCAATGGGAAATTGACGGTGGGTACTATCAGAAAGCAAGGAAAATCAGAACTAAGGCAAATTAAAACTTCAAGGTCAACCAATGTTGATCACTTCTGCTTATCTCACATCGGTTCTTCTGGACTGCTGTCAAATGCTAAAAGCAGGGCTTTTCCCAAAATGTGTTGGCATTGTAAAAACAAGGCCTCCCAGACACATGTTCGAATATCCATCATTCCTCATCCTGGCAAAGGGTCCGGTCAACAAGGACTAGGCTTTCAAGACGAGAGTACCTCATTGGGCCCAGCATTATTTTTGGCTATAAAGGTCACCCTCTAAATGCCCTTAGGGTTAATTTTTCATGAGTGCAGGAGGAAAGGGCTTTGGGATTTAGGATTTCCCACTGGAAAGACAATGCCAACATGGTTTATATAAATAGTCCAATGTGCTTCGTCATCTGTACTGACCGGAGAAGACTGTGGAATGGTGCCTGAGAGTACATACATTTCATGACACTGTGGAGCCTACCTGAATACTGATCATATATATTTATTCCTCCAGTACTATTTTATTATAAATGTATATCTGGCACATACGGACTGCTATTGGGATCAACTTCTAATGATTAGTATTGGGACAATAGAAGGAGCTGGACTGAGCTTCCAGGTGAAGGAAACTATCCGGTTACTGTTCAACCACAGCCAAATCAAACTCGAACAATTTATGCATTTACAGATCCATTCTGAGCCTGGGATACTCTTCTACAGAATAATAAAGATCTTATAGGAGAGACAAAGATTCTCTGGTTCCAGAGGCGTCCTTGTCCCCAGAGTAGATGCTTTGCTAGGGGGAGACACTAACAATAGATGTTTTATTTTATCTGCATATGGCATCATTTTAATTATGCTCTATTGACAGAAAATAGGAATGGGAGGATATTCTTGCCACATATAGACACAATCCGATGCTATAGTTTAACTCCCCTCCCCCAAAATCATAATTTTCTTAAATAAGGCAAATTATAGAAGCTTGAAGTATGCCACTGTATTCTCCAGTGAAATGATGTTAATAAATCAAACTGTCAATTTAATATTGAATTACTGAACTAAAATTAGTTTTGTAAGCCTCTAGAGCTAATAAACATTTGGAATTCATCTCACAAAAAGAAACCAATATTACCAACTGATGTGGTTTTCCTTTAGAATAGCAGTCTGGGAGGCCACCAGGGGGCGCGCAGGCAATGGCTGCCTGAGTGTATCGCTCCCGCCGTAGCTGGGCCGTATCAGGGAATTGAGCCCCCCCGGTGCCCCCCAGGCGGATGAGACAGGACGGAAAGGTGTGGTGAACCCCCCGGGCATCTAGCGAGCGAAAGAGCGACGCTCGGAGCCCCCGGGATCGAGGAGAACGAGACCCGTGGTTTCGGGCAGATACAGGGCTGAGCCGGATAAGCGCGGGGACCGGAGGTACCTCCAGGGCGGAGCCGCGTCCCTCCCCCCCTCGGCTTCCGAGGTCTGGGAACCAGCGGGATAGCCTGCCCCGCACCAGGACGGGCGGAGCTCGGACAAGGCCTGGCCCGGAGCAGGAGGACAGGCGGACAAGCGCGGCGCTCCACACGTGCGGAACCCGGAACTACGCCACCCTCCCGAGAGTTATTTTGGCGACGACGGGCAGTCCCCGGGTGCGAGGCCCCCGCCGGACCTTGGTGGGGCGAGTGCCCGCCCGGGAAGACAGAGTTACCCCCCCCTCGCTGGGGGCCGCGGAGGCCCGAGGAGGGCGACCCAGGCATTCTGGCCCACAAAGATCGACGGACGGAAGGACGGGGGGGAAGGCCCAACGGACTGGCGGCTGACCCTACAGGGATTTCGCTTTAAGGAAATGGCGTCCAGCAGTAGAAGCCAGAGTCCCCTCCAGAGACCTGAACAGACAGAACAAGCCTCAGACCCCCCCGTATCTGCCATGGAGAGAGGCTTCGCCTCTGTATTACAGGAGATCAGGGATATGCGCTCGGACATCGCCCAAAAATTTGAAAAAATAGACCAGAGGGTGGACAAGGTCGAGGACAGATTATTGCAAGTGGAGGCCAACCAAACATCAATGACGACCCTGGAGATGGACCTGGGAATGAGAATAACGGCCCTGGAAAAGAGAGAAGAGGAAAGGTCCAGGCAAATGGATGACTTTGAAAATAGGGAGAGGAGGAACAATCTTAGACTCTTCGGGATTCCAGAACAGGAAGGGGAAACGGAGAGAGACATCACGCACACGGTGAGGGACATGATCACCCTCCTCTTCGCCGGTGAGATGACCACGGAACCCACGTTCGATAGAGTGCACAGAGCGGGGGGCAGGGCGGGGGGCCCCCGCTCTGTATTGGTCCGGTTCCACTACTACACTGAAAAAACCAAGGTACTGGAAGAAGCCAGGAAGGCCCGGGAGATCACTTATAACAATGCCCAGATCTCGATTTACCAGGATCTCTCAGCCTATACTCTGGCCAAACGCAGGATGTGTCGTCCACTAACGATCCTGTTGAAAGATAAGGGGGTCCGTTACCGCTGGGGATACCCCTTCTCATTGTCCTTTGAATACATGGGCCAGCGGTCGACCCTGACCACGGAGGACGACATACGGATGGCCATCCAGGACTATGTGGGGGACCCGGACCCCAGGAGGGCCCCGTCGGGGCCCGGGAGAGAAGGCTCGGGGAGTCCGGGCCCATCCAGGGACAGGAGACGCAAAACCGGAGCGAGAAAATTCAGAAAAATGAATACCCCCTCGCCGTCCAAGGAGGGAGAGCGGAACGATCCTGAAGGCTGAGACCTGCAGAGTCACGGGGGACGTTGGGAATAACCAGCGGATTCACCGCTACCAGGCCCCATACGAACAGCAAGTATGATGGAACCAGGGAGGGGGACAGCAAAGCGGGGGGAGAGGGGGGGCTCATAAGGACAAGCATCAGAATGAATGCCCGGCTGCGGCGGGTAAGCTGGTGGTTCGGCCAGTAGCCAGGGATGGCGGATCTACTTGGCCGGACGCCAGGGAAGGGGGAGGGGGGTCACGTAGTTGGGGTTGTTCAGTTTGGGGAAGGGGGGCAGTTAGGGTTTTGTTTTTGGCCCGCCCGGGGGGAAGGGGAGGGGGGAGACGGGGGACAAAATACTGATTTAAGAGAGCACGCCAGGAAGAACGAGATATGTGCGTTGGCCGGGAGCGAGGAGTTTCTAGATCATGGCTGACAGTCTGCCCTCTCTGGGCGTGGGTTCCCTAAATGTACGGGGCTTAAACACCCCCATGAAGAGGTCCCTGGTCTGCAGGGAGTTCAGGAGGTCCAAACTCGACTTCCTTCTTGTGCAGGAGACGCACTGGCCGCGGGGTAAGGAGCCCAAAATGCGGGGGGGGGGAATAGGGGAGGTCTTCAGTGCCTCTCACAGAGGCAAAAAGAGGGGAGTTGCCATTTTGGTATCGAGGAATATAGGATTTGAGAACGAGGCCATGTTGAAGGACCCGGAGGGTCGCTACTTGATGTTGCGGGGGTCCCTCCAGGGGGCCCCAATTACCCTAGTGGTGATTTATGCTCCAAATGAAGGCCAGTCCCTATTCTGGGCAAAGGTAGGGGACAAAATCAAACAATTCTCCCATGGCTCTGTGGTGGTGGGCGGGGACTTTAATATGGTCTTAGACCCTAACCGGGACAGAAAACGAACAGGCCCGCAGCGCGCTAGGGCGGCGGACGAGATCATGGCACGCAACTTCCAGGGGGTCAATCATGACCTGGGACTGTTGGACACGATCCCGACCCCCAGAACGGACACCCCCCACTTCACCTTCTATTCGGCCACTCATGCATCGTTCTCTAGGATCGATTACATTTTGGTGGACGAGATCCTGCACCCCTTCACCTCGGGCCACAGGGTTGACCCTGTTCCCTGGTCCGACCATGACCTGGTCCGTATTACGATAGCGAGGGGAGGTCTAAATGAACGAAGGGGGAGGTGGAAATGTAACGACTCTTTGCTGAAGGACGAGGTACGAGCCCAGGAAATACTCGAGGCCATTAAAGATTTCTTTGATATGAACGACAATGGGGAGGTGGGGGTGCACACCCTATGGGATGCCTTTAAAGCCACCTTACGAGGAGTCCTGATTAAAATGGGTGCCCAGAAAAAGAGGGAAAGGGAGGTTCAAGAGAGACGACTGAGGGACAAAATAGCCCGGCTTCAACCGGGGGGGCTCCCCTCAGCCCCCTTGGAGCGTGACCAGATAACCGCCTTGGAGGACTGTAGGCTCCAGCTGAGGGACCTCCTCCTCCACCAGACAGAGAGGAACCTCCAACTAGTAAAGCAAAAGTATTATGAAAAAGGGGATAAGGCTGACAGGATTTTAGCCTGGAAGCTGAGGGAGGAACAGAGGAGCAGATTGGTGAAAGCGGTTAGGAGTGAAGAGGGGGTGATAGGGTATGACTCAACCCACATTGGAGAGGCCTTCCGCCAATACTACGAGAAACTATACTCGTCCGAATTTAACGGGAGGGAGGCGGAGATAGAGGGGTTCTTGGACTCAATGCGGGTTCCGGGCTTGTCAGGAGAAATGGCGGAAGGGTTGGAGGGCCCAGTCACGGAGGAGGAGGTGGAGCGGGCGATTAGGGGTATGAAAGGGGGCACATCACCCGGGGAGGATGGGTACACAACCTATTTCTATAAGAGGTTCTGCTCCGCTCTGTCCCCTTATTTGGTCAGGGTATTCAATGCAGTGCTGGAAGGAGGTACCCTCCCGGACTCCATGATGGAGGCGATAATAGTAGTGCTTCCCAAGGACGGTAGAGACCCCTTGGAGTGCTCCTCCTACCGCCCGATGTCCTTATTGAACACTGATGTGAAGATCTTAGCGAAGGTGATCGGGGGACGAGTGGAAGGGGTCCTCCTGAAGCTGGTTCATGGAGATCAGGTGGGGTTCATCAGGGGGAGACAGGGCTCGGATAACATCCGAAAAACTATAACCTGCTACATTACGCCCAGGAGTCAGATCTTGACGCGTGCCTCTTATCGCTTGACTCGGAAAAGGCGTTTGACAGGGTGGAGTGGAGGTTTATGGACCTCACCCTCAGGAAAATGGGCTTTGGGGCACACATAATGAGCTGGATATCGGCCCTGTATAGGGCCCCGAGGGCTAGGGTCCAGGTGAACGGCAGGCTGACGGAGTCCTTCCCCCTTACGCGGGGAACACGGCAGGGTTGCCCGCTCTCCCCCCTCATCTATGTCCTTGCAATGGAACCCCTGGCCATAGCGGTCAGAACACACCCAGATATCAGGGGGATCCAGAGAGGGGAGGTAGAATTTAAACTCTCCCTGTTCGCCGATGATATTCTGGCCTATCTGGTGGACCCGAGAACCTCGCTCCCCCCCCTCATGTCCTTGATGGCGGTATATGGGCGCCTCTCGGGGCTTAAGATAAACGCCTCAAAATCAGTCCTGCTCCCCATGAGAACGGTGGACTCGGTCTTAGATCCTATGTCCAGCTTTGATGGGATTAGGGTGGGCAAATCCTCCATCCGGTACCTGGGCGTCCTCATCACTCGGAACCTGTCCAACCTCGCCCCAGCGAATTACGATCCTGTCATGGCAAGGGTCACCGCGGACTTGAGGAGATGGGGGACGATGATCCTGTCCTGGTACGGCCGAATGACGGCTGTGAAGATGAACGTACTCCCATGCTTATTGTACCTCTTCACCGCCCTCCCAACTAACGTACCCGAACACACTTTCAGGGCCCTCCAGAATGCAGTGAGGGAGTTCATATGGCAAGGTAGGACCCCGAGGACAGCGAGAGCGGTCCTAACCCTTCCGAGGGAGAGGGAGGGTTTGGGTTACCGGACTTCCGACTTTATTTTCGTGCGGCCCAGCTGCGAGTGTTTCTTGATGAAGGAGGGGCTAGGCACGTATTGGACGTACCTGGAGGATATGGACGCTCACCCACTCAAAGTTAGGGACCTCCTGTGGGCCCCTAGTAAATTCATTCCCAATAGATTAAAATCACACCCAACGCTGGGTGTCCTCTGGGCGATCTGGCGGGAAGGCCCTCAGACAGCACACCTAACGACTTGGCCGTCCCCGTTATCATCACTATGGGGACACCCCTTCAGACTGGGAAGCAGGGGGTTCCGTAACGCTCAAGCCTGGTCGGACTCGGGGATGGAATGGGCGGGGCAAATGTTCAAGGAGGGGGAAATTCGCCCATACGAGGAAGTGAAAGAAGCCCTGGGTCGGGGAGCCCTCTCCATCTTTGATTATCTCCGCTTGAAGGGGATCTTGTGTGACCAGGCCTGGGGACAGAACCTGAATAGGCAGCTGACTCCCTTCAAAAAATTTGTGGATACAGCAACCTCTAGGAAGGGGGCGGTATCAGGGATGTACAAAATACTAAACACTGTCAACCTAGAGGAGAGGAGGAGGTTTCGTATTTTCTGGGATGATCTGGCGGGGGAGGAGATTTCGGAGGACGCTTGGGCAAGGATATTTAAGATTGCTTTCCATGGGAATTTGTTCACGGCGGACATGGAGCATAACTTTAAGATCCTGCAGGGATGGCATAGAGATCCTGCGAAACTAGCGAAAATGTTCACGGGAGTGTCCCCCGCGTGCCCGAGAGGGTGTGATCAGGTTGGCACGAGAGCTCACATGTGGTGGCACTGCCCGAAAGTCCAGGCATATTGGGCGGAGGTACGAGGCTGGATCGCTGAAATCACTGAGGACATGCTCCCCCAGAACCCTTTGACAATGCTGCTGGGCCTCCCCCCGGAGAATACAGAGATACTTAGATACCCAAGGATGTGGGAAACCATGCTGAGGGCGGGGAGGGTGGCCCTGGCACAAAAGTGGAAGAGCCCAGAGACCCCAACGAAGGAGGTCTGGTTGAAAAAGGTCAAGCACATGTTTCTAATGGACAAACTGACGGCAATGATGAACAATAAACTGGGTACTTTCCAGGCGAACTGGTTTGGTGTACAGCAGTCCTGGGGATGGGATGTGCATTGAGCTAAGAGGAGAGAAAGTAGGGGACCGGGAGCCCACGGCCCGGGAACAGGCGGATGAGTTGCAGCCACAAAGACAGCCAACGTACCACTTTTCTTGCGTGCTATAGACAAATAAAATGACGACAGTGTCCCCCCAATGAAGGGGATCTATCCGGGCGAAGCTACGGGGGGGGGGGTTAGGGGGGGTGCGGGAGGGGGGTCGGGTCGTTGGGCCAGCAATCTGTATTTTCTTTTGATTCAACTTTTTGAGCCTGTTTGTTGTATTATTAAAAATGCTAATAAAACAAAGTTTAAAAAAAAAAAAAAGAATAGCAGTCTGAGGGAGGTGCTGTTGCGCGGCTGGAAGATGGGCGCTGCCTGAGAGAGCTCGCTCTCAGTGCCTTCATTAATCCTTACAGATCCTGGTCCATCATCCTCCTAATGTGAAAGGGACGATGGCACTGCATGCAAGAGATAGTGTGCTTCAATCTAATCCTTTTTCCGATGTCTGGGCAACCGTTTCTGGCACTGTGTGGTGGCCGCGGCCTGGTTCCCTGTGGCTTTGTGGTGTGTGACTCCTCTCCTGGCTTCCTGACCATCCAACCCGAATGCCGACAGTAGACTGGGACAAAGCGGGACTCCCGGACTTACCTCCTGATGGCCGGGACGCCAGGGGTTATCTTCCCGACAACATCTCCACCCAAATGTGCTCCTCCTCCTTTGCTAATCACTGAGACTCCGGCCCGCTGTGCGGCACTTGCCCTGCTGTTTGGCCCTGCCGTGTCCCGGGCCCCTACCACAGCCACACACTTGATACGCCTAGCGGGCGGAGAGGGACACTGGCGGCTCCCTTTCCTCCGGTGCATGAACCCTTCATCCAGAGTGCATGCCGGACGAATCCACTAACGCCCGATCCACTAGCCTGTCTGTGCCCTGGGCCCCCACCATTTTGAGGATCCAAAAACTTCTTTTACACCCGCTCCTTCGCTATCTTTCTCCCACATAGGTCGGACCACCGAGGGAGCTACCGGGTGCAAGCCTTCAGCGGGACACTCTAGGGCACAATTGGTGACCCGTGCCTCTCCATGCAACTGGCTAATTTCATATTGGCAGCGCAGCGGGCACTGATAGATCCACCAGCTGATCCCAGATTGCACAAACCACAGTGCCCCTGTGCTTGTTGGGTGATGCCACATACAGTGAAGGTCTTCCCTCTGCGCACAATCTGACTTGTGTCCACCTACTGCTCTCCACTGCCCTACGAGGGACAAACCCCTCTGGCTGCTTCCAGCGTGGTTCACTGTGCCGGTGTGTGTGATTGGTGCCTCGGCGACGATGAGTGTGCACTAGTGTGGTGGCTTCTGTAGTGATACACGAAATTCAGGGCTTTAGATGACAGCATTAGCCGCTGAAAGCCAATAGTGTATTCAAAGTATGTGCTAAAAATGCTGACAGTAGTCTGTTGTAGCACTTCCATTATGCAGTAGTGAGCTACAAGGAATATGCAGGCCTAGTATGAGATAGGTCAAATTAAACATCGTTGATAGACAGGCAGGGAGGGCCCCTAGCCATGTAGCTAATAGGTTTTTGGAGTGTTTGGAACATCATGGCACCTATATAGCGCTTAGATAGCCAGTCTTAAGCGCTATAAACACTAAGCTATGAGTGCATGCCTTTTAGAGCTTGCAGATGGGGTTAATACATCCCTGCTTCCCTTAGAATATTCAGCCTCACTAACGTTAGCCCTGGCCCCAAGCTAATCTTCCTTTTCTCTGGGAAGGTACTGATAAGACATTCCTCAGCCAACGCAGATGGGAACAAGGGAGGGGGTAGGAGCGAGCAGGGAGCATCTCAGAGAGAGCTGGGTTTTTTCCATGAGCCAGTTGCACAGGGAAAGTTCTGGAACTGTGCGTCATGGTGACTGACAGCAAGAAGTTATAAAATATCCATGCACACATGGATCAGGGGGAGATCGCCTGTGGACTTGATTCGTGCAGAAACAGGTGCCCGGCATTGGCTCATACGGTGTCCTTCAGCATTGTCCTCTGAGCGGGGCTTGTTTACAGCTAGCTTATGAGGGCCCAAGGTCTCCCCAGTGCTGATTAAAGGGACGTAAGACTGTGTTTCTCTATGTTTCTCTATATTTCTCTATGTTTCTCTATGTTTATCTAAGTTCCATGTTTCACTATATTTTGCATTGCTCTAAGTGTTATGCTTTCTAATATTCTGTAACTTGAATCCCAAATGTATATGAAATTCACTGCTTAGAATAAATATGCTAATAACACTTTGAGGGTGTCATTTGTCACTTGCATGAGATCACTGCTCAGCACAATAGAACCTGTATTTTGGGCTGAATTGGGTATTTTTGCTCTCAAAGGGCTGGCCCCGAGGAAGATTTTGCCCAATATCAAGACAGCTTCCTGTGTCCAAGAGCTCTAGTGGCTACATCTGGGGTGTACTTGGGAGATAACATCGCTTTGGAGGCCTGCTGATGGCCTCTCTGAAACGGTAAAAGCCAAGGAGATAGCGGCGATACTTCACCATCTGATCCTCTCAATCCCTTGCTATAGAATAACACGATGAGGAACAATAAAAAACAAGCTAAAATGGAACAGTTTGCTCGCCAGGATAATCCCACTGTCACCCCAGCTGCAGCCTCAGCCTCTGCCAGCGTGGATGTGACCACCCTGAAACAGACTCTCCTGGACCTGAAGATTAGCAGAGACTCCCTTGGTTCAAAAAGAAACACGTTAACCTGCAAGGTCAATACATCAGCTATACAAATAGACAAATTATGCGGCCGCATTACATAAGCAGAACAGCGGATAGGCGAAAACGAGGACAGAGTCGTGACACTGAAGAGGGAGGTGGTTACTCTGCAGTAGTCGGTTCACAGCGTGGAAGCCAAGAAAGATGAACTGCAGGGGAGATCACGCTGCAATAACATCCGCATTGTGGGGGTTCTGGAGTCCACGCACATAGACAATATGGAACGGTTTGTTGAAAAACTTCTTGTCGATAGCCTCGATCACCCCCCTCTGTCCTCGATGTTCCTAGTTGATGAAGCTCACTGCTCCCTTGCCATTAGGCCTCCTCTGGGGACCCCGATAGACCCATCATTGCTAGGATCCTTAATTATAGGGACAGGGAAATCCTTCTTAGAGCCGCCATGGATAAATGGGACCTCCGATATTGCTCCTCAGTTATTAGGCTCTTCTCTGATTTCAGTCCACAGGTCCAGGAGCAATGGAAGTCTTTCTTGGCGGTGATAAATAATCTGAGGAAGAGGAATATTAAATATGCAATGCTATTCCCTGCCAAGCTCTGTGTAGCCCACGAAGGAAAGACTTGGTTCTTTACCACCCCAGCTTCAGCGGACAGATTTGTGTCGGAACTTACAGATACCAGTGATGGGCCCAGGCCCCCTGAATGGCAGCACTCCTGCGGCTTTCCCACGATGCGGTGTATCCTCCCAGGCATTGTCCCAAGGCTGCCGACACTTCTATTAAATATACCATTGGATCAAATATTTGTCCGGCACTGGTCACTTGAGCACTACTGCCGCGCTCAGCTCCCCTTATACGCACCCACCGAGTACGATTCTGTTGGGTTGTTTGTTAGGGGTGGGTTTGATGCAAGTAAGTTTATATTTCTAATGTGAGTGGAGGGGGGGCAAGGGATGCTGAGGATTTCACATTGTGCACACAAGTTCATAACTCAGAATTAGTAGTCACTTTGCTTAAAGTGCACATGGTTAGTCAGGAAATACACATATACAACACTTTACACAAAGCTGTAATGAACATCATGGCCGTACTCGTTGGTTTATATTGCGATGTCCTGTAACTCCCTGGTGATAATGTCCTGGAAGAGTAGGTGGGTCACTAACAGCAAGAAATTTAGAATGGTGCTTAACCACGCAAAGCTGCATGGGGTCAAAGTTCTATGTCTACAAAAGACACACCTCCCGGCGGATGGTACCCTTCCTACGGCGAGGGGCTGCGGGGTATATCGATACAGAGCCTCCTTTTCAGCCCAATCTAGAGGGGGTTGCAATTTACTTACATTAGTCCGTACAGTTCTGTTTGCACAATATGGTGATGGATGCTGAGGGGCGCTTTTTATGTGTTGCAGGGGAGTGCCTGGGTTTGAGAGTTCTGATTGTTAATATCTGTGCCCCCAATAGTGACTCGCCTGAATTCTTTCAGAATTGCACCACAGTAATACACAAATTCTCCACATACAAGATAATCTGGACTGGGGACTAACATGGCACTGATGCTAGATATGAATCGCTTTACCACTACGCAAAGTGTCCCCCCCAAAGCGGTTCTCGCTTGGAGGGACATCGCTGAGTCACTGGGTCAGATCGACATATGGAGGCACACACACCTGAATAAAAGAGAATATTCATTTCTCTCTCGAGTGCACAGGGCAGCCTCCAGAATTGACTATATAATGCTCCACCTCCCCCTTGCCAGCTCCAACCTAAGTAACAAAAAGGTGCCAAAGATATTTAACCATTCCCCTATCTTAGCCGTCATACCCATACTGACAGCAGTGCGACTCCCTCATCAGTGGCGCTTCCATCCCTGGCCCCTAGAGGATGTTTTCCGTGAGGGGCTGCGTAATCACATTGTCGACTATTTCAACATTAATGTTGACTCGGTCCCGGACGACAGGACCATCTGGGAGGCATTTAAGGTGGTTGCATATGCAGTGAGGGTGAAGTTAGCAAATCCCTGAGGTCATCCGTACGCCATCTGGAAGAGGAGATGAAGGAACATGAGAATGAACAGGCACTGCAGACAAATCCACAGGTCTCGAGAGGCTGTGTGAGAGGCGTTGCGAGTTCCCTGAATCGGCGCAGCGAGAGGATAAATTCTTAGGGGACCCTGCCCTTGCGACCAACTATGCGGAGGATGGCAGACCCAGTCGCACACTTGCCTGGGCGGTCTGGAGAGAAAAGGGCCCTGGCGGCATACTTGAAGTAGCAGACCCCAACAGGGCACTGGTACACGACATCTGAAATTAACACAGTGTTTCGTGACTACTACAGTCTACTGTATTCGTCTCAACTATCTTCAGAAGATATCAGGTTATACATGAACCGCATGACCCTGGGCTGGCTGCATCCTGCCCAATCTGACCTACAGAATGCCCCATTCACCACAGAGGACATATGCAAGGATATACTGGATTTACACAGTGGAAATACCCAAGGGCAGGACAGTATCTTGGTCTAGTTCTATAAGGAATACGCTGAAATACTGGCCCCTCACTGGTGTAGTATGTTTGAGGTTTCTCTATCCGCCAGATTCCTCCCGGAGTCCACCAGGACAGCTGTAGTTACCCGGTTGCTCAAACCAAATAAAGAGCCCCACAACTGCGCTTCGTACAGGCCTCTTTTGCTTATTAACACAGACAATAAGATACTTGCTAAATTGCTTGCAGATAGATTACTATCTCACATGGGGGCTCTGGTACTTCCGGGCCACGCCAGCTTTATCCCAGGTAGGTCCACGCAGAATAACCTCGGACACCTCTTCTCCATGATGCACAATATTGACAAGGAGGTCCCTATTGTGGTGGCAGCCCTCGATGCAGAGAAGGCCTTCGACTCTGTCGAATGGCTGTTCCTGTTCGAGGTTCTGCTTAGATCTGGATTGGGGCTCAACTACATACTTTGGATCCTGCCATTATACACATCCACACAAGCCTTAATCCTTACTAATCAGTGGAATTTAGACACAATTTGTCCTACTAGGGGTACGCGACAGGGTTGCACCCTTTCCCCCATCCTTTTTGCCATGGCGGTGGAGCCTCTCACCTGCACCATCAGGGAATACCACTCACATAGGAGAGTGTGGATACACTCTTGTGTCGCCATAATTTCCCTTTATGCCGATGACCTTTTGCTGTATGCCAAAAGTCCCAAACGGAATTTACAGACACTGGTACAAGAGGTCTCAGTGTTTGGGGATTCTCCACACTGTGTATTAACTGGTCTAAGTCGGAGATACTGCTGCTAACCCCAGCAGTGCTCCCAGCTGATATCGGCACCAAATTACACTGGTGCCCCTACAGCATGAGTTATTTGGGAATTATCGTTTTGACTTCTTCCTCCTGCCTCTACGAAGAGAACTACGTTGCAGCTCTTCGGTAACTGGAGCATACGGTGGAAGTCTAGATCCATCTCCCACTGTCCCAGGCTGCCCGGTTGGCCCTGGCCAAAACGGTGGTGGTGGCAAAAATGCTATATATTTAACACACCAATGGTCCCCACGGCTCGCTTCTGGAGACATGCGCAATCTATGATGGCCAAGTTGGTGTGGGAGGGTAAACGTGCATGGATAGTTCTTTATACACTTTCTCTGCCTTCTGCATCCGAGGGCCTGGATTATCCAGATATGTATATTATCTTGTAGCCCAGCTGCAAAATGCAGTGTGGTGGTGGCACCCAACATCAGAACTCCCTCACATTAGACTGGAAAAAGAGATTGCCCATCCATATGATTTGAAAGGCTTGCTCTGGGGACACCCAAACGCGTTCCTAGGGGTGGGATCTGTCAGGCTGAGATCCTGGTGTCTGCGGAAGCTGCTGAGCCCCCGACAATCCACCCAAAATGTGGCACTCTGAGCTGATACTATATAACTGCTCAGTTTACCTCACTTCCAGGGGAAAGGGGGAAGGGACAAATTAACAAACACCAGGCTGGAAGCTATTTACTAGCTGCTTCTTCACCTGTAGTAAAAACAAACATATAATACACCTTGTTATTCATTGGGTACTATACTAACCTTAATTCTCAATATCCTTTACCAAAAATAGTTAAAACCATACCTGGAACTTCTCTAGAGAATGCCCAGAGATGTGATAAGCTGACTAGACTTCCTTACTAGTTGACTTGAATCTCAATGATCATCCAGCCTTCTCAGTAGGTCCATGAATGTGAAATAAACTTTGCAGATCATCTTCTAAAAAGTCAAGAAGCTTGAACAAAGTCTTAAGTTCATTAAAAGTAAATGGAAGTTCTAGTGTTTCTGGAAAGTTCTTATATTTCTTATTATTTTTAGAGTGTCTTTTACTTTTAAACTGTTTTTGAAACTTGCGACGAAAAATTTCACGTGGAAATATCTTGCACACGCATAATAATCCAAACTGCGTGTAGAACGTACACGCGCTGAAAAACAAACCGCGGAAAAATGCACACGCGCTTATTCAAGGAGCGAGTAAAAAGCACACGCGATAATGTCCATTCTGCGGGAAAAATACACACGCGCTTTATCCAAGTAGTGAGTAAACGCACACGCGCTGAAGTCTAAACCGCGGGAAAAATCCACACGTGTTTATCCAAGGAGCGAGTAAAAAGCACACGCGCTGAAGTCTAAACTGCGGGATAAATCCACACACGCTTATCCAAGGAGCGAGTAAAAAGCACACGCGATAATGTCCATCCCACGGGAAAAAATACACATGCGCTTTATCCAAGTAACGAGTAAACGCTCACGTGCTGAAAACCAACCGCGGGTAGAAAAACACACGCGCTATAGTATCACGTGACACATAAGAGCTCGCGCTACATTCTCAAGCGAAGACTTTCACGCGCAGGCTTTTGTTAACGGAAAAACCACGCGCTTGATAGAAAACGTAGCGTAGCCAAGAAAAACAAACGATAGCACTCCAGTTCTTATTAAATGTTTTCATATGAACTTGAAAATCAATTTAACTCTTCAACAAGAACATTAGATAAAGAGTTTGGAGTTTGTTAGGAAAGATTTCGTTATTGTAGGGAACTTTCCTTCCATGTGGCAACCCCTAAACTTTTTGCTATTGTTTTCAACCTGTTTTCTTGACTTTGCCAGAGAAGTGCAGCCTTCTGCCGTACTCCTCTGGGCTTTCGCTCCTTTCTTACGGGGAAACTGACATGCCCTTAAGACAGTCAGTACCGGGGAACGCTGTTTCCCGTAGTTTCTTTTATCGTGTCGCCATTTTAGTGCAACACGACACAAGAGGGCACTGTAAGCTAAGTTACAGCTCTCTTGGGTCTCTAGCCTTCTACAGACCCTAGACACTCTTGTAGGATGGTTTTTGGATCGGTGCAAGTCATTCAGGGACTGGGCTGGTGGCAGCGATCATTTGGTTTATTTTGAGCTCCTTTTGCCGTTCTGAGCACCTTTTTGCCGCGAACACAAAAGGGTGGCCCGGCTACCCAAAATGGCCGGACCACGAGGCTCCTTTGTCTCGTCCACTGTCCGTCTTGCTCCCTTTACCTTCCCCTGGGTCAGGCGACCCGGGGCCTTCCTTATTTGGGCATGTAGTTTCCCGCGAAACACGGTTGCTTTCGCGGGCTTCTACATGTCGTTTGAGTGCCCCCAGGATGTGGGCTGGGCTGTCTGGTCCCAATACACATCCTGGGTGCCAGAGAGTCTAGGGTGGTGTGAATGCCTGGGACCACTGTGGTCCGTGATTGGTCCACATATGGTATGTGTGTTGATGAGCGGATCTCCCATTGGCTCCCCTCCGTTTTGGCGCGAAGGGAACCGTGGATAAGAGGGAGCTGGAAACACCACTACCATGTCGATCTCCTGAGTTCTTACGAACCCAGGGATACAGGAGCCAAGTATCCTGCGAACACGAGGCTGGACCGAGGAATCGCTGGTGACCCCCTGAAGAACTTCGGCTCCTCATTGCTGTCGTCCGGTGAAGCCCTTTCACCTAAGATCGAACAAGAAGGCCTGTACTGGCGCTTCGACCTATTGGAATAGCAGGACCAGCTATTCCCGGCACCTTCATCAACTCCTGCCGTAAGCCTTCGGAAGTGTCTCTGGGCCATCCAGTTGACTGACCAGCTTACTAAGGAGTCCTGCTCTGTAATCGCCGACAGGTTGGGTGGTATTCTGAGTCCGGGGCACGCTCACACGCTTCGTTTGCTTAGCAACCCTAAGCTAGAGGTGAACGGTGCTCGTTTGGCTTGAATACACCCGGCCGTTCCGTTGCCCTGCCGTGGCGACAAAATTGTGCAGGATTCTTCGATCGGGACGTCTTTTTACTCTGCACGACGACGAGACGTTCCCGGCTCTTCAGAACCTGCCAGAAGCTGCATCTATCGAGGAGAAGCTCGGGCCTGCTTGCTTCGGGGACCGGTGAGTAGATTAGCTAGGATCTGGTCGCCCTCCTGCAGTGCCCCTTGCTTTTCCCCGCTGTAAATACAGCTCCCCTTGTCCGTACTCGCGCCCTACTTCTGCCTCACAGTGGAGGCTGCGCTAGAGTCGCGGACCGTGTTCTCCTTCATTAGGGCACCCTACAGAGCTGTCCAACGTCCTCCGAAGAGCTTCACCTTCTGCCCATTGGCACCGGCGTGTGCAGGTACTTTTGAGCGCTAGGCTCCACTCTTCGTAGGGATTGGACTACCATCCAGTTAGGGGCCTCAGAAGGCGGACATATCACCCGCATTGGTTCGCACTGCCTGTTTTCCTTCCCCCTACAGGTGGATAACATATTTCGTGCTGCTAATGCTGTGAAACTGTGTATTCTGTATATATATTGGGTGGATAGTGTATGTGTTGGTTTAATATCGTTGTATATTGCTGCTTTTACTGTGGTTATTAGTTTCAAGGCCTTATAATAAATGTGTATCTATTTTTGATATAAACAACTGTTTGGAGTAGTTTGTAAGCGCTCTTGCTTTGTGTGCTCACTGCGGGCTCTCAGTCACCCTCACCCCTCTTGAGACCTAGTCTTGACCGCCGCGATCGCTACCTTGATTGGTCTGGCTTGTCCAGAGGTTACCCTGTTCCAAGTAATTAGGTTGGCCTTCTGAACTTCTGCGCCACCAGGACAGAGTTCAGAAATCCGTCTTAACAAATTGGTGTACAGCGGTGGGATACGACTGAGGGTATCCAGTGTTGCGCACGAGCTGAGGCGTTTTCAGGTTATTCCAACCAGGACACGCAGTAAAGTATTGAATATAACGTTAAAAAGGCCATAGTCCTATCAACAGTATGGAAACGAATACTTTATTAACCTTAAATGCTTCGAAATCTGAAACATTGAAGAAGATGTGTGCGGAGAGAGGGGTTTCCTCTCAAGGCACTAAATTGGAAATGATCCAGAGAATCGTGGCGTGGCAAGAAGCGCAGCTTGACGCTATAACTTCCGAGGACAGTGCAGAAGGTGGTGGGGCTGCTCTCACTGGCAGAACCGACGGTTCTGCCGCTGCACTGATCCATCACGACCACGAGGACAGGGAGGATGTAATGTCTAACGTTTCCTCTGCCAGTGTTGATGGGGAGGCTATGCTTGAATTCAAGAAGCAAGAGCTGCGGTTTAGGCAGCAGGAGCTTGAATTCAGCATAGCCAAACTGAAAATCGACCAGGCAGAAAAACAAAAAGACAGGGATCACCAGTTGGAACTGGCCAAGCTTCAGTTCGCAAATGGGTCCAAGGGTCCTGGACATGGTTCTGGGGCTTCCTCTCATCCACGGTTTCCAAAAGATCTGCTCAGTGTGTATGAGGAACGAAATGACATTATGGACTGGTTAAATGCGTTTGAGTATGCATGCGAGGTTCAAGAGGTTGATAATGCGGATAAGATTGCATGGTTACTCAGCAGACTGCCCCATTCTGGTTGCAGTGCCATTATGGAAATGTCGAAGGCTGAGCGCGCTGATTTTGCAATGTTGAAGCAGACTCTCATTTTAAAGTTTGGGAAGACTCCGACCCAATATTTGAAAAGGTTTAGAGAGTATAAGAAAAAGGAAGGTGGTACTTGGGTGTCGTATGTAGCTGAGTCCCTGAAAAACTTAACTGGCTGGGTTGAAGGTTATAAGGTTTCTACCTTCGAAGGCATGATCAATCTGGTCATGCTGGAACACATTTTTGCTTCTTCGTCCCCGGAGCTTAAGCAGCATTTGGCCGATTCGAAGGAGATAGATCCTAAGAAGCTGGCCATTGCAGCAGACTTATGGGTGTCACATCGAGTGTCCCATAAGGACAAAACTCATCCTGATAAGCAGGAGGAAGGGAAAAAGTACAAGGATGTGGTGGGTGGGGAATCTGCTAAATCTTCTTCCCAAAAGAGCCACAAAAAGAAAAATAAGGGTAAGCCATACGAGAACTCACAGGGTAGCGGAGGTTCGCCTCCGAAACAGAACTCTGGTTACAATAAGCCTCCCTACGTAAACAGACCCAATGGGGCTTGTTTTTCTTGTGGAGCAACTGACCATGTGAAGGGGGATCCCCGTTGTAAGGTTAGACCTTTGGGGGTCCACTCCGCTAATCTGGCCTTCTCCTCCTACGAGGAAGAAGAGATTACAGGAGCATCCTTCTCCTCAGACTCATTTCCCAGCGGAATAGAGGCTGAGGTAGTTTTAGTGTCCCTGGGTTCCTGGGAGCCTAAAGTCGCAGAGGCGTATGCTAGGATTCCGGATAATACCAAGCACTACTTTAAAGACAGTGTGCTGATCAATGGAGTGGATACTCCAGCTCTTAGGGATAGTGGGTGCAGTCGAACTGTAGTGGATTCTACCTTGGTAGACTCAGAGGAAGTTGCCAGAGCTCCTCTGATGCCCACTAAGTTGGCTGACGGCCCCCTCCGTATGTTTCCCGTGATCCCTGTTAATCCAACTTTAAATGGTACAGCAGTTAGGATTCCAGTGAGCATTCAGAGAAACGTCCCGGGAAAGGTCTTGTTGGGCAATGATCTCAGAGCTCTAGGGCTCGTAGGAGACACTGCCGAAAGACCCTACACACGGTCTCAAGCACGGGCAGCATTGGCCAAGTCCAATACGCCGCCCCAGCCGAAGGGGAAACCCAAGGCGAAAGGAGTCAACAAGTCCCGACGGGGGAAAGAGAATATTCCCCCGAGCTCGCCTACCACTGCGGTGGAGGGAGTTGGTCAATCGCCCGAGCCTGACGAGGAGGTGGCGATGCCTGAAGTGTTCGACCCCAACGACCATCCTGAACTAAAAGACTTGTTAGTTGAAGGAGGTCCTGATAGGGACGACTTCAGTAAGGGCCAACGTGAGTGCCCATCTCTGGAAGGCCTAAGGAGATAGGCCTGCTCCCAGCTTGAGGGTGAACCTCCTGGGAAGCATCGGATTTATTGGGAAGGTGGACTCCTGTACAGTGAGCCCACAGAGTCTACAGAAGGAGACCATAGGAGGTTGGTGGTTCCCCTTGCTGTTAGACCCTTCCTCCTGCAGTTGGCGCATGAAGTTCCCCTTGCTGGTCACCTTGGAATGAAGAGGACCAAGCAAAGGTTATCTATGCACTTCTACTGGCCCAAGATGGGGGTGCAAGTAGAAAGTCACTGCAGGAGTTGTGCCTCCTGCCAGTTGTCTGGTAAGGTTGGCGCGACAATCCAAGCTCCGTTGGTACCGCTCCCAGTTGTGGGGGTACCATTTGAAAGGGTAGGGATCGACATCGTTGGTCCCCTTGACCCGCAAACATCCTCAGGCAATAGGTTTATCCTGGTGCTGGTCGACCATGCAACCAGGTATCCTGAGGCCATCCCATTAAAGACTGTAACTGCCAAGTCAGTTGCAAAAGCTTTACTCGGCATATTTACTAGGGTTGGCTTCCCTAAAGAAGTTGTGTCAGATCGTGGCAGCAACTTTATGTCGAAGTATATGCAGGCTATGTGGAAAGAATGTGGGGTCACCTACAAGTTCTCTTCTGCATATCACCCCCAGACCAATGGTCTGGTGGAACGTTTCAACAGAACGTTAAAGAGCATGATTGGGGCTCTGGAGGAGCCCCAGAGAAGAAAATGGGATCTTCTTTTACCATGCTTGCTGTTTGCCTACAGAGAGGTACCCCAGGAGGGTGTTGGCTTCAGCCCCTTCGAACTTCTGTTCGGTCATCCCGTACGGGGACCCTTAGCCATCGTCAAAGAGGGATGGGAGATGCCCACTCCCCCTGTTACTACCAATGTAGTTGACTATGTGCTAGGGCTCAGAAAACGGATGGTACTCCTGATGGGCTTGGCTAGTGAAAAGTTGAAGGCAGGACAAGCGCTGGTGAAACATTGGTACGACCAGAAAGCTTCCTTAATTCACTTTACCCCTGGTCAGCAAGTCCTGATCATGAACCCTATAAGGCCTCGCGCTTTACAGGACAAATGGTCAGGCCCTTACACAGTGGTGGAGCCCCTGGGTGAGGTGAACTATTTAGTGGACCTTGGAAGGCCTGGACAGGCTCCAAAAGTGTTCCACGTAAATAGGCTGAAGGCTTTCGTCCCAAGAGTCGAAATCGCAGCACTGCTACTGGCGTCAGACGTTGAGGAAGAGGAGTCAGAACCTCTTCCCGACCTGTTCCAAAGCGGTCCTTCAGATAGCTCCGTTGAGGGTGTCCGAGTGGCCCCTCACCTGACTTCTGATCAGCAGGCTGAGGTGAAAAGTTTGCTTAGGCAGTTTTCCCCCCTGTTTTCACAGTCGCCTGGTTTGACACCTTGGTGCAAACATAACATTGACACAGGAGACAGTGTACCTACCAAAAGTAGGGGATACCGGATGTCGGATAAAGTACGGTCTTATATTAAGACCGAGGTCAACAAGATGTTAGACCTTGGGGTGATTGAACCCTCTAGTAGTCCTTGGTCCAGTCCTGTGGTATTGGTTCCAAAGGCAGGCACCTCTGAATTGAGGTTCTGCGTGGATTACAGGGCTCTGAATGCTGTCACCAAGACAGACGCTCACCCCTTGCCTCGAACTGACGAGCTGGTGGATACCTTGGGTGCCTCCAAGTACCTCAGCACGTTTGACCTGACTGCGGGCTATTGGCAAATAGCTTTAGCAGAACATGCCAAGGAGAAGACAGCATTTTCAACTCCCGACGGGCTTTACCAATTCCGGGTAATGCCGTTCGGATTGAAGAATGCACCTGCCACTTTCCAGAGGCTTGTGAATCATGTGTTGAATGGGTTGGACGAATTCTGTCTTGCATATCTGGACGATATAGCAGTTTTCAGTGCCACCTGGGAAGACCATGTGAAACACCTCGGGATTGTGCTCCAGGCTCTTCAGAAAGCCCACTTGACCATCAAGGCGAGTAAATGCCAGATTGGACAAGGCTCAGTGGTTTACCTTGGGCATGAAGTAGGTGGAGGAAGGATACAGCCTCTCCCCAGTAAAGTACAAGCAGTACAAGACTGGCCTACCCCCACTACACAAACCCAAGTGAGAGCCTTCTTAGGACTCACGGGTTATTACCGCAATTTTATGGCAGACTATGGCACCATAGCTGCTCCGCTGACTGCCCTCACAACTCCGAAGAAACCCAAGAAGGTAACTTGGACTGACGAGTGTGAGAAGGCCTTCAATGGCTTGAAAGACTCCTTGTGCCAGGCCCCTGTGCTCAGGGCCCCTGATTATCAAAGACCTTTTATCGTGCAGACGGATGCCTCTGACACTGGGATAGGAGCTGTACTATCACAAGTAGATGAGAAGGGTAAGGAACACCCTATCGGTTTTATTAGTCGCCAGCTTAAGGACAGAGAGCTCAGATGGTCCACGGTAGAGAAAGAATGTTTCTCTGTTGTGTGGGCCCTAAGGAAGCTGCGGCCCTACCTCTATGGGACCCACTTCACTGTGCAGACTGACCATAAGCCGTTAAAGTGGCTAATGAACATGAAGGGGGAGAATCCAAAGTTGCTTAGGTGGTCCATAAGTCTACAAGGCTTCGACTTCACTATTGAGCATAGGCCAGGTGTCCAACATAGCAATGCTGATGGGTTGTCCAGAATGTTTTACCGACCTGAACAAGAGACTCATCCAGGGGTGGATTAGTTCCCCCTGTCCATAGTCTGGGAGGGGCGAGTGTTAGGAAAGATTTCGTTATTGTAGGGAACTTTCCTTCCATGTGGCAACCCCTAAACTTTTTGCTATTGTTTTCAACCTGTTTTCTTGACTTTGCCAGAGAAGTGCAGCCTTCTGCCGTACTCCTCTGGGCTTTCGCTCCTTTCTTACGGGGAAACTGACATGCCCTTAAGACAGTCAGTACCGGGGAACGCTGTTTCCCGTAGTTTCTTTTATCGTGTCGCCATTTTAGTGCAACACGACACAAGAGGGCACTGTAAGCTAAGTTACAGCTCTCTTGGGTCTCTAGCCTTCTACAGACCCTAGACACTCTTGTAGGATGGTTTTTGGATCGGTGCAAGTCATTCAGGGACTGGGCTGGTGGCAGCGATCATTTGGTTTATTTTGAGCTCCTTTTGCCGTTCTGAGCACCTTTTTGCCGCGAACACAAAAGGGTGGCCCGGCTACCCAAAATGGCCGGACCACGAGGCTCCTTTGTCTCGTCCACTGTCCGTCTTGCTCCCTTTACCTTCCCCCGGGTCAGGCGACCCGGGGCCTTCCTTATTTGGGCATGTAGTTTCCCGCGAAACACGGTTGCTTTCGCGGGCTTCTACATGTCGTTTGAGTGCCCCCAGGATGTGGGCTGGGCTGTCTGGTCCCAATACACATCCTGGGTGCCAGAGAGTCTAGGGTGGTGTGAATGCCTGGGACCACTGTGGTCCGTGATTGGTCCACATATGGTATGTGTGTTGATGAGCGGATCTCCCATTGGCTCCCCTCCGTTTTGGCGCGAAGGGAACCGTGGATAAGAGGGAGCTGGAAACACCACTACCATGTCGATCTCCTGAGTTCTTACGAACCCAGGGATACAGGAGCCAAGTATCCTGCGAACACGAGGCTGGACCGAGGAATCGCTGGTGACCCCCTGAAGAACTTCGGCTCCTCATTGCTGTCGTCCGGTGAAGCCCTTTCCACCTAAGATCGAACAAGAAGGCCTGTACTGGCGCTTCGACCTATTGGAATAGCAGGACCAGCTATTCCCGGCACCTTCATCAACTCCTGCCGTAAGCCTTCGGAAGTGTCTCTGGGCCATCCAGTTGACTGACCAGCTTACTAAGCAGTCCTGCTCTGTAATCGCCGACAGGTTGGGTGGTATTCTGAGTCCGGGGCACGCTCACACGCTTCGTTTGCTTAGCAACCCTAAGCTAGAGGTGAACGGTGCTCGTTTGGCTTGAATACACCCGGCCGTTCCGTTGCCCTGCCGTGGCGACAAAACTGTGCAGGATTCTTCGATCGGGACGTCTTTTTACTCTGCACGACGACGAGACGTTCCCGGCTCTTCAGAACCTGCCAGAAGCTGCATCTATCGAGGAGAAGCTCGGGCCTGCTTGCTTCGGGGACCGGTGAGTAGATTAGCTAGGATCTGGTCGCCCTCCTGCAGTGCCCCTTGCTTTTCCCCGCTGTAAATACAGCTCCCCTTGTCCGTACTCGCGCCCTACTTCTGCCTCACAGTGGAGGCTGCGCTAGAGTCGCGGACCGTGTTCTCCTTCATTAGGGCACCCTACAGAGCTGTCCAACGTCCTCCGAAGAGCTTCACCTTCTGCCCATTGGCACCGGCGTGTGCAGGTACTTTTGAGCGCTAGGCTCCACTCTTCGTAGGGATTGGACTACCATCCAGTTAGGGGCCTCAGAAGGCGGACATATCACCCGCATTGGTTCGCACTGCCTGTTTTCCTTCCCCCTACAGGTGGATAACATATTTCGTGCTGCTAATGCTGTGAAACTGTGTATTCTGTATATATATTGGGTGGATAGTGTATGTGTTGGTTTAATATCGTTGTATATTGCTGCTTTTACTGTGGTTATTAGTTTCAAGGCCGTATAATAAATGTGTATCTATTTTTGATATAAACAACTGTTTGGAGTAGTTTGTAAGCGCTCTTGCTTTGTGTGCTCACTGCGGGCTCTCTGTCACCCTCACCCCTCTTGAGACCTAGTCTTGACCGCCGCGATCGCTACCTTGATTGGTCTGGCTTGTCCAGAGGTTACCCTGTTCCAAGTAATTAGGTTGGCCTTCTGAACTTCTGCGCCACCAGGACAGAGTTCAGAAATCCGTCTTAACAGAGTTTTTAAAGAACTTATCTTGTGAAGAGTCTTGGAAACTTATTTTCTTAGGCAACTTGAAATCTTCTTACTCCTGTCCTGTGCCAAAATGAACTCCACAAAGATTCCTGTTTACTTTCCAAAGAAGCCGCTCGACTGCTTGAACTTGAAACCCCTGAACAAGTTAAGCAGGAGCAGCTTAGTACACGACCTCTCAGCTGGGCAAAGACGATGAAAGGCAGTTTAGAATGTTCACTGTCTTCCCTATAAACAATCACCAGCCAATTAGAATTTAGACTGAGGACCTCCATCTTGGCTTGGGGCATTCTCCATAGACTGCAATGAATGTTAAGGGCAAATTGGCTGTTTTAAAATTAAACTCCATAATAACTTCCCAAAACCTTTCTATACTAAATATGTGTCTCCCCTGACCCAATGTAATTGAGAATATGCCACTGTAACCTGACAGTACCTGACAGTATACAGCCGATGGCAGAGACCCACTGGGCATGGGATCGAGTAAATGAAGAGGGCGGCGCTTCCGGCAATTACCACACAGATTTTGCTGTGTTCTGTGTATACAACTACCCCCTCATGTCTGAAAAATCATTTAAAATACAATTCCAGAAACTGAGGGGTCAGTGCCCTGGGAGACATCACATAAAATGGACAGTTTATACAGTGGGATCTCCCAAAGAGCCGGGGTCCTTGGAATGCCTGTCTCCCTGTTCCTCTACTACAGATTAATGGGAAATACTATGGAGTTTGTGGAAGGATTTTGCAGTAGCTCCAGACCCATCCTCCTTGACTAACCCTCCCACTTTCACTCACACGGTTTCAACCCTATACAAATTAATTAAAAAATTATGCGTCCAGCTCCCTGGGTGTTGTTTAGGGCTAAATGGGATGGTGTTCTAGGCTCTCATTTATAGGAGGACCAGTGGCACTCAATCTGTAAATTGGACAGAGAAATCTCCTTCAATGCCAGGTTCCACTTGATACAGTTCAAGTTCCTTAACCAGTCCTATCTTTCCCCCCCCCCTGTACGACTACACACATTTTATCTAGAGAGCAGCTCGGCATGCCCAAGATGCACATTTATGGATACAGAGTTCATACACATGGTTTGGAATTGCCCTCAAAGGCAGTCCTATTGGGAGGTGGCGTCTGTATAATGAACAAAATTGTTCCTGGATGCCCACACGACTCTTCAGTGGCCTTGCTACTGTCATTATTTGTTGCTTCAAGGAGATCTGAAAAGAAATTACTCGCCATGGCATCGGTGGTGGCTAGAGCGGTAATCGCCAAATCATGGATGAGAGAGATCCCCTTTGTTGAAGGAGTGGTTGAGCCTGATGAGAATGTGTGAAAAGCATGAATCTGCCTACTTCTGCGCCCTTCCTATGGGTGGAAGACCTCTAGACTACGGGAACCTTTCCAATCCTATATATGGAAGATAGCGGAATCTTCTGACACATGAGCTGTGGTTTTGCCATAGTGTCCCCCCTAGCTCCTTTAATGTTACAGGACCCGTAGGATACTACACTACCGTCCGTGGTCCGATGCCCAAGTACTTTGTTACCTAGGGAACTGGTACGGGTTTCAGATGTATACAAGGACGCAACTCTCCAGTACAGTGGGTGAATGCTGCTCTCCGAGGTGTATCCCTTTTGGGATCTGGGTATGAGAACTCACAGTGTACCTCATAATGGTTAAGACTGGAAAGTGTTTTGTATTTAACTGTCTTGCAAACAGTGTGCACCGAATGTTGAGGTGTTGGGTAAGGGGAAAAGGAATGTATTGTTTAGTAAGTTGCAAAACTGAATAAATAAGAGTTAAAAAAGAAAATAGCAGTTTGAAACCTTTGCCTCGCCAGGTGGTTTTAACTACAACTCTGGCCAACCCCAACCAGTGTAGTGAAATAAGGGATTGTGGGATTTGTAGTACAAAACCTCTGGAGAGCTGCAGTTTGCCAAACCATAGTTTTGAACATTATCAAATGGAGGCCTCGTTTATGACCACTGAAATTGTGAGAAAACACTTCCTATTTCACAACTAAATTCTTCTCCTAGGTTTACATAGTTGACACCCACCAAATAAAAGTGTGGAAATCTTGCTTATTCTTCAATTTTTTGGGAATTCACAGGGTAATATAATTATTTATCATCATGTTGTTGATAGAGATGCAAACCTCCTCCAGTATTGTGAGATCGAGAATGGACATGAATTATTTGAAAAACCAAGTAGAATACATGATTCTAATGTGGATATCACATGTAACCATTTACATTGAAAGAAAGCAAATGCATCCATCCTACACCTGTTTTGTTACAGACACGACCATTACATCTTAGATGCGTTTAAAGGAGCCTGTTTATGATGTCGACATAATTTAGACTTCTCTTTGAACATACCCTCAAGCAGTACCATCGAATAATGAAGCCTATCTAAAGACGCAAACTTTGCTTGGTGTTCACCTGTACACTTCTTATCAAAGTTCATAATCTCATCACAGAGATGATCAGGTAAACGGTGCATTGGTTTATTGATAGCCTTGGAATTGGGTAGATAATTGTTCATGAAACATCTAAATATTTGAACGACTGGCACAAGTCCAAAGCACATTAGTCGATGTTACAACAGTCAGTGACTGGTACTGTATGATGTCAAACAAGGGGATTACGCAGGCGATTCTGCAAATCTACTCTGCGTCACTGCGCCTACCAAATTACTGCCACACACTTTAAATCTGTCCCATGACCCTAGTTTGTGGCACAGCAGGACTACACTAATCGGTGGCCGTGAACATTACGATTCTCAGAGAGTCAAACATCCATGTTCTATTCTTGAAGTGAAGTGAGGAATAATTTACACCGTACAAAATGTTTGGACTTCACATGATCTCATCAAGCTTGTTTCAAAAATAGATTAGCATCCCAGCAACTGCCCCAGCCAATCAAGATGCTTAGAACATGGGGCGTTATTGGACGGTAATTCACTGGTGTTCCATGGTAGGAGACCTGTCAGTCTTCCCCTTTCACTTGCATCCCAGTCACCTCTCTCCTCTTGCACTTCTCTCCACCCCCACCCCCTCCCCCATCTACCTTGCACTGACACACCCAGTCCTGCCACACTTCTTGCCATCCCAAATTCCTGAGATGGAAAAAGGAAAGAGGCTAGTTTTCATGATGGTGATGTTTTTTTGGGTTAGTTTCCTTTCCATGAAAAGCTGTTTGCGCGCAAACGTCTTTTCATGAAAGCTGGGGTGCTAATGGAAATAAAGAGCTTGGGGCACGAAAAATACCTCTGCAATAGCTTGGTCTTCACTCGTGCATCTCCTTGGGCTGACAGATTCATACCGGCCAGCATGGCCTGCCTGCGAAGTGGTCTATCAGAACCTGTTTGTTTGATAATTTATTTATAATGCACCCCAGACCCAAGGGCATCAGGGCGCAGAAGAGCAGAAAGAACAAGATTACTTTCAGCTTGTAGTTACACATGGAAAGTAGAGATTCTACAAGGCCACTAGTGAACTTTTCTGAATGATCAAGACGGTAGGAAGCTCTGGACAATGAACAGATGCGTTGCCATGGGCACTAGCCCCACCTAATTGTCAGAACTCTGCATACAAAGAAGTTCACCAGTATCAAATAGGTTTACAGCCTAATAGTCGATCTCTGGTAGAGGGTCCATTTTATTGAGGTTGATTTCACGTATCCTGAGATAACATTTTAAAAAACTGATCAATGCCAGCAGTCTATGTCTGATTGGAGGACAGACGGCCATTCTTTAACAACTTGTGCAATTTTCACCCTAAAATGGACATGCATATGTCAAGTGTAGAATTCCAGAGCAGGTGATGCTGGCTCAATCCTAGTCAGCTGCAGGGAATTACCTTTCTCATCAAACGACAATGCACTGCTTTCGGATCTCACCTGTGGTTTGTTGGAGGTCTTGGTATCTTGGAAAAAAGGAACTGTCCTTCCAGGCTGCCAAGAACGATTTGCTGAATATGAACTGGTGGTTTTAAATGAGTATCAATTTGAAAGGGGATTTAAGATCATTTTATTGAATCTATCAAGCACGTCACTTTACTGCATGTCGGTTGAGTATGAACATGTTTAAAATGCAATTGTAAACGTTTTATTGATGATAAATACGTATGGTATAGAATTATGAAAAGAGAAACATGCATGCACTCAGTTATGCATGTATGAGAACGTTAAACTGCACTGGGATGTTATCGTGTGGAGCTACCTCCCAGTTTTCATTTAGTGCACTAAAAAGTTTTTGGGCTGTCCAGCTTTCAAATGGTAGGAGGATGCAAGCATGGTTGAGATCAAATGACCCAAGGCCTAGGTCACACATGAAAAAGTGACACCGTAGAGACTCCAACCTCCGCACTCCTTACTCCCAATTATTTCAATTCTCCAACTGTAAAAAGTTACACAACGGTTCTCCATTCAAAAAATCATAAGGTTGCATTGTAGTTTTCAAAACAGAACATCAATGGCGACACGCGATCTGACCTGTACCAGGTCTTCTTCAGGACTTGGTGTTGTCAAGAAATGGCAATCCATCTACGCGCTCCTTGACCCAACTGATCACTGTTCATCAGAAAGGTTTGAATGAGTCCATCTAGCTGCCAGTGTCAGGCTGTGCCCCCAATAAGCTCAGTTGAGGAATCATCACACAATAGAATGCGCCAATGCTCAGTTTCACGCAAACAGAAACCTGTGACTTGTTACTGAACTTTTTAAAGCAAAACGTGACAATCCCATTTGTGTTTCTGCAGCAGTCCGTTGTGCAAAGAGGGTGTCGGCTTTAATAAACATCGAAACACGGCTGGTTCCGCACTCCACCGGGAACCGCAGCCCAGTGGCGTGAAGAGATGAAAAGAAGAAGGCCAGGTATGAGAATGTGGCTTGTTAGTTTTTTTTACAAACTACACGCTTTGCAGTGACTTGTGGTTTTATAGATTGTCTATATTATATATTTGATGTAACATTTTTGCATTTGTGTATAAATGATTACTATTAAATCACATTATACTGAAAAAGAAACACGTAAATGTGTCTCGGGACTTTTTGACACAGGTTTTGAAACCGTTTCTGGTTTTAAAAAAAATACACAGGGGTGGCAGAGATGGGAGGGCAGTTGCGCTTGCACTTTGGCACCGACAGATTTCTCCACATAAGTCCCCGATTCAGAAAGAAAACTTGCAAAGGAGTGACTGGTTGCGGGAGCAGATGACCAGCAGCCAGGCACTCCATGCACACAGAAGTGTCAGACGTGGTTCTTCCACTTGGCTATGCATTAGATCACTGATCCCATGCAGGTAGGGCCTCCCAAGTGGCGGAGTGCCTTTGCAGTGAATGCCTTAGTTAGAGCCCTGTCACTGCGAATGCAGTTTGCACATTTCCAGCTCTGTTTTGTGTGGAGAAAATAAGTTGTGTGTATGGCATTGCTGCCAATAGTTAGCATTGCGCATTTGGCTGTGGCTGCTCTGTTACAGGGGAGAATAGGCAAGGCACCTGGAAATGAAGGTAGAAACATGCACAATTACAAGTATATCCCACTGTGAATCACGATTGGCTGTCCTCAGAAGTAGCAGCGGTCTGAATGGCGGAGTGGGAGGGCACTGCAAAGCACACATTATCCAATAACAAATACCAGGGTGCAGCATTCGCTAACTCTAGGGCCGCAGGGGAGCCAAGACGGCGTGCCTCAGGGAGAACGCGACTGCACTCCATCCGTATAAGAGGGAGCAGTCAAAAGTGCGGGCCGACAATGGGTCAGGCCTGGTCATAAAAAAATATATACACCAGAAGCATCTATGTGGCAGTGACCACCACCACTCTGACAAAGTTGCCCAGAAGTGAAACTTTTCTCACAGAAGGAATTGACCATGTCAATGTGGATAGAACAGTTAATTGATTAGAAGTAACACTGTTTATTATTGCTGGACCACCTGCTAACGAACTCTGAAGAAAATGACTTAATATCCCATTAACAATGTGTGGACCACCTCTTATTTACACTGTTTGTGGGGAATGGCTGGTCTTGGCATGGTCACCGCTACAGTTACTTGGGAATGCATGCAGGGGCATGCGCATTTGCAAGCGCAATCCCATTGCTCGTCTCCCCAGCATGCTCCTAGCCTCAGTTCTCATGCACACTGGGCCTCATTACGATCATGGCGGTAGCCGTGCCTGTATTGCAGGCACGGCTACTGCCATGCTCGCTACCGGCACTGCCTCCCACGATTAGGCAATAATCGGCCCATTACGAGATGAATGGGCCGGTAATTTCCCATTCACGGGGGGGGCGGTATTGCCGGGCTCCCGATCCCCATTCTGCCCCATAGGGCTTAATGGGGGTGGAGAGCAATGGATGCGGCGGCACCGTTCATAACCGTGCCAGCGGCATTCGAGTTATGCTCGCGGGTGCCGCACAGCTCGCCAGGTAAGATCGGCGGGCTGTCAGGAACCTGCGAGCAGAACTCATAATGCGGCGGCCGGTATGAATGGTGCCGGTGCCTTACCGGCACCATTCATACCATCACTGCCACCCTTATAATGAGGCCCACTGTTTCTGTTTCACATCAGTACATTTGTGTCCACACAGCAGTGTCCACAATTGGCTTTTGTGAATCAACTTGCCCACCAACTGCGGGAATTGACCTGGACACACAGAAGTGGGTGAAACTCTTGTTAACATGCCACAGGTTGCTTTTTGAAGTCCATAGAGAGGACCAAAACAGTGAGTTGTCTGCTTTATTGGACCGCGGGGTGTTAAATGTTTTACCTGGCATCTCCCCAGTCTTACCTGGATCATTAACACCTCCAGAGTCTGGGAACTAATTTTGCTGCTAGACTTCTTCCATTTATTTTTCTCTTTTTAATAGGGCTCGAGAGGTGAACCTGTGTAACGGTTCTTCACAGAACCCGCTCTATAGATTCATTATATGCAGTTGACAGAGATTTCCTCACTCAGATAATAAAAGCAGCAATTTAACCCGGAGAAAAAATAATTACTGCAATTAAATACTAGAAAATCATACCATTGTCGTGTCGTTGACCTCATGAATAACCAGTTATCCTGCCCATCAAAAGCAAAATGGAAGCTGAATTAGATTGCCGCAACTGCCAATCACTAAGGCCAGGAGCTCAGGGTGTCTAGAAAATTCCACTGGGAGACGTCACAAAAAAAAGAGGCTGATTTCAAATTCAAAAGCAGTAACACACGTGCAGCAGTGGCGTCTATTCAAGGGAGTGTTGGAAAATGACACTGTACAGTAATTAGAAGATTAGAGCACTGCCTTCTGCTCCTGCACGTGTGATGAGTCCTAAATAAGACCGTTAATATTCCACTATCTGGTCCAGACAGAGAGGGTATAATTATCCTGATCTGCAAATTGATTTAGTTGATCTGTGCAGTGAATAATAACTTCATCAGGAACAGATCCTGACAACTTTTTTTTCCACTTTGTTTAAGACAAAATGGCTGCCAAGCCACCTCACCGTTCATGTTCTTAAATATGTTCAGGATGGGGAGAATCTGACGGTAGTAGGGCACGAGCGCCTCGCCCACCATGTCTGCGGAAACAACCAGGTGCTGGAGGACTTTCAGGGTCGTGCAGATCACCTGCCGGTTGCGGATGTTCAGCGCGTCTGTGTGAGAAGAGACAGTGAAAGGGGGAGAGAGAAAAGAAAGGGTTAATTTCCACAGGAAAAAGAGAGAGCATACTTTCCAACCCTACAGATTTAGGCAGTAGGCTACTGCTTTTGAAGCAGCCCTACCGCCTACAGATTTCAGTGACCGATCCTACTGCTTTTTACAGTGGCAAGTAATTTGTGTAATTCTAAGGCAGACTGCTTGAGACCAGCCCAGGGCAAAGCATGCAACGCATTAATTAGTCTGTCTATACAGTGGGCTAGTAAGTGATTACTTTGGGCTCAGACCAATCCACTGTCCTGACAGCTGCGCGACTCTCTCCTGCACTCTTGCCGGTACAACCCTTAGGTGAACCAGCAGTGAAAGCAAGTGACAGAGTGTAACACCAGCACACAGCATCTGCCGACAATTTGGTGTCAGCCTTCAGAATTATACATTTTTTACATTTCAACAGCTTTCCGTGTTGTGCCGTTTGTATGTTTTGTACTTTCCTGTGATGTCATTGTTATGGGAATTATTATTTTTAAAACTTGAAAAATCCTACATCTTTTTGGTCACAGAAAGTTGGCAAGTATGAGAGAGGGGACGAAAATATTGCACTGACATTTAATTAAGAGCTGTGGGGGAATGCAATCCGGCCTTTTATTGGCCAGTTTTTAGACCTCAAGAGGTACACTGTTACTACGGTGCTATGACCACAGAGTGTGTGCCGACTCCGCAGCAACTCCTAGAAGGCAGCCCTTTTGTTCCTGGACACAGGCTGCGCCACCGGGCTCGTCCAAAACAAAAGAGCCGCCGTGCTTGCAAGTACCACGGCCGAGACACCCTGTGAAGGCCGGCAACAGATACAGTTCGGACGGCAACAATTGGCCGGTTTGTACGCTCGCAATCACTCGACTCCAACCCGCTGCATTCCTTCCAAATGGCAATTCCTGTTACTCCCGGCGCCGGCACAAAGGCCTGAATGTTTGCGAGCCCCGCATCTGCGGCCTGTCCTGACAAGACAAACATTGTGCAGCCGGGGAGCGTGGATTCTTTGTTGCCCACCAGAGAGTTTTATGCTCGCCCTGCCTCCCGTTTAGGAGGGCCATCGACAACCTCCTTTGTTTTCAACCCTTCGTGGGCTCCCAAAAGCCAGTTCCAACTGATCTGGTATGTTATTGTTTGCTGCACAACGAAAGCTTGTTGACAAGTCAAAATGCGTGATGTCATTCAATCTATAAATAACACAAAAACAAATACTCATTTTTAATAACTTCCTCCCCTATCCAGGCCAAAGATTAGGAACAAATCAATCCCCCTTTTAGTGAACTTGTTCGTACAAAAAAATAAAATATAACTGTAGTTCACGAAATACACATGATGCATAGTTACACTCCCACTCTTCCTCCCCTTTTCCATTTAATTTCTAAAGAGACCACTCTCCCATCCAGGCAGACTATGACATGCACCGGTCATTATCAGGCAAGGACCTCTGTTTGCGTCTAGTTTCTGGGGAACCACCAACCAAATTCTCACTCCCCGCACAGGCCATGCTACCCAAGTACCTCCTGTGAGGGCCTGAACAAGGGATGTGTGCCAACGAGGCCCTGATTTTCACTTTAGCACAGAAGATAAAAGCTTTGCATAATGTGGCACTCAGGAAAAGAGGACCTTCACCTGAATTTTAATATAGTGCGTGCACTGAGTTCCAAACCAAAGAGCCCGGTTCACGCAGTACAAAGGGCTGGAGGTGGCGTATTCATTTGCCTGGTAACAACTTTAGGGCATCATGGCGACCGGGAAGCTCGAACAGTTTACGCAAAAGCGAGTTTTACACTCAAAGTATGTTCTGCACTGCCTTTTTAGGGCATCAGTGCACCACCAAACAGGAGATGCTTAGGCATCCGCCATGCTTTCTTCACCCCCTACTCACTGCTTCATGGCTGTATCCAAAGCTGCAGTATTTCGACCCTGCGGTTATATTGGAAACTGTTTGAACCATCTGTATGCCTGCTATTGATTATTATACAACCCCTTTAACTCTGAGTTATAAGCACGGAAAATAACATTTTTCAAGATCCCCGAACTCGAGGCCTAGAGGGTCAAGTGCAGCAATGGGGACACTGTTGGCAGTTGGCACATGATCCTCACAGCACCCCGACCATAGTCACTTTATTGCAGCTGCAATGGGGATTACAGTCAGGGCCGTCACGAGGGGGGTGCAGGGGGGGGCAAACTGCCCCGGGCCTCGCGCTTGCTGGGGGCCTCGCGGCCCCCTCTCCGGAGTGGAAGGCAGCACAGTCTCCCGTGTCCTTTATTCACACGGTTGACTGTGTTGCCCCTGCAATGATTTTGCTGTTTCTTGTGAAGCCGTTTGGCTCCGCAACAAACAGCAAAATAATGGGAGACAGCAGGGCTCAGAAGTGAGCTCTGCTGCCTCCCGTCATTCAGCTGAAAACGTGGACACGCTGACTGACAAGAGAGGACTCCTCTCCTGTCAGTCAGTGTGTTCACGTTGCTCAGCGTGACCACACTGACTGACAGGAGAGGACTCCTCTCCTTTCAGTCAGTGTGTTCACGTTGCTCAACATGACCACGCTGTCAGGAGAGGAGTTCTCTCTTGTCAGTCAGTGTGTTCATGTTGTCAGTGTGACCACGCTGACTGATGGGAGAGGAGTTCTCTCTTGTCAGTCAGTGTGTCCACGTTGCTCAGCGTGACCACGCTGACTGACAGGAGAGGACTCCTCTCCTTTCAGTCAGTGTGTTCACGTTGCTCAACATGACCACGCTGTCAGGAGAGGAGTTCTCTCTTGTCAGTCAGTGTGTTCATGTTGTCAGTGTGACCATGCTGACTGACAGGAGAGGAGTTCTCTCTTGTCAGTCAGTGTGTTATGTTGTCAGTGTGACCACACTGACTGATGGGAGAGGAGTTCTCTCTTGTCAGTCAGTGTGTTCACGTTGCTCAACATGACCACGCTGACTGACAGGAGAGGAGTTCTCTCTTGTCAGTCAGTTTGTTCATGTTGTCAGTGTGACAACGCTGACTGATGGGAGAGGAGTTCTCTCTTGTCAGTGTGTTCATGTTGTCAGTGTGACCACGCTGACTGACCGGAGAGGAGTTCTCTCTTGTCAGTCAGTGTGTTCACGTTGCTCAACATGACCACGCTGACTGACAGGAGAGGAGTTCTCTCTTGTCAGTCAGTTTGTTCATGTTGTCAGTGTGACAACGCTGACTGATGGGAGAGGAGTTCTCTCTTGTCAGTGTGTTCATGTTGTCAGTGTGACCACGCTGACTGACCGGAGAGGAGTTCTCCTGTCAGTCAGTGTGTTCATGTTGATTAGAGAGGACTCCTCGCTTGTCAGTCAGTGTGTTCACATTGCTCAGCGTGACCACGCTGACTGATGGGAGAGGAGTTCTCTCTTGTCAGGCAGCATGTCTACGTGGCGGCTGCGTGGATGCTTTTTAAGGGTGCATGGAGGTAAGGTAAGTGTTTTTTATTTTAAATTAAAAGTGTATATGTGTATTTAAATTAGTATGTATATGTGTATGTATGTATGAATGCATGCGTGCATGTTGATGTTTGTGTCAATGCTGTGTTTGGTTTTATGTATACGTGCATCTATGGAGTTGTGTAACTGGTGGCTGAATGCATGGGTGAAAGTGTTTTTTGAGTGTGTGTGTTCAGCACCACCCCTAAATGTAGCCACCCTGGGGGCCACTTCATTAAGGGGTGGGTTCATGGCATCAGAGGTGCACCTAGGCTAAAATGTCAGGGGGAAAGGGGACTAATACTTCAAATGTTGGGAGAGGTGCTAACATCAGTAGCTGTGAGGAAGGGGCAAACTTCCTTGTGTGGGGGCACCTAAAATCTTTCCACTTTTCGAATGAGACTATTCTGGTGAAGCTTCAATGTTACAAGCAGCTACCTCTTGCCTTCATTTCTGAAACATCACACTTAAGGACTGCTGTGAGAATGAGATGTCTCATGTCACCACTTCCCCTCTAATCACTCCTCTAGCGTGCAAGTGCTAACCCCACATCACAATTTCATTTACCTAAAATGTATGGATATGAATGCAGGTGCTAACAGTGAAATGACTTCTCATGGCCATGCTAATCCCTATGGCATTCTCACCCAGTCCCTGTCCTCCCCACCCAAAACAACTCCTCACTGGAACTCTTTGGGCTAGCTTTAAACATGGCTAGCCATCAATCTTTGCCCTCAATGTGCCTGCAAGTGTTTCCTCAAAGGAGTCTTCTAAGAGTTCATGACTTCATTGGAGTTGTAAACACGTACCTGGTGTAATAAAAATGTCTTAATCAGGTCTGCCTTTGGCCACTCAATTTAAAAACACCCTGCATGTCTTTCGCTGAAATTCTTTTAAAAATAAGCATTGGCAAAGCCAACAGTTTTGGCTTGTGTATAAGTATTAGGCATTTACGAGGCACTGCTATAAGCTGCTCAGGTACTCAAACCATTTTGCACTGGCACTATCAATGGCCAGCTAATACCAATACAGAAGTGCCTTTCCCATGCCTACACGAATGCCCAAACTGTTAGCATTGCCAGTGCTCTTTTTGCTTTACCCTTGATGCACAGGACTATGCATCAAGGTTAAAGCAAACATACTATTTGGCTAAATTGGCCCACTTTGAATGTAGGCCAATCTAGCCAGTAATAACACTTATGGTACACAGTCAGCCTGGATATACTTTCTGTGGCATGGCATTTTTACTGGTTGGGAATCCGTACATGGTAATAATGGCAAATATTGATGCAGCCTGCTTCAACATAATTAGAACAACCAGCATGAATATATGTTTATACTAGCATATCCCATGTGGAAAGGCAGCATGAAATGTACTGGAAAATGATCCTATGCACAATTTGTGATTTGCAACTATTGGGAATTTCCATGTGCTTCCATACAAAACCAATTGCAAACTGTGTGGATTTCTACCCATTTTTTTCAAAGAAAGTGCTGTAAAATGCATACTTTTAACCCAATGTTTCAAACATTTTCTTGGGAGTGAGAAGCCCCCCCCTCCCCCAGCCACCCTTGTTTGGTTTGGGCTCCCTCACTGTGCTCCGTTGATCCTGACTAATTGGAACAAACATTTAAGCCTCTTAAGTTCAGAAATGTACCAGCCTCCACTGTACATCATTAGTCACTGTGTATGATGTGTGTTTTAATGCGCAAACAGGGGCAGGGTGCTCCTTAATGATATGATATGGCATTTATAACGTGCCTGTACGCAAGTGTTTCTAGGCGCAACAAGGCAAGGAGAGAGAAACAAAAGAGTAGAACAAAACACAGATCTTACTAGGCCTTGTGTCATTCAGATCGTGGAAGAGCAAGGAATGGGGAGGGGAGAAGTGCCGAGGGTGCGGTAGGATGCAGAAGTGCAGGAACAAAGGAGAAACAAGAGTGCAGCCAACTGGTGGCAAGTGTGAGTACTCATAAGTGCAGCCAACGGGTGGACAATACGAGCAAGAGCGGGGACTGTAGGGTTACAGATACAGACCACTAGTGCAGGGGAGCCAAGAGGCAGTGCGGGATTGCAACAGGACGGACAGGCAGGGACCTGGGACCGAATTCAGAGCTTGACCAGGTGACCAGTGCATGGATCAGGCAGGTGATCAGCAAGGGAGAGGAAGAGAGAAGGCAGAAGCAAATAAACAGGTCTTGAGGTGCTTCCGGAACCGGAGATGGTGCTCCTCAAGTTTCAGCAAGGCAGGGAGGCTGTTTCCGGAGGGAGGCCCCAGCCGAAGAAAGAGATCTGCCCTCAACTCTTTGCTTGGAAAATTGATTGACTCTCAGAGAATTGGAGGTGGCGCAGTGGAGAGCTCATGCCATCTTATATATATTTATTCATATGATAAAAAAGTTAGTCTGGCATGAACCTTTCTTCAGTAGAGAAAGTAGTAATAAACCATATTTGGGATCCTGCACACAAACTCAAGGGTAGATTTCTCAAGTCTCCTGTGTGCGGATATGCCGCCGCTGGCCGAGTGCAAAAAACTGTAAGGGGGCCTCACCAAATGTTTTGCCCCGGGCCTCACCACATCTTCTGACAGCCCTGATTACAGTTACTGCAGTGATGGTTAATCTCTATTCGTGCAACACTGAGACACCACCCACATTGGTGCTCAATTTGGAGAAGAGAGCAACAACAGAAGAAGGACAAAGTGAGTTTGGCACACATTTATTTATTTATTGTTTATTATATAGTACGTATACACAGATGAAGTGCTTCAAAGCGGGAAAGTAATAAGGGAATAAGGTAATCATTCTTAGGCCTTGAAGATTCCGAATGATCTAAACAGAAAAAGTAGCATACTATGCCTGACGGCATTTCTCCTAGTGCAAGTGCATGAAGTGTTAGAGTTGAGACCAAGCTCGGGAGGGGGAGATGGAAAACGGTGGGGCAGGGGAGAGGGTGACAGGACAGATAAACTAACTGCTCCTAGTGCATTTATGTCATGCATACGTACAGACAGAGGTGCAGAGATGGGGGCTGGGGGAACAAAGAGTCCGGTCCAGCAGGGCCCTGGGTTAAGTGCAGAGAGGTTGCCCCGCTCAAGGAGTGTAAGCTGAAAGTGCAGTGATGTTGAACAAAGTGCAGCCTCTGAAGATCACCACCTTTGTTAAAGAGCCACCAAAAGCTCTGGGACAGTTTCTTGAAAAGTAAAACTTCTGTATGTGAACAAAATCTTGAGCGCATGCCAAAGCAATATGCAGCAGCCCCACACCTAGATAAAAGGTGCAGGGATGTAAAACATTCTTCCTGTGAAAAAAGATTTTGAACAATTGAAAATGCAAATCTTGTACCAACTTTACAAAACCACTCTGCTCAGTTTTCAGATTCTACATGTTAACACCTTCTAAAATAAAATAACATGTCACATGAGAGCATTGCAGATATCCAAGATGAACATCTTTGATAGTAGCAGTGAAAATTCACCTGCCTCCAATATCAATTCAGTGTCAATGTTTCAGACGCAGAAGAGGGTGGTTCTCGGGAAGGAGTCTTGTGAAACCTTGTCGCAGGATGCAGAGAGAACACATAAGTGCAAGGCGAATAAGGCCTTGCAAGGGCTGTAGGTGGGAACGCTGTCACTTTCAGGGGCTACATATTCTCTGATGGTCAGGAACACAGAATAAACCAAACCCTTGAAGGCGTCTAACTGAATTCCTAAACCCCTACTGATAGGTTGAGAAGAACAAATTACACACCTCTAGTAATGTTTTTTCTGATGGATATTTCTATCACCAATTTCTCATCTTAGAAATAATTCTGCAGCAGCAGCAAACGTCCGATTACCTCCAGGTGGCATGGTGCGGCTTTGACGTCGAGACCCCTTGACAGTCCACAGCATTTGGGACTGGTCCTGATGTCGACATCACTTCAAACAGCCATCACCATGCCTGTGGCCTCAGTTTTCCAATGTTTTCCCTGTGCTCCCCTGCGTTGGGGAATTGTGTTCCATACTTCTTAAAAACACAGATTAAAATAGTAATCACCATGGACAGCATGGCAGTGAAGGAGAAACTTTAAAAAAAACAATGCAGCACCTTTTCAGGGGCAGGATGGGAGGACTTTGAGGAATCCATGGGAGGAATAGCCATCAGAAAGAAGAGTCCTAGCGGTTAGTAATTTGTTCTTCTAATGAATTATGTTCTCCCACGGATGCCACATCTGAGATAGACTCCCATCATAGAAGTACTTGTGTAAGGTTGGTTAAGAACCGCTGATAACACCAACACAAAACAAATACATTTAAAAAATAGCAGTACTTCCTTCCTTGAAGGAGGGAAAGAGCAACTCCCTTTGTAGTCCCATTATAGAGCATTTTGCAAGAATGCACTGCTGAATCAGGTATCCTGCCCATCTAATGCATCAAGGCAGTAGTGCAAAGCCAACGTGTGTAAAACATTAGCATGTTGCTGCATATGCCTGGAGCCAAAACTCCCCTTTGCTTTGCGAACCAAACAGCGACTCCTATAGTGGAACGCATCCTCAGTCCTTCTGGGACGGTCTTGCCTGCTATATTGTAGCATTCAGAAATGGCCAACACTATCCATTTTGGTACGGCTTGTTTGGTTACTGATTTTCCCATCTTGGGGCCAACAAACGACAAATATTCTGTCCTCTGTCCTTAAGTAGCTTGTTCTTGCTGTATAAAATGTAAAGCCCTTTTCGGGTCCAATCTATGCAATCTCTCGTCTTCCTTTGACGAGTGAGGAGGGTGGTAAAAATCTGCCAAGTGAACCTTCTGAGTCAAGTGAAAATGAGACACCATCTTGGGAAGGAAGGATGGGCGAACAAGTAAGAGCCTTGTTCTGTGTATGTTTTAATAATGTACAGCACTGGTAGATAGTCTTTGGCCGTAGCCACCTGAAACACTTGCTAAGCTAGGTGCAATAGGAACGAGCACTGCAGCGATATCTCATGGCAGAGGTTCTAAATCCTTAGCTCTGTGCCAGCTGCAACCTTTCTTCCATTAGCATCAGTAACAAGCCTTTATTTCTGGTCTTCTGGCTGAGATCAACACCTCCATGATGTCTTTCGGGAGGTCCCAATGAATGTACCTCATCCTTTCAATAGCCTTGCATGGTGAATCAGAGTGCTGATGTACAGCTGAAGAAACAGAGCCGCTTCTTGCGAGAGAATGTCTACTCTCTTTGGAAGATAGTCGGGAGCAAGTCCTGATGGTCGAGGTACCCTGTTCTCCTGGCCTAGTCCGTAGCCATTGTTGATGCTCGATACAAACAGATCTTCTTGAGGGATTCTCCAAAGGGTGAAGATGTCTGGAAAGACTTCCTGGTGCAGTTCCCATTCATGGGAGACAAAGCCGTTACTGCTCAGGATGTCCACTGTCGTGTTCTCATTCCCAGCAAGTTCAATCACTGAGAAGGAGTTGTATCTTTGTAACGCCAAAACCAGAGCTGCATTGCCTCCCTGCACAGGTTCCATGTGATAATTCCCCTGCAAAAATGTCGTCTGACAAAAAAAGTCACCAAAAAATGGCAGTGGTTTGCAGGGACATTCAACATGAAGGTGACAACCCTGCAACCCCCAATTTCTTTTATTTTTTCAAGTGGAGTGGCGGCATTGGGGTGTACATCCACTCCCCTTGAAAAAATAAAAGAACGTGTTCATCATATAAAGTCACCACAGCCTTTTCCCGGCGACCATATGGGGATAATATTAGTGGATACAGCCCTGCTCTCCCTTTCTTGTTAAGTTAGTGCATGGCCACTGTGTTGTCTGTCATGTTCAGGACTGTCATTTCCCTGTATCAAGTGCAAAAAGGCCATCAGTGCCAGTCTCATTCACCTCAACTCCAAAAGGTTTATGTGGATTTTTGCTTCCACTGGGGACCACAGTCCAGTCACTTTGAACTCATTCAGGTGCACACACTAGCCCTTTAGCGAAGCATCTGTCACTATCATCACTTCTGGCCAAGGTGCCGACAAGGTTCTCTTGACAAAGTTCTCCTTGCAGCTATGATGTGCTCTTATGTTCTCTTGGATTCTTAAAGTTAGCTTGAAGATTGTGCTACCATTGTACCATTTATTGCAAATGCATTGGATTGCATACACTGCAAATTTGTTGTTGCAGTTTATGAAACTATTGATGGTATATTTTTTGCCATAATGAAAATGTCTCTTTATTTTTGTCCATCATCAATTGGCCAGTGACGTAGGTTCCACAGAATTATATTCCTGCACATCCTAATGAACATTTTATTTATTTCATTTGGATTTTTGTTCAGTGCTGGCCCTGCCCAGAGGGTATAGGGGCTACATACAAGGTTACAAGATTAAAAGGGTGGGAGGTGAACCAGAAGTTATAAAATGTTTTCAGGATAGGACAACGTTTAGGAAAGACAATACTTAAATACACCCACACTTTGTGGGTTGTCTTTGTCTTTGAGAAGACATTTCAGAAGAGGAGGAAAGGGAAGGGTTCCTTAAAAGTGTTGCAGATGGTAAGAAGTCAATGGGTCAGGCCTTGCAATCTGGTAATGATACGTCACATTGCCTGGGTAAAGCAATAGTCACCAGCTCAGTGGGAAAGTGATTTTTGTGGCTCATAGAATCAGGTTACGCACCAGATGATCAAGCTAGACTTTGTCTTTTGACGGCCTTAGTCTTTTTGGATCCAAAGCAGAAGGCAGTCTTGAAAAGCTACAGGCTTTGTAGACAGCAGTGATATCCCTAGGAGCTGCAGTCTGCCAACAAACCACACAACCAGAACCCCTGTCATGGATAACAAGGCTTTGTCACTACTATAGCTCCTGTGGCCAAAAAGGAAGAGGTCAGCTTTCCGCAAGATGAGTAAAATTGGACAGACATTCTAAAGGTGGGTGGGGGGCAATATGCAGCACACCTCTCCCACGTCTGTACCATCCTGTTCAGGAGTAGCACCAAAACCTCTCGAAATATCCTTCACACACAACTTCAGTGGGAGGTTGTCTGGCACACATTGCTACGGATGCCCGGGTAAGACAGGTAGTCTCACAAGGGTACTGCCTCGCTTTATCAGACACCGCCTACCAGCCCACATCTCTTCCTGAGACTCCAACCTTTGGACCTGCTGCTCCAGACTGAGATTAATTCCCTGCTAGAGGAATGTACATTAGTCAGTGCCTCTAGCAGACAGAGACTAGGGTTGGTATTCTTACTACTTATTAGTACCAAAGGAGGACAGAGGACAGCAAACCATCTTGGACTTGAGGCATTTGAACAAGTAACTCAGCGAAGCCAAATTTAAGGTGGTAACACTTATGCAGATCCTTTAGGCCTTAGAGCTTCCCGATTGGTTGTTGTCATTGGATCTTCAGGATGCTTACGTCCATGTGGTAATACACCCTAACCACAGGAAGTACCTGGTGGCAGTCAGTCTAAGAAGGGATGGAATCCATGTCTTCCCTTACTTGGATGAAAATAAGGACCCACTCGCAGGAACAAGCCCAGGATCACTGAGATCACCTCTGCTGCTTCAAACACAAACTAGGCTTCTCCCTCAAAATCAAGAGTTCCAAATGACACCTTTTCAAATGCTCCAGTCTATCAGCAGCAGTCCTGAATTCTTCCTTGGGGAACATCCAGCAGACGGTCACTGCATTCCAAAACACCCTCACTCTATCGGTCCAGGATTTTTTATGGATGCTGGAGTCTCATGGCATCCTGTATTTTATTGATGCCAGAGGCCAGACTGAGCATGAGGTCACTTTAGTGGGCTCTCATATCAGTGATCACAATTCTTTGCAACATGATCAAGCTTCTACAAGTCGCAACCAGGGTCTTCCAGGACCTCCTGTGGTAATATTTGCTGTAGTGACAGCTGAATTCTGCCCTGTGCTGGCTCAGGTCAGTAATGATGTCACAGCTAGCATGTAATAAGAACATTATTGACAGGCTTTTATAAAGGTATAACATTCTGCCATGTATTATGTATTTCATTATTTATGATATGGGACCTTGGTAACACCAATTATAGGTGACCTCCAGTCTTTGCCTGTGATCACTTGTGCGTCCTAATTTACATATAATTACTGGAGATGGCAATAATTGCAGGCATACGGAACACAGAGGATTCCCACTGAAAGTGTCAGATGAGGGAGAGTTCTACCCAAAGTAACAGAGCCTGGGCATATACTGCAAAGACACATTAGGGATTACCTAGCTGGAATTCCCCAAGAGATTTCCTATGAGGTTCTTGTTCGAAGAGACAGCTGCTGTCAGTGACTTGACAGGAACTTAATCTTGGAGTACTGCTTCCCTTGGCTAGCTAACTCATCTTTTATTTCCTGAATCTTTTGAAGGAGCTCAGCTCTGGAGACATCAGGTAAATGGTGGTTTTAGTGAATTTAATTTGCCAATCGGTCAGGGTATGTCAATGTTTTTTCTGGTGCAGGGTACAACCTTTATGGATAGATTGGCCAGGAGTCATGACAAGTACTTTTTGCTCTGAAGAATTCACAACCAGCATGCCACTGAAAGGTCTTGCAATACAGGGATATAATATCAGGTGTACACCTTGATTTCATACCTCGTAATTATAGAGTTCCACCCCACAATTCCACGGTCAAAGAACAGGCTGTTTTATCAAATGTCAAATTTATTTCAAAAAGGAAATCAGAAGTGAATTTACAGCAACGGTGGTCCCCAACTTTATGCAGGGTAAGTCATCACAATGTTATACATCACAGACATCTGGTCTACAAAAAGGACATTTTCTAAATAACACTAGGGCTTCTAGTTGTATTTCTACTGCTTGTCGGCCTTTATCACAAACTTCTTTACTTCACAAAAATGTCTCAAATTCCACAAAGTCTCATTTACAAATGATTCAAAGACCTGTATTTTCGCCAATAACACTAGCAATTTATATACTCAGAGATCGGTTGCATGTCTCCCCCGTCTCACATAAACATGGTGCTTGTGGCTACCTACATGTCTGTGCAATTTACATTATGCTTATAATAACTTGGATTGGCAGATTTTGGTTTAGGGAAGTAATGTTTCCAATTTAGAATGCACAGACTATTTTTACTCATGCACCCAACCTGAGAAAATGATTGTATTGAACTCAAATACCCCTCCCCTTTCACATCACATTTGAACCCCACTGTCCTAATTTCAGAATGAGGGGTTGTATGGGAGTTACATTTGTACTATTTGTATGGGAAGAGAAATTACTTCTTTAAACTTGCTCTCATATTCTAATTTAGTTTAACTACAGTCTTCAAAGAACATATTATCAAAACGATCCTCATTAGCTCATTGTACAGCATGCTTTCGAGTCGTGGTCTAATGTTAACATCTGTGAAAACACTTTTTGATACTTTTTAAATATCCCTTATTAAATGCCACACTGTCAGTTCTAGGAACCATTCCTATTTTGCACAGCACTCGCATCACAGTTTATAAGCAAAAAGCATTTTAGTATTAATTTACATGTAATCTCCCTGAGCTTCAAATACAATGGAAAAATCAGTATTGATCTCACTGTTACTAACTACAATACCCTATTCTCTTTCTTATTAATACCTTTCATCAGCCTTTGCGCCCACTGTGTACAAGTGCCATGTTTTTTACAGGCAGTCAAATCTGAGTAGATTTTCAATCTGATGGGAAACACTGGTACATTTCATATAAAATACCAAGATTATTCTATTTGGAATGAGCACCCACTAGTGTCACAACCACCACCCCCAAATCTATTGTACTAGGGCAATATTGCTTTGAGACTTATCTATTGTTTCAGGAGTTTTTATACTCACTGTAATCTTTATTTTAAAGGCACCAAGTCAAAAAGTGGACTCCTGAGTTTCCTCCTAGTCAGGTTGTCATCACTCTTGGAAATCAAGTCTACTCCAGGTAAAGTTGGTTCAGGCTCCCCCATAGGCAAGGCTCAATTTCCCAGAGGTTATCCAGATTCAACACTCATCAAATGGGGAAAGGTGTTCTTCCAGAGTCAGAAGCCCCTTCTCTGTGCTCACATGGTCTTACAAAATCCAGAATTCCCATGGTTATGTCATACGTATGTCACAATAGGTAATTTTATATGATTGGACAAACTCTTCCATTAGCTTACCTCATAGTGAGGCACTCTCATTGAATACACATCCCCATTCTTCATTAGATGATTATTATTTCTGGTCAGAATATGGTGGAGCCAAAACCACTCCTAATCATTTTGACAATGTTGGTTTTCTTACAAAATTTATTAGAGTAACATGCAAACTCAATGAAACCAAGATGCACACTTATAAATGCAACACTATTTGGCATATTGCTTCATAAATCAAAGACTTGTTCTTATTTTATTGACTATTAAAATGGAAGGCAAGGCACATTTGGTGTCAAAACAAAGAGGAGACTCTTACATTTGCAATGGATCCAGCCCTATATTTTGCAAGTCATATCCTTTAAAAGTTATAAATGACATTCACATACAGGGAAAATGTAAAATATGTGCCGTTTTAAATCCAATGTATACATGCATCGACTTGCCCTGTTTTTCCACATTGGATACTGTGCTGAGCACAATAACAAATGTGAAATTCTTCAGTGGCCTCTCTGCAAAGCCATTAATCCCTGATTGATGGAACACTTTTGACAGGCCGATTGTTCTGCTTTCATTAATCTCATCAAATAGCTACTTTATATGAGATCAGGGTCAATTGTTTGCCAACTACTGCACCACTCATTTGCCTTTGAGCATGGGCATAAAATAGCATAGTATCCAACCATCTGAAAAATCCAGATCCCAATCTCAAAGGGGGCAGAACATACTTTTTATATGAAAATCTGCTGAAAAACATCAAGAGGTGGGAATGATTTTGCTCAGAGTTGAAATGCGGGTTACCTTTAAGTCAGCACAATCTCAACTGAATAGAAAACAGTGTTATCCAAACCAATAGAACTTTATAATAGTACATTTTCTACATTTAATATTATTTCATACGACTTAAAAGAAATACATTCCAAGATTAAATACACTTGTCAAATATCTGTGCTTCATTTCAAAGCATATAACAATTTAGATTAGAAAATCGGAGGTAAAGTCATTGGCTGGTGTAGTCTTTAAACAAGATGTTTTGGTAATACAAACAAGTCTCTCTTTATAAGCTTGGCAATTTTGTCCACGTAACGGAACATAGGATGCCGATTCTTTGGCTTCCTTGCATTTTTTGCATATGCAGTTCCATACATGTTTATGGATTCTGGTGAAACCTGCATCCTAGGTTGCATAGTTTGTTTCAGGTGTGCAGATGGCTATCTGCATCCCACAGGTGCACCCTTGACATGGCAGTAAATGATGGACATGGTTAATAACATTTTCAATTTTTCTGGCAACCCTTTCATGAAAACTTGAAATATACTCCATTGGTCTTTAACTGTTTCAGCACAAAACCATCCATCTCACACCTAAAAGAAGCAGAGCAGTTCACAGTTTTTTGGCATTAGTTTGTCTTAGAGAAATAGTCTTGGGTTTCATTTACTCCAACATGACAAACACCTCAGAAAAGTGACACTAATATTTCATGTGTAGGGTGGTTCAATGTTATGCATATTCATTTAATCTGTCTGAATTGTATCTAAAGAGGAAACCACGATTCCTATCAGTCACAGTGCTGAAAGACTGGAAGGACTTTCAGTCATTTAAAAGAAACATCTTCCAGCATGAGTGTATGATATTTTGTTTAGCAGAAACTATTATTTCAAGCGCCTGTTATAAAGGTGGGGCATTGACTTGAGCCATTTCCTGAAAGAGATAAGAGGCACAATATCCTGCTGATGGGGACCCTGGTTTATTATTAAAAGCCAACAAATTGTTTCATAATTCCAGAGTGCATCAAACAATACACACTTTCTTGAAAAGTTATATCCTGTGCACAGAGGTTTTGAATTTTACAAGCACTGTTGTTTCTGTTGCCACCAAGCCACATACCAATTCACCATAGTGATTTCACTTCTCATGGATGTCATAACAGGCTTCCTCTGTAAGAAATAAGAAACCATGCATCAATGAAATAAGTAAAGAGGGAATGGGAGACTTTTGTGGGCACAGAATAATGTTTAAGCCCATCAGAAACAAACAAACATGCCTTGCAACACAGTCACTGCCACACACTGGTGACCTCTCGCCTTGTGCCTGTTTGCACTTTGTTCTGCTTCATTCCACAGTTGTACCTTTGTGTATAAAGTCCCTCCTGTCCAGCCTTTTCACCATAGATAGTTCCTCTCTCCGAGTTGGCTCTCTTCTGCTCAGCACTGGTCCACTGTCTGGTAGTAAGCCCAACAGGTCAGTTTTTTGTTCCTCATCACTAGCCACCACTGATTTGCATGCCATGCATTTAACCTCCTGAGGAATCCCAATGGCATGTCTTTTTGGATGTCACTGCTTTCAGTGAGGTGCTTCCAGGTTCCTCCTCATGGCCAGCCCGAAACGCTCCGATTTTCCCCTCAATGAGTACATTTGGCGTGCACTGGCTCCCGAGTCTCCAGAGTCCTGTGCCTCTCAATCCCAGTTTTTGCATGTGATTTGCTCTTGTGCCTTTCCCCTCCTCCAGGCCTGCAACCTTAAGAGTCTCCTGCCGGACCACCCCACCTGGAGAGTTCTGCAAACATCCTAAGAAAGACAAGTACCTTCGCTTGGGACTGATATGGTTGGGATGTTAGGAAATTACCAATTAACTGATGGGCATCTAAGTTTGGGAGCCGCAGCCAGAGAAGTCATTTACCCATTTATCCTTCCCCACAAAGAAAGAAGTCCTCTGTGGGGGGGGGGAGGTCTGAGCCTACTGCTAAAAGCTCTGTTCCATTTACCCTGGAGGGAGATTTGGGCGGAAAGAGGGTCTTTAGCGCCCAACGATTGTTTGCCGTGTAAGTACTAGCAAGTCAATTCCTTGCACCTATATGGTAATTGAAGGTCCATGCATCCTGGCTGGTTACATGCAGAAAAATAGGCCGATATAGCTTGTTAGAGAGTATGGAGGCCTGCCAAAGTCAGAAGGAGAGAATCCCATATTTGACCATAGTTGATGTGGAGAAACATCTATACTGTGTAAAACATACTTTTGAAAGCTACAATATACGAAGGCAACCAGCATGTGTGTGTACTCGGCTGCAGAAGGAAGACCAGAACAAAATCATGCGGTTGGCAATCACAAAGACACATCTGATCCAATATGAATTAAAATAATATTTCTTTCCAGGCCGTGAAAGAAAGAAAACGTTGGCAAGGCTCGCTGGCAGCAGAACAAAAACATGTGCAAAATGTTGATGGATTTACACCAAACCGAGCGCAACTGCAATGTGTTTTGCAATAACGTTACAACGCTCAACTGCTTCCCGGCTCTTGGAATCGCTGAATAAGGGTGACATCATGAAGGAGCTGAACAGGAGCTAGACTAACGCCAGTAAATGACTTCACTGGAAACAGAGCAGCCGTGGCAGTCTGAACAAGAGGGAGTGGAGGAGGCACCGCCAAGCCCTCCAGGTTCAAAGGCGTGTGAAGCATCCTTGGGGGTGGAGCAGGAAAAGTCTGGAACGGAGGTAGAGGTAATAGAGGGATGCGCTCAAACATCCTATTCCCGCTGCAGGCAGGAACACAAGGAAGCATGGCAGCCATGGGGGAGAGCCTTCAGACGGCGCCCACTTGTGTACATACTGGGCTCTGCAGGGACGTGCCATCTCGCAGAAGTGGGATTCTTTTAGAACGAGCATGTAAATGTGTAGTGACAAGTTTGGGAGCCGCTTAAAACACGGCGATACCTACTCAGCTATCAATCGGAATATGCAAGTGTTTTCTTGAACACTTACCAGCGGAGCCCAGTGATATCAGCAACAACAATTTCAGAGAGGGATGTTTTAACGGAACAAAACAGCGAAAAAAAACACGTTATTTTTAAAAGAATATACATGGGGGTGGGGTAGGGGGATAAAACTGGCTGGATGTTTGGGGGAGTGCTTAAGCACATAGGGAAACGGGAGGTTTGGGGAGAAGCTTATATATTTCTTTTGCTGTTTTTTTTTGTTTTGTTAAAAAATGTCTCTCTGAAATTGTTGTCAAAAGAAATCGCATAGACCCCTTGCCAGGAAGGGTGGGTGTGGAAAGTGTTTCACCCAGCTCTAACAAATCACTGGCTTGCACGAAGCGCCCATTGCCTTTATTTGTGCCCATCGCAATACAAACCATAGCAGGCAGAACTGGGGGACTTGCACTATAAGCTGCTGTGTTCCAAGTGGGCACCTTTTTCTTACTGTGCGGAAATGTCCACTTTATTGCAACATGACTGGGTAGGCCATTTGCAAAATAGTTACACTGTGTTCTTACAAGGTGCATCATGTTGTATGCCTCCCGCTTCTAAGCGCTAAAATACCTGTGTATTATCATCCCCCCATTTATTTGGTGCTCAATGTACTAACTTCAGAAGCATGATGGGCAGGAATCTAACATGCGTAGGATAATCAGGCTGCCCTCTGTCAGAGGCAAGCAGTTCACTTGGGAGCTATCCAGGGTCTCTTTAACGAGGCCGCGAGTGTAACTCAGAAGGGATATGGGCAAGAGGTTTGCTAGTAATCGAGCCACTACAGATTGTTTAGTTCTAATGGCTACTGTTATTTTCCAAGTTATTTATAGCTTTTACATTGTAAAAGGAAAGAGGCGACTGTAGACGGAACAGAGCCTAAAGTGGTGAAGCAGGGCCAGAAATCAGGGTCGGACTGGAACCCAAAAGAGGCCCTGTAAAAAAAGTTTAAAGTGGCCCCATATTACACGTTGTCATCAAGTCCAACCCTCTTTTTATAAGAACATTTGGAAATAAAATAGGTTACCACAAAAAAGACGCCCTGGATGCAGAGGCCTAATGCGAAATCTCCAGAGTTCCCTATATGCCAGTCCGCCCTGCCAGAAATGGGCAGTAGACGTGGTGCTAGTGGTAAACTGAAGGGGGTTCTGGGAGTTTCTCTACTGGCACGAGCATAGCCCATTGACCTGTTCTTGGGTCGATGGCCCCCGGGAGGGTCTCAACCAAGTCCTTAACAACTGCTGCAGTGAATCTGGCTTTGTAGCACAATGCATAACCTCTTTCCCACAAGTGTGAGCATTGTAAGGATGTCCATCACAAGGTATAAAGAAACTATTCTCTACAGTTTTTGTGCATTAGAGATCACTATTTTAGTGTCTGCACGCCTGCCTGGTGCAGCTTGATTAGCCAGGTTCCTGATGCAATAGCATAGATCATTTCATCCTAATCAATCAACTGAGTATGATCGGAAGAGTGTCGACACAGGCAATTGCCTAGTTTGAGTATTTCCTATCAGGACGACAACAACAGGTAAAACTGGGAGGCTGGATGTCTGACCCCGTGGCTCCAACCTGATGAGTGCTGCAGGGATCCTCCCTTTCCCTGCTGATATTTAATCTATACTTCCATCCATTGATGGACATTTGGATGAAGCATAGGGTGAACTTTCAGTCCTACGTTGATGATATGCAGATCTTTGTCAACATAAGCAATGTGGAAGAGTCCTTCCTTAGAGTTAAGGATTGTCTGTAGGAGGTCAGTCGCTGTATGTCGGCTAACTGGCTTCAGCTTAATGCCAAGAAACCGAGGTGACCGTGTTTGGCCTGAAATATCTCTTGGTAGCAGGTAATTGCCCTCAGACACTGCACTTTTTGGGAATGAATCTTCCACTAGTCACCAAGTTTAAGAATCTGGGCTGCATATGGGCAGGGAATCTGATCAGTGAGGCTCAAGTGTGCGCCAAGGTGAAATCCGTTTTCTATAACCTTACGTTTCTGCGTCAAGTTCTAGACTATGTACCACCTGACAAGCAGACTGCAGTGGTCAGAGTACTAGCAAATGCCCAATTAGACTACTGCAATAGCTGGCCTGCAGGAATCCCAACTAAGTAGTGCCAACGATTGCAAAGAGCTCAGAATGCCGCAGTGAGACTGGTGGTAAGGGTAAAGAATTCAGACCATATTCTGGGATTCCGTGGCTCTTTGCATTGGCCATCTGTGAGGGACAGAATTTACTTTAAAGTTCTCTGTCTTATTTTTAAATGCCTAAACAACCTGGCTCTGGCCCATCTAGCAGATAAAATCCACAGATACTGCCCAACTCGTTCGCTCCGGTCTGAGGATTTACAGACCGAGAATTTGGAACATACTACCCCTAGTGATTTGAGCAGCAAAATCACTGAGTCTCTTTCGGAAAGTGATCAAGACCCACTGCTTTAAATACATTCAGATGCTCATTGGTGATGTATTGATCTCTTACTGATCCCCACTCATTGCACATGGGTTGAACTAAGATGGTTATGCTTTGCCCGACTGTTACTTTTTGATAAGTCATCTTCATCCAAATATGATTGGGTTAGTCAGGTATGCCTGATACAAATAAATCACATAAAATAACGTTATCCTTAACAAAAGCTGTTTTTCGATGAAGACCTAAAACTCTCACTAACCAAACATAAAAGGGGTTGCCTATAAGCAGAAGACAGAACAGTCATCATAGTACTGAACAGATCAAGCAGAGCAACCCCTTGAAAACACAACCAAGAAAGATGTTCACGACTGGAAACTGGATGTCTCATTGATCCTCTGTCCCAGGTAAACCTCATTAGGAGCAGGAATTATTTTCTGTATGGATAGTTCCTTTTGAGCCTGAAATATCAGAACCCTCATGTGACCCTTCACGTCTTCAAATGGCACAAAAATCAGGGTCACACTCTTTTGGTGTACACAGTTGTTAATATGCGATCTGTGTTTAAACACCAATATTTTAAGCTTACGCATGGCCACAGGCATCAACCTGACACATCAATCGGAAATACTTTCCTTTTATGAGAAAACACGACTACACCATATGATAACAATGTAGAAATGTGACAAGCATCAACCTGTCTTAGAAATGGCACAATATTGTGCACAAATCTCAATGGCCATACGGCAAGGTAGATGGTGTTAACCTCTCTAAGGTTTTATCACGATCTTCATGGACTCTAGATACACCCGTTTCTGTTACAATTCACATAGTCCTTAGTAGTTCACATGCAGGTCCCAGTAGTTGCGTTACAATATTCATTGTGTAGTTCATGTGCATTACTGCATAGTAACAATAGATCAAATAGGGAAGCACCCGCTGGACAGACTAGTGTGCAGCCTGCAGTCACAAGTTCCATTCCTAGCTGGGGCAATACATCCTCTCATCCTCCCAAGATTGGACTGAGTTGGGTATTTTAGTAACTCATTATAGGGCTTAGAAGGAGGAGGAATCTGACATGAAGTGTTTTACATTCTGATGTTATATTCAACATGCTCACTCATGTAGAGGAGGAGGCACCTGTCTTCTCCTTAGTCCCTGCCCCTTTTCCACCATCATATTGGGATGACAGACGAAGAACCATGATGGAGAACCCATGCCTGAATCCTTGCAATGATCCTGTACCACATCAAGTATATGAGAGACCATTTGCAGACAACCCTTCAGAGTGTACCCACAAGCTGGCATAGTGGAGGAAAGTTACTAAGAAGGATGTGCTTTGCTGAGCTGTCAAAATGCAGCAATTAACAGAATGGATAAGCATTAAACTAAAGTTTGACAACAGAAAAAGAATATCATAAAGAAGATATAAGAACCTATGTTGAAACGATCTGAAAATACGTAAGAATACGATGTAACTGAAGCACTAAGAGAAACATGTATTCCATGATACATTAATCAGAAACAAAGAAGAATGAAATGACTCACTGGCCAATAACAGTAAATATGCTGAAACAAAAGGTATAATGAATATATATCAGTTTGCTTATGAGAGGTATATATATTCAACGTTTAGGATGACCATTAGCTGAAAATAGACGATGGCCTATGCCAATCAACCCAGCTACCTCAAAATACAAGCCCACGATTTTGAAGTGAAAAGATGATGAAGTTGTTTTCCCTTGCAAAATAGAGGAGTACATTGGCTGGGTACCAAAGATGCTATTTCAAGAGATGGAGGAAAAGCCCGAAGGGAGTCTAACGAGCAGACCACGGGCGAGGACATATTTCCCAAAGATTAGGAGGAACAAGAACATTTACAAATGCCAAATATTGGACAATTAAAAGTACACAAAGTTTTATGAGATAGTGAGCAAGACTATAAAGGCCAAGAGGAGCAACTGCACCCAGAATGTTTGAATCAAATGGTGTTTAAAACACTGTAAAAATGGACAAATTCATGGTCTTGTAACACGTGATGCAGAGCTCGCAAACAAGGGCTATTCATTAAGTCTGCAGCTAAGATAATGGTGTACCTACACTCCCTCGAATGCACTGAGACAGTGCAGACTGGCAAGGTCAGCCTTCAAAACAGCAGACACTGGCGTGAGGCCTACCAATGAGGGAGGGTAGACTGGTTGGGAAAACAAGGGGAGGACTGACGTATCCCCAAGCACGTGCGTTTCGTTTCTATGTATGTGCTGCTAGCGAGCCATGTCCAAGGTTGGATTGGGGTTGCCAACCAATCAGAAAAGCCTGTCATGCACCTTTACATACAATGTTGCAAAGTATTATTCTGCAGCCACATTTTCTGCTATGTGTATATTATACAACGTGTATAGAAGTAGCTCAGGGCGTGTCCTACAGATAAGGGGCCGCCCATAAGAAACTAATATTCATGCATCCTATATGTACACATGTTCCCCTAATCCAATCCCACCCCTCAATAGGTTCTATGGTTTGCCAAGTAGGATGACATCATAGATGATGCATATAGCATTATATAAAGTGAGTATAATCGAAAAATCATTGTGATACTGCATGAGTCGATTTGATGAGTGTTTATTCGCACTGCTTTACTTCTTTGAGATTAACGCAGTATTTGACCATCTCCTTTGAGTCTGTGGGGTTATTTGGTCTCAGATATTTTACTGGTAATTCCATCTAGCACACAGAAGCTTCAAGGTGCTAAAGCACATTCATTTTCCTTGCCGCTAGATAGCTGGAAAATGGAGCAGCCAATGGCGATCCTTGCTCGTCGTGCCTAGGTCATCAAGATGCACCTCAAAGATGAAGCTCAACATGGCCAAAACCAGCCTGGCATGGCTTGTGTTCACTGTAGAGGGGCCATGGCCAAGCAGTAGGGACAAGTGGATGAAGACTGGTTTGAAAATGGCTCCCATCTTTCTCAAATAGCAGACATGATCTAAAAAATGATGGCATGGAATTTGACTTACTGGAAACTGAACTAGTTTGGAAGCATTGACTCAACACTTGTTTTTGGTTTTCAAAGCCGATCGGTGTACATGCATGGAACGTTCAGGACTGTGGTTACTATGTTACCTCAGCACTCACCAACCCAATGAATGCATAATTTTGTGTATTGCTCAAATGAGAACTTTTAAGTTCAATCCTATTGCACCCGTTCAACTCACGTTTGCGTGTGTAATAAAATTATTTAAACCAACAAAAAAAAAACAACACCATCCAAATCCCTACCAAGAGGCTGGCACCCACTTTAAGTCAGTTTTACTTCAAGGCTTTGAGCCAATGGCTACAATTGGTTTGGCAATAGCTGCCAGTTTCCACTTGCAACCCACAGAAAATGATAGTTAACAGCTATTTTATATGATTCCAAGGTCCTGTCTTTTTTTTGCCTCGGTGAAAGTGCACTGTTTGACAAGCTATATCAGAGACTCCTGATTTCCTTGGTTGTGAGACACTAAGTTTACAAAAGAATCACTGGCTGCGATTGGCTCTTGATTGTTATTTTACAACATAAGGGTAATGATGATGCCGGACACAAAAATCAGGGCAAGATGTAATACTCCTAGTAAGATTTTCATGAACGTAGCCTCCCAAAACACTGGGGGAGGTCTATGCTCAAAGAGAGCCAATGATCCGCGTAAAATTGTTGCTGTAAAGATTAAACCATTATGGTTGTAGCCTAGAAACAGTTCATTGTGATAGACTATAATTGGCATGGCCGACAAACTAACTTTCACCACCACAGGATGGATGCTTGTTCTTATAGACGTTTCAAAAACCGAAATGAAACCCTACAGGGTTTGATTTTAAAATCCAAGGAATTATTTCTACCATACACATTTTTTTTCACCTGTTTGATTCAATTTTCAATTGTATCTTTAACAAATCTTCGACCACCTTACAAATTTACCTTCCAACCAAATTGCTGTGTAATGGAGTATTTCAATAGACCACGCCCTACATGGTGCAAATATGTATTCAAAATGTAGCTTTTTGCACACAAGCAATTTTTGCCCTGGTGCTTGTAACATGCCAAATTGCACTTGACACTGAAGAGGTTTTCTAATGTGTAGCAGTGTTTTTTAAAATAGGGCAAACTTTGCCCTAGTGCTAGTACTGTGCAAACTTGCACTGGTGCAATGTTTCTGTAATCTGGCCCCAGAACACTTTCCAAAATTAGGGTGATTGACCGTGGTACCAGTGTCAACAGTCCAGGCACATGTGCCCGGATCAGGGATTAGGGCCCTCCAAGTTCCCTCAGCACACCTTTTGGGTAGGATTGGCTCTGGCATAAGACCTGGGAGGCTGTCTATGCCTGGTCGGGAGGTGTCCCTGTTACCCCTTTGACAGAGTCAAGATCCTGACCCTGACACAAAGGGATACTTCAGTTCTTTCCTTCTCCTTTCTGATTCTGCTGTTTTTGCAATTTCTAGGCATATTGTTGCAGGGTTTTGGCAAACTGTAGGTTGAGAAAGTGAGAACAGAGGAGGTTACAGCTGTGAGTGAGGCAGGGATCAGGGAATATAGGGGGTAGGTAATGCTTAACCTTTTGTTTAATTTGGCCTGCAGTTGTGGGTCGTTTCTTGAAGACTACTCTTATCATTGAGGGGTGAGGAAAATCTGCGGTTTGTAATGTGGCATATGAAATTGGTTCACTGGCAAAGCGAGAGTGGTTACAAAATTATTATATTTGGATAGAGTGTACTTCAGAGAGATGGGATGATGGTTAGGAGTCAGGTTGTCTAAAAGATTTGCTTGGAAGCTACAGCATGTACGACTAATTTGATTACAGAAACAGATTTATGAGATATTGTATGTATGTATGTGATATGGTTGCACATCACACAGTGTGAGAAGACCAACTGTGATAGACTAGGGGTCTGGGGTTACATGACTTTCTCATCCAGCTTCATGGTTGGGTTGTATGTAGTAGGACTAGGTTTAGGTGTAGGGAGGTAATACAATGAACCAATCTAGCTATGTGCTTGGTATGGAGACACGCTTACTGAGCTATGTTGTTATGCGGGCAAAGCACATATCATGTAATGCTGCTGTGTGCAAGCTGTACACTCAAGTATATTGAGCTAATCTGAAACAAAACAAAGCAATTGATTTGCCATCAAACAAAGTCAATCTATAATGCGATCATATATGCAGGCAGAATAAGGAGAAAATAATTATGTGCTAAATTAGCATGCTGGCCCGATGAGTTAATTAAGCTGAGTGCAAGTCAGTCTAGTAGTGCTACCGACAGGCATAACACTGAGTCAAGAGTCAGTCTATCTTAATGCAATTTAAGCAAGCAAACCTGATGAAGAGTGTATGAAAATCATTATTAGAATGATCATGCTTGTCTTAGTCTAGAAGAAAGTGTTGTACAGTCAGTACAAAGAGAAGAGAAAGAGAAATATTCCGGGAATGACCACACTCACAATAGTTCATACCAAGAAGACCTAAGAGCGGTAAAAGAACTGGTAATCAACAGGAAATCTGAGAACAAGCTGGAAATGGCAAAAACACATCCAGTCAAAGAGCAAAAGGAAGACTATGAAATATTCAAGAAAGTAGAAGATAGTGTAGGGTAGGCATGGTATCACAAGTATGACGCTGACACAATGGGTACAATTTGTAAACCTTTTATTGAAATTGTTGAGGTTAGAGAAACTCCTATTTTGCCCTATAACTAAGATGAAAGTAGTCTCAACCATCAAATAATAAATAACGCAGTCTTAGCGGAGTCTGTCAAATCGAAATGGCCTATGCTTACAGCTAATCTGCATAACCCAGCATTGTCTATCCTACCTTCTACGCCTGGGATGCAATTACCTTGTCCTTTTCCAAACGGGGCATAGACTCCACATACCAGCTTCCATTTCAGAGCTACTTCAAACGCTCTGGACCTTTTCATGAACCGAGTGCTGCCCCTCTGTATTATTCATTAATCTGCGTTTCTGGGAAGTAGTACATTCCACTATATGACTGCTTTAAAGCTCTTGAGATTAGACCTTAATGTGAAATGACTAAACGAAACATAACATAACCTGAGAGAACACAACCTAGCCAGCGTGTGTAATAAAACCAGCACCATGTCCCAAAAAATAAAAAAGGCCAAACGGATCTAAAACACTTTTTGTAAATAAGCACAAAAAGCATAAACAGGAAATTCAAATTCGGTTAGAAAATCACAAATAGGGAGGTAGAATGAAAAAAATGAAAAACACAAGGTCATAGTACGATTGGGTTTCAGACAGAGGTCTGCGTGAGGCGGGCACACACTTAAAAGGACAAGTAAGGTGCACATCAAAAGAATACATTCAAGTTAACATGCGTTTAGATTTGGGAACAAAAAACAAATCTTAAGTGACAGTCCTAGCACAGCGTGCCCTGCAGCTTGAACGTGACATGATATAGCATACAAAGCCTAAGAGAGCACCGCATTTCAAAGCTGCTCAGAGAACAGAAAACAAAGCACAGCCACATAACAAAAATATGCTATACTTTAGCATAGCAAACAATTAATAATATAATGCAGCATAGCAAACTGCACAGGTAGCATGTCCGAAATAAAATAATAGAGTGGATGACACACAAAACACACACTCACTCATTCATTCATTAATTCATTCTAGATTTAAAGTCGTATGAAATATAACTAATCGGTAGCCACTAAAATCTACGCAAATAAAAACATTCAAATTAAAATCAAAAATCTAATAAAAAATATTCAATTCATCTTCCAATCAGTTTCCAACAGCTCAGGGTGTTCAAGTGCCTTCTGCAGAGCTAAGTTTGCTCTGCACATTACAATGGCTCCTCCGAGTTAACTGAATGTGGTTTAGTTGTGTTGAATATCCTCTGAATAAATGTGCGTCAGGAATGTGTGCGCGCTGTAATGAGGCAGGAGAGTTTGCTTTAGCTCAAACGAACCCACACCGGTGACAGCGCTCAGCGCATGCAGAACTGATGTCACAAACTCACTGACACCCTATGCAGAAAGTTCCCAATTATATAAGAGACGAGTGCTGCGTTCCAGCCCACTCAGGCTCGCTTGCTACTGTTTTGAAAGCAAAAATATGCGATTTCTTCCAACGAAACTGAGTTTCAGGAAAGCTGCAGAGCAGAGCTTTAGGCATCGGTGACCCGGGTGTTCGCCCGGGGCTCCACTTTAGCCCTCTGCCATGCCAGCTCGGGGACGTCTTTCAACGGCTGCTGTGAGCTGGCGTGGTGAAGGCGTCCTGGGGCGTCCCATCAAAATGAAAAGCGCCGTGCTCTCGTGTGGACGAAGGGGCGCTCTAGCGCGAGAGCGGGGAGTGTTACATTTCAATAGAGTACTGCTGCTACACAGCAGATTGCCGCCTTTCTGCCCCCTGCTGTGTGGCAGCGGTGCCATTGCAACCCCAAATTTGGCATCCTTCGACCACCTTGATGGCGGTGGGAGGATGCCAAATTTAGTTTCGCCCTGTGCAATGCCAAAGCGAAGGCCGACCCTGCTGCAGAGGGCGGCAGGCCTATTTCAGTGCGTCACAACACAGAGGTTTTAAATCACAACAGTTGCGTGCGGTGCAATCCCAGCTGAGGCTCACTTCCCTGCGAAGAGTCGTTATGGGTTCCATCGGCATTGAAATGCTGGTTCCCTGAAGAGGGAAGTCTGACCAATTGCTAAATCCATCCGCGGGTCTCTACGCATGACAAGGATTCTATTTCGATACGTACAAGCACAGAACTACTGCATTCACATGACGGGCGGTAACGTGGCTAATTGGTTTTAACACTGCCTCTGGGTGACCAGTTGTGAGTTTGTTTTCATTATATGACTAAACCCTATGCGGGATTTTTCACTAGAAAGTTTCTCCTCACCAAGGGGGCACAGCATGTGCTTGCCAGTGCAAAGCGTGTCATCAGACGGGGCTGCATTTTAATGAAACCACACAAGAGGAATTCATCCACCTTGAGCTAAAAAGTAAACGGCGAGTTCACAATTGTACTACATGGCTGTGATTCCAATAACCCCTGCATTTGTCGATTTGCCCTCATCGCCAATTAGCCATCTTTCGCTCATTCCTTCGCTGCACCTTGTTTCTTACAAGCAATGAATTGGCATGAGACAGTATTTTCAAATGGCAAACTTGGCCGCAGTTTTATTTCCATAACAGAATCATTGTACACATTTTGTGAACTCCAGTCTGTAAGTGTGGCGCTTGCTCTGTGTCCGACCTCACCTGATTCCCCCTATACCTTTGTATAGTTTCTATAGTAAGCCCAACTCTCCCAACCCTTTGTGCCTGAGCCTATCCTGCCCATGCAGGTGTCCGTGGGTGGGGAGAGCGCTGTTTCTTTTTTGGGGGAAGCTGAGCCTTAGTTGTTACCACCAGACGCCCCTGCCGTTAGGCCCCCAAGAGGCGCTGGTCCGGAAGAGCGAAGACCCATTCCGGTTTTCTTCTGGCTCATCCGGAGTCTGTCATTTGTGCTTGGTCGCCCAAACACCGCCTTACACCATCCTGACCGTCCTGCGACAGTGACGTCCAAGTGTCACCCTCCTTCCCTTCCCTTTCGTGGGTGGGTGGGTGGAAAACGAAATCCTTCCTCTCGGCACGGTGAGTCTGCAGGGTCCTACTGCAGGAGCTGGATGTTTCTACTGTAGGACCCTGCTTGTTATAAAGGGGCTCACCCCGCCCCTTTCCTTTGTTTGCCCTTCGCGGGCTTCGGGGTGCTTTTGGTGCTGTTCCGCCCCCGCACCCTCCCCTTTCCCAGCCAGGGGGAGGGCAAAAAGTTAGGAGAGGACCCTGCAGCGGTTGCCATGCTGCCTCCTCCACTTTTCTTTGTGCTCTTTCCGTCGTCAGTGGCACATACGGTGGTTTAGTACAAAGGCCATTACTGGCCGACAGGACAAGCGGGCAGGGCAACACGTTATAAGTCTTAAGGGGCTTGTGGTGCACGAGTAAAGTGATTATATATTTGTGAAGAAATAAGGCTGTGGCATAAAACGCACTAGGGGTGGAAGTGACAGTTTACTCAAAAGGATGAAGAACTGTTAAAGAGGAAAGCGAAATGCAAGTTTCCTGAACCAATTAGAATTAAATTACGGCCAGCAAAGCCAAATAGATGAAAATGGCCTCCTATTTCACTCTGTTAGCAGTGCAGATTTTATTCAGATCCGTTACTTTCAATTCCATTTCATTTTCCTGCCCGAAATTTTATTTTTTTGGGCAGTATTTTCTGTAACTATTGCCCATTTAGTGGGCCAAAAGGCTTGACATTTTGGGGGAAAAAATACCGAAAACCAAAATTCCGGGTGAGAAAATGCCAAAAAGGCGAATTTCACTCCACAGATCAGACTGGAAAAGCGGGCTGATGTTGCCCATAAGCCCCATTTCTCCACAGAGCAAATTAGAGGCGTTTTGGCCTAACCTTACTTTGCTGCAAATGGTCAAAGAAACAGAGAAAGGGATAGCTGAAAGCCCACTGTCCGCTACCTGCCAAAAACGGAATGTTTTGAGATCCTGGCTCAAGCAGATGAATTGCGTGCCTGGTACAGAATTAAAAAGGTACTCACAATCGGGGCTTTAGAAGGCTTTGCTGTGAACCAGTGAAAACCTGGACCATATAACGTGGCTCTGTTCTTCCCTCGCCAAGTCCACTCCGGCGCAAAGGTTAGGGTAACCCGACAGAGGTGAATTCACTGTTGGGATGCAACGGATAAAGCTCTGAGTCCTAGACACTTGGGGGCCATATACAAATGCCACGGCTCTTCACAACCAATCGTACTGCCGCAGAAATGACACGCTACAAATACTACATGCCCACAACTTTTGGAACCCTGCACTCTTCTCACGATTGTGTTCATCTCCTTTTCTGTTGGGCCCCTTTCAATAAATGGCGGCAGGGACACTCTCCCATCCAATCGGAATGCAAGAGGATACCATTCTTTGTCTCTTGCTCACAGTTTGATAAGAGATGGAAGGATATGATGGAGAGTGGCACAGGACTAATCTGCTTAGCTCCCCAACAACCAGAGAACCCAGAAAACAGCTCGCCCAGAAATAGGTTTTCCAGTCACGGCTTGCTGCGAGCAGGCAAACCAAATTCCTTTACTCGCAAGCAACCATAGTTGGACACCACAGAAACAGTTCTGAAGCACCAAGCTAACTTACAGAGAGTCTTGGATGCAAAATATTCAGTGTCCCTGGTTTCATCATGAGTTACCTCTGTGGCTTTCCTTTAGCCTACGGTCTCGTGAAAATAAATATCAACTTTGATAGTCATTTGACCTTAGGTTGGATATCAAACTTTAGTGGGGAAATTACGGTCTATGCTTAGTTATGGAAAAAGCCTGTGCGCAAGATTCTCAATTGGGTATCACCCCACAGCTGAGGAGATTCCCGTTCAGAATATGGTTGGTACTATTGTGAGGGAGGAGGGAGCAAAGGAAGGCGATCATGGTCTGAGAGCATGACCGCCCACAGGCTGTTGGTGCGAGCTACAGGTATCCCTAGACCGGGTCGGACTGGGGCATAACATATTCTCGGGCACCAATGAAAAAGTAGCCCACAGTTGCAATTCAGTCCTTTTGTGACAGACTGTTTGAATAGTACCCAAGGGGGCGTTTTTTGATAAATTGTGGTGCAAAATGTGCAAATGAAAGATATGTGCGTATTCAGCCACAATGGTCAAAACTACTAGCCGCATAGTGAGGTCACTCATCAAACTGGGCCACATTGTGCAAAAAAAAAAAGTGGCCCACTTTGACCAAATAAAACTATCCCACGCCAGCATTTTGTGTTTTTTGGTTCGGGCATTGCCCTGTAGGCCAGTCCCTACACGGAGGGATCTGCATTGGAACAGCTGTGCTTTTAGGGCTTTTCAGAAAGTGTGCCTTGTTGACAGTGGCACACAAGGGGAGAGGTGGTGTAATGGGAATATCACCAGGAACGCCCAATCACGTTTTGTTTACCTTTTAAAGGACAAATCAACCATCACATGTAGAATTTGGTAAAGGAGAGAATAGGACAGGACACAATACTTCTAAAATAAGGGTAAGGTACGTTTGATGAAAACCTATAAGAACTATGTGGTGTAATGCCATCTGAATCTGGGGTCACAGCAATAAATGGAACGCCCAGACACATGTAAAGTGCAAACATGTTTTATTAAAAATGTACGTGTGAAATATTACACTATGTAAACGTGTAAGTCAGCATGCATCACTGGATATTATGGCATGTAAAAAAGAAAAAAGTGACATATTCTTTATGCCAGTATTGTTTATTATCATAAATACCTGCTTCAAGTAAAAGCGTCCAGTGGGAGCTAGTGGGGAACATTAACATCATTTTAAAGTGCAATGTACACTTGCCAATTTGACCATTTGCCATGAAATGGCTGCTTTTGTACCTGCAGGTGACAGGAAAATGGCTGGGTACCAGAGCTGCCTTTATAACGCAATGCACACCAAATTTTGGGGAGACTCTGAGGGGACAGTGCAAGACGAAGATGGCTGCATCTAGCGGTCCTGTCACCACTAATCAGATGGGGCGTATGGAGAGCAGGTGCAAGTAGATCTTGGTCAAGTGGCCTAAGCCCTGCCCACCTGGTGCCTTCATGGTTGCTGCTCTTTTTCCCCCACTTAGCAAGCCCTGCCCACCTGGTGCCTTCCTGGTTGCTGCTCTTTCCCCTACTTAAGGAGCCCTCCAGCCTCTTTTCCTTTGCAGATGGGGAGCAGATGCAAGTGGATCTTGGTCACCTGGCCTAAGCACCGCCCACCTGGTGCCTTCCTGGTTGCTGCTCTTTTTCCCTACTTAAGGAGCCCTCAAGCCTCTTTTCCTTTTGCAGGTGGTGAGCAGGTGAAAGTGGATCTTGGTCATCTAGCCTAAGCCCCGCCCACCTGGTGCCTTCCTGCCCGCCGCTCTTTTTCACCACTTAGCAAGCCCCGCCCACCTGGTGCCTTCCTCCTTGCCGCTCTTTTTCACCACTTAGCAAGCCCCGCCCACCTGGTGCCTTCCTGGTTGCTGCTCTTTTTCCCTACTTAAGGAGCCCTCAAGCCTCTTTTCCTTTGCAGATGGGGAGCAGGTGCAAGTGGATCTAGGTCACCTGGCCTAAGCACCACCCACCTTCTTGGCCCTGCCTCTTCCTTCCTGCTCTTAACTCTTATATTAAGGGTGCCTCTCACCCGGGCGTCCGAAGCACAGTCGAAGGAAAGTGCAATTTCTGTTCAGACCAGGAGGACCCAGGGCCCGAACCCCTGCTCAGACTGCAGGTAAGCATGCACCAACATGTGTTTACTCCCTCTGTCCCCACAGACCATCCCCACTCCTCTGGTCCGCCCATGATGTTCCCTTGTGCCCCCCCTTCTCGCACACTGGTGTTGCCTGTTTTGCTTGATTCTTCTACCCTGCTCCCCCTGCCGCCCCTCCAGCCTACTTCTGCAGGAGTCTGTCCTGATGCATTCTGGTTTCACAATCACCGTCTTGTGGCCAATGCTGGATTTGACTTTTATGGACTTCATTGATTCACAGTGTGTCGCCCTTTCTCAACTCTCATGCTGAACTTCCTTTGCATCTTGTACTCATGTGGCCCTGAATCATGCTGTTCCCATCTTTATCTTGTATTCAGACTTGCAACAATATGTGTTTCTACTGACATCTGCAATTGTATTCGCTCTCCACTCTTGCTTCTCCACTCTTTTTGAATGCTTACTCTCTGTTCTCTCCACCTCTCCCTTTTCCTATCTCCTCCCCTCCGCCCCTTACTTTCTTCTATGCACTTACTCTATCAAAATTGTCCCTGGACCTAGTATGATAGCAAACTCGTCTGTCTCTTCCACCCCCGCCCCTTATTTGTCCCCACTTCCCCCCCACCAGCACTATCTGAAATGTTGTCAGGCCTAGTACAATAGTCACTTGTTTTGTTACTCCCCTCCCTTTCTGCACCCCTCTCCCTCACCTTTTGTTTTCTCCGGCTCTACCAGAAATGTTGTCGGGCCTAGTACGGTAGTCCCCTGTCTGTTTCCATTTCCTTCCCACTCTCCCCCTCCCTTCCTTATCTATGTCTTAGCTCTTGCACTATCAGAAATGTCGCCATTCCGAGTACCATAGTTAATTTCACATCCTTACTGTTCATGGCCTGTAAAAATGTCATTGTATTTTGCCTTGCTGCCTCCCTTGCCTTGAAGCACTTTGAAACACATTGTGTATAGGTGCTATATAAATAAACGATCATATCATAATCAGTCCTACCCGAGTCTTGGGTTTGTGTCACCCGTTGCTGCCTAGGGCTAGCCACTCTGGCACCTGGAATGTAGTGCCAGCCTGGGCCCTGTTTGTGCAAGCAAATGAAGTCACCTGTGGTGCTCCGGAACCTTAAGTCCAGCCTGGTGCCCCAGGCCTCTCAGTCTCCATGGGCTGATTTGGGCCACCTTGGCAAAACGCTCCAGGAAAAGAAAAAAGTAGCTCCATGAGGATCTTCTGACAGCCCGAAGAGCGTCTTACTTTTAAGCCAAGCACCTCTGGTGGGCCGAAAACGAAAAAAGAAAGTTCAGATAAGAAGACCTCGCAGTTTTTCTGCCAAGACACTGACCCACTGAGTGCTGTGTGCACCATGGAGGCCTGAAATAAAACCTCTACACGCCTGCCATGCTCCCAGTGTGGTAATAGAGATAAGGTCTACACAGCGGGCCCTCTGCACGCATTCATGCTTAACCCCGTCGTCCAGAATTCCCATAAGGAATCATTTAGGCTCTGCCCACTCCTGCAGTTTAAGAAAAGTAAATCGGCAGCCTATAGTCCGAGGTTGCCCTTTGTAGAGTGGCCAGAGTGGAAAACCAAGAAAACCAGCCCTGGACTGCGGCACACGTCCCACGTGCTGGGCTTGCGAGCCCGTAGAACCAAGATCCCTGTGATGGCCATCATAGCAAGGTCCACGATGCCCCGCAGATCTCCACTTCTGCATCCAAGATTGAAAAGTAAAAGCAGAGGGAGCTAAAGTTGCGGTTCACCTCCCTTACCCGGGCTCGGAGGGAGTAGCCACAGGTGCCATCTAAGATGCATGAAATGCACCCTTCCTCAGCTGCCCTTAAGACGGGTTCCATTTTATACTGCATACATGTATGCATCCCTTGTGGGCAGGGACCGTGTTAAACTTGCATGACTTCCACTAGATGGAGACAAACTAAAATCAACTAAACTAAATGCACCTCCACCACTGGGAACCCATCAGCTTGGCTCACCAAGAAGGGGATGGTCAGGCCTCAGCTAGCACAGGACCCCGGAAGGGGGTAAAAAATACAAATAACGAAATGGCCCCAGCCTGCGACATGGTAACGATATAGCACCCTCACCGCCCCTTGATACAGGCTCCGACTGCCTTCTAATTCTTCCAACATCCATGTAAGCTTACAGAATGCAGTGCTCAAGGATTTAGTTGCGAGACGTGTTGCGGCTGTGTAATTGAATCTAAGCAAGGGTCAGTGCCTACTCAGATAAAGTAAAAACTGTTCAAGAACTACACGAGTGGGACAGTACTATATTAAACTAAAGAAAAGAGACCCCAATGGAAATCTTATTTACATTCGTTATATTTATCCAATTCATCCAATGTGAATTGTGGTCAAAGTATTATTTCATTGTTGATTGTCATCTACCGCCATATTCATGGTTTTTACCATTCAATATTTAAAGCAAAAGGTTACATTAATATTTACTGAAGCAATCCATAAAATGCATGCTGTGTAAACCTACTTGATGCATTTAAAGGTCCTAAATACGTAACAGTCGAATGGGGTTAAGTGTGTTTGGTCATTGTTTTGAGGATTTCCGGCCGCCCCCACCCCCACAAAGTATCTGAAGAACAAGATTCTAAAGGAGTGGTGTGGCTCATCTCCTGTAGCTTTCTACTCTTGCAGGTGGAGCAGAGTTGCCCTTTCTTTTCACAAGTTCACGATCCCCCCCATTGCTCGCTAGAGACCTAGCAGAGAACTCAGACAAGAGGGCAGCATATGCATAAGATCTTGTACTTAATGTACATTGCAACACAAATCAATCAAGCATGTGGGATCTCAGTATTCTATATTCTACTTCACAAACTAGAGTCAGGCCAAGAGGACGAGATTTCGGGGTACGCTGCAACTAGTGGACCAGAAAGGCCGATATCACAGTCTAACAGGTATGTATGGGAACTATTAGCACCACTGCCTAGCAATCTTTAGATGCGAATGAGAGAGACTGTCACCATTATTACCGCTACATGAGATGGTTTGGTTAAGAAAGGGTGAGTGCCATTTACTTGGGAATTTGTGACATCTGTTGCGCCGAAAGATACAACCCCTCACAGAAAAGGACTGTGATAATAGTACAACTTTGTGCCTAAAATAGGAGTTTCAGAGATTCTCACTCCCACCAATCACCAAGCTAGCCTTTTTCCATGGTACAAGTTGAGTCCAGGATCATTCGGTCCGAGACAGTAGTCAGGAACACTTTGAACAGCCTACCCCTTCATCTCCTCATTCTGATTCCAACAAAGCGGTCTCTTTAGCGTAGAGTACAACTGAAAACCAAAAGGCTGGACTGTCCAGAGCCAGAGGGTGGAGTTACGTATTCCAGGAGCCATGCAGACTCAGCAGGAGTCAGAAGTCAGTTTTCACCAAAAAGAAGGGCTATTAACTGGAACCAGTGGATTGGGATTAAGCCCCCTCTTCCCAGGGGTTGATGGAGATGTTTTGGATTACAGTACTGAATGCTAAAAACAGGTCTAGTAAGATCAGGGTGTCACTAGCCATCAGGAAAAGGTTATAGCAGTGACAACCCAGAGTATCCATCCCCAAACCCTGCATGGCAATAACAGAGAGGCATGACAAAAGGTGATGTGATATTAGAAGGCCACAGGTTTTGATTAAAGTCCAAGTTATGAACATAAGGTCCTTTGGGTATTGTATCATGCAGTGGATGGGAAGCAGAGTAACTCTTACACCAATTAATGGAGCCAACTCGGGAAGAAGGCAAGTTTGTCTGTTTTAATATCAATTGTCTAAAACAGGGAGTTACAACGGACATCAACGGATGTCACACAGCATTCTCTCAAAGCATTTAATAAAATATTACATTTATATATCGAAAACTCATCAAACGCGATGTCGCAGTACGTGGTAAAATAAGAAAAACCTATGGAGGGGTTGTAATAGGTTAAAGGGGAACATCTAAGTATACTTTCTATATGGGATTGGGTCGTGATTGCACATCTACTGTCAGGTGGACAACTCATGCCCACCCCTAGTGCAAGTAATCTTCATCAATTATTAGATACACAGGACATCATTGGCTCTCAAATTATAAGGCCCTTGCTGATTTTTGCAACCACACCTTTGCCTCGAGATCCTTCCCCTCCCCTCTGAAGCACTCCTTTGTGCATCCTCTTCTCAAGAAACCCACAGCTGATCCTTCTTGTCCAGCTAACTATCGCTCAATTTCCATTACTCACTTTCTTGGCAAACTCCTGGAAAAGTTGGCCATCTCTCAGCTTAACCTTCATTCCAATTCTGTTGGCTGTCTCCATGACCACCAGTCTGGCTTCAGAGCTGCCAGAAGCACGGAAACTGCTCTCCTGAACATCCGTGAAGATCTGCTCTCCAACCTCGACTCTAACATCCCCTCTGTCCTCATCCTCCTCGATCTCTCTTCTGCCTTCGACACGGTCAACCATACCATCCTGCTCAACCGTCTCCGTGAAAACCTGGGTATCACTGATCAGGCTCTGGCTGACCTTTTTCCTCTCAGATCGACCCTCCCAGGTCCAACTTGGGTCCTTCCTTTCATCTATCTTCCTCTCTACCCGTGGTGTTCCCCAGGGGTCTAACCTCTCGTCGTGGCTTTTCAACCAATACCTAGCAACTCTCGCCCACTGCATTGCCACTTTCTGCTCAAATTTCCAGTGTTACGCTGATGACACTCAACCCATTATCAGGCTGCCCTCTGTCACCTCCTCTCCCTCTCTCATCTCTGATTGCCTAACTGCCATTCAAGTTTGGTGTTCCGCCAATGATCTTTGTCTGAATGCCAGCAAGACAGAGATCCTCCTCATCCGCACACCTTCACCATCCTTTCCCCTCACTCTCTGGCCGGCCTCCCTTGGCCCTCCTCTTACCCCCACCTGCGAGGCTAAGAACCTCGGGGTCATCTTTGACTCCACCCTTTCCTTCTCTGCCCACATCTCTGAGGTCTCTAAAAAGTCAAATTTCCGACTGCACCTCCTCAGAGGTACTCTGCCTTTCCTCTCCTTCCCCCAAAAGCTCATTGTATCCCAAGCTCTGGTTCTCTCTAGCTTGGAGTATTATAACAGACTTTCTAAATCTACCTGCCTCTACTCTCCGCCCTCTGCAACTAATCCAGAACAGGACTGCGAGACTTGTCCTTGGCCTCGTATCTCTCCAGCTCTGAAATCTCTCCACGGGCTCCCAGTGGATGCAAGGATTAAATACAAAACCCTCTGCATTGTCCACAAGGCTTTCTGGGGCCTGCGTCCGAAATACCTTCAGCTATCCCTCCGCAAATACCTCCCCCTCTCAAGCTCTTCGCTCCTCTACCTCCAACTCCGTCAGGGTCAGTCGTTTTTCAAAGAAACGAGCTGGGGGTAGATCTCGGTCTTCGGCTGGGGCCTCCCTCTGGAACAGCCTCCCTGCCACTCTAAAACTTGAGGAGAACCATCTGCGGTTCCAGAAGCACCTCAAAACCTTCCTCTTTTCTTCTGCCTGCTGATCTGTTCTCTCTTGGCACTGTGCACCTGGCCACCCTCTGTCCTTCGGGCCCAGGTACCTGCTCACCCTGCCACCCTCCTGCACTGCCTCCGGGCCACCCCTTGCACTGGGGTCTGTATCTGTACCCATACAGCCCCCCCTTTTTCTTCCTGCGCTTTTCAGACCTACCCTGTCTGCTGCCTTAAACCTAGCACTTGCAAATTGCTGGCTGCATTACCACTGTTTGTTGCCTGTATTATTTATTTATTGTTATTTATCTGTTTTTCTTCTGCTTCGCACTTTCCACTTCTCCCTCCTTCCATGCACTTTTCCCCTCGCCCTCTCCCATGCACTTGCGTGTTCTCAATGTCACTGGGCCTAGTAAGAACGCTGTTTTGTTCTCCCCTGTTCCCCTTCCTTGCCTTGTCGCGCTCTGAAACACTTGTGTACGAGTGCGATAGAAATAAAATATCAATCAATCAATATGGTCCTCTACAATTGGTTGGCACGCTGTGGCAGTCTGGAACATTCGGCTCACTAGCAGCATGTAAGCTCATACCAGGTGCCAGGAGGTGGACATGACTTTACCTCCCCACCCGATTAACCTATTGTCACTCATCACCCCTGCTTTCTGCCATGAATATTGTCTTTGAATCTGGCCTTGCAGTGTATTCTCTTCTCTGGGAATATAAGGGAGTGTGAGCACACGCTATCATCAGCCTTAGCTATTAAGGTGTCTGGCTCTTAATGCAATGTGACTGGGCTTTGCCTTAGCAGTGAGCACAACTTAATTCCCTTTACTAAAGCAGGGTAGACAATGCCTGGAAGCAATCCAGGAAGGTGTTAATGATTTCATCCAACAATAGTACAGAAAACCCCATAGAAAAATAAGTAATGATATAACCTTACTTTTTTCAAAGCTTATCAATACAAAAGGGTTTAGGTCTACTTGGTCAAAAATATTTGACCTTTTTCAACTTGTCCTATTTTTGTTGTTGTTTTGGTCGAAAATTCGGGGGGTGGGAGGGGACCCCCCTTAACCTATTCCCTTACCCCTCCACAAATATTTATTTTATTTGACCGCAAAACGATCAAAAAAATTAGGCCAAATCGAAAAGGTCAAATGTTTTTCAATAAAGTACGCTAATACCTACAAAAGGTAATAAAGAGATACCCACATAGTGGCTTATGATAGAGGGATGTTTGACTGCTCCTTGAAAACTGTAAATGTTTTTAATAAAGATGTGTGTCCTCAAACAGGCGTCCTTAATGTCAGGCTGTCTTAGCAGCCAATTAGGGAGCTTGACCTGTCCGATTAATTTAATTGCAGTCAATAGTTCTAGTGTGAACCACTTTAAAATGGCTTTTGCAATTAAGCCAGTCACATAGCTCGAGGGGGAATCCGCACCGCCAATGAAAGTACAAGAGGTCTAGAGTGTGTGAAACGCTCCATATTGAATGTTGAGCCTATGTTCCCATTCCTGCTTTTACATGAAGCATCAATAGCTTTCACGACCTGCCTTTGTGCATAATTAACTGGATCGTGGGAGGGAAAGGTTAAAAAAAAATATATATTCCTGGGAAACGTACACCAACATACTACTTTTCTTGGGATCATTGTAATCATATTTCTATTTTAAAATAAGGTTTACACATACCTGTAGATGGATATTTGCTACAAATCTCGCTGTCTGTACCTTACTTTAAAACGCAGAAGAATGCAAAAGAACATAGAACGGAAACTAAAAAATGCCATATCTACCAAAACGTAAAATGGTGGAAGTTAATTACGGGAAGACCTATTTATCCATATTACTTTAATTCTGTCTCAGGGTTTAATTGCAAAAACTCGAATCAATACATTACTGGGGAACTTGTTTATCTGCGGCCATTAACATTAAACAGGATAAGGAAGAAATTACTGGGAAGGGGATGATTTTAATTTGAGATACACGGTGTGTTTATTTTTTAAGTAGTGTTGTTTATCAGTCTGGGGATGTGTGGCTTCACACGGCTTTCAGTTTCTAGACGTCACTCGGTTTAATATGCATCAGGATGCTTTTAAGGCCTGGAGCTAACGCATTGTTTGTTTGTTTGTTTGTTTGTTTATTTATTTATTTATTTAGCACTCCACACCCTGGGGTATCTAGGCGCATTACAGCTTACTTACAAGTTACAATCTACAGGTAATGTAGTAACAGGTACAAAGTATAGGGATGCAATACATATATAGGCATTATTTACCACAGATTTTAAGACTGAGGTATAACAGGAATATACAAAAAAACAATTTACAAAAGTTACTTACAAGTTACAATCTACCAGGCATGTAAGAACAGGTACAACGTAGATAGTTACAGTACATTACTTACATTATTGCCCAATGATTTTAACAATGGACAGATCAGGAAAATACAAAAAACTATTTACAAAGATATAGAAAATCATGATATTCTAGCCGGTGACAAGTGAAACTACCTAGTGCCTGTTATAGGTCCTGAGCAAAGAGGCAGCTTTTCCTTTTACTTCTAAAACTGAGGAAGGACAGCATTGGTTGCTCTTACGGGTGTGAAGATATTAAGAGACACATTTGATATTAGAAATGTGTGATCTTTGCTTCTTGATGGTTGTGTCCCCACAGTTGGCAACCAGGCAAGCCTGTTTGTGGTCTGGCCCGTCATCTTGAGGGTCAGTGCAGTAATTTGGAGTAACCATCATTTTTTCCTCTCTCCACTCTTCGGCTTTATGCAAGTTCGGGACAGCGTATTCGACACCTTGCTATGCTCAATGGTTTGTGCTCTAGTTCAGACCAAGCTGCGAAGATTTCAGAGCTTGATAGGTAATAAGACAGAGCTTTGTGAAGGGAAGGGGCCTTGAAGAAGCAATGGTGTTGTGCCCTATTCATGTCTTGCAGGCGACAGCTGCATGATCCTGGCCAGAGCACTAATACTCTCTAGGCTAGATTACTGTAATGCTCTATACAGTGGAGCTAATAAAGCCATTATCCAGAGGCTACAAACACTTCAAAATAACGCCTTAAGAGCCGCACTAGGCTTCAACAAAAGAGAACATATCTCTACCACCAGACGCCAATACAAGTGGCTCTCTACTCACAACAACATGCTTCTAAAAATGGTCTCCCTAACCCATAAAGCACTAACCAATGCTGCCCCTAGCTACCTCGTAGACAGACTAAATATAAGAACGTCTATCAGACCTATGAGAGCCAGCAACGCAAACTGCCTCGTGGTACCGAGATTCAGACTTACCAAGATTGGCAGTAACAGCTTTCCTGTGAAGGCATCCAAACTCTGGAACTCCCTGCCACACTGGCTCAGAACAGATCAACCGTATTTACATTTTAGAAGTAATTATATTAAGCTACTCAACTCTACTGACCACTAGTCTGTGCCACTGAATTACCTTCACCTAGGTTGCCTTAGCCCATCCCTCCATTATATTATAACATTTGTTTTTGTGTTCATCTACCCTTCCTGTGCATAACCTGCTTATAATTTGTACATTTGTATATATATCTCTACCATGACCATACCTGTAACTATATTTGTCTTAGTGTGACCATACTTTTAACTATGTAAGCTTTGCATTTTCTTACTGCTGCACCCTGCTACCCTAGGGTTTGGGGCGCATTACAAATAAATAAACAAACAACAAACAAACATGTGCTAGGTAGGGTCTGGTACCTTATTCTACCTGGGTACCAGTGCTGTCCTTCGTTTGATCAATAGCCACAAGAACCAATTCTGGTTTCATATTATCCCACTTGATACATTGGGGTATACAACCTGCACCTTGCCAGATGTTTGAGCTACTGCTCCCATGATCCCTCCTCATTGACTATTCTGACTAGATTGATGGGAGCTGTAGCCCAAAGTATCTGTTGAGCCAAAAGTTGCATATCACCACGACACAGAATGTGTGTTCGGTGTTCTGTCTGAGCTAAGTTTACCGTGCTTTCCTGCAATGATCTCCCTCCTTTTGGGCGATCTCAATTTGCACGCAAGACAGAAAAATTGGTTTTGTAGCCTTATCCTTCCATCTGCTGCCTCTCTTACCCTGCTTACATTCAGAGGTTGTGCTCTATTAGTTTGGTTTTTGAATAGAATTGTTGGACCCCAATCTCATCTGCTTGGCTGCTTTTCTCTCTTTAAGTCTACGTTTTTGTTATAAAGCCTGGTACTTGGCTCTCCATTAAAACATTCAGATAACTCATTTGCTCACCAAATAACCATTTATTGGAAGCTTTAAAGCAATTTTTAAACATGTCTACCATAGGAAATGTTTTTCATAGAAGAGAACAGATATTTGTTCAGGCCCACTTTTACTGAGTTAACCATCTTGGGGCGCCATTCAACTAGGGACAGGAGGAAGCAACCAACATGAGCATTAACAGTAAAGTTCTTGAGACCAATTCTAAAAGGAATAATAAATGTCTTCTGACCTAGGCAATGATGTCAGGTTCCAGAGCAGGTGTGCCTGCACCCCTGCAACAGTATTTATGCAGGTGATCTCTAAGAAACATGAGCATGACCTAGTGCAACAAATCAAGGGAATTTGTGTCTTCTCCCAAATGGGGAGTCCCTTCCTGCAAGTCTTGGGAGGTGAGCATGCAACGCAATACCCTCCCTAGGGGTAGAGGCAAGTCGGACCTCACGGGGGGAGACTCGCCTTAGGGGACATAGATTCACATTCCTCTGAGGAACTCCCTACAGTGGCACACACTATGGCATACATGAGATGTTCTCAAATTCCAGGAATCTCTTTACATCCAAATTGGGATGAATAAACTCAGAGATGCCATAATTTTGCTGAAAAGGACCATGTGCCTTTAAATAGAAATAGCCAATCCACTGAGAGGAGTATGTCGTATCACGCAACATTTGAGGAAAAGAAAGAGAGAAAGAGAGAAAGACACGTTGGCACGGGAATCCCCTAGAGAAGTAACACCTGCAAGAAGCAGGAATAAAACAGCCTGTAAGTTTCACACTCGCTCCAGCATATCGAGCGAAATGCCAACACTGCTGCGTGGCCGCAACAAGAGAATCCAGCAGGGCAGGAGCCCGAACATGGCATCCTCAGGGAAACATCCATAGCGGACTGCTGGTCCAAACAACTTCACAGAGACCATTGTCAAGGGGAAGCTAGAAGGAGCCCTGTCTGACATTCCAGGACTGGGGCACTGAAGCTAGACGACACATCAAGAGAAGAGAGAAGACTGTGAGAAATCATGCCAGAGAAAGGGAAGCACTGACAGTTGACAACAGGCAAGAATAATCCCAAGGAACTAGACTCCAGAAGACATTGTCCATTGAAGAAGGTAACCTGGAGTATAGGAGTCATGGGTGGCCTCAAAGAGGGGATTACTGTGTTGTAGACCCAACTATTCTCAGTACCAATTTGAAAACACAAGTAAGCTTGAAGCAAGTCAAGACAAAGAGTGAGGGCCCAAGAGAGGAACTATTGAGAAGCTCGATACTGAGAGAGAAGATCACATGATTGTCAAGTGTGATAGCTTGAAAGCACAAGCCATACCTTGGGAAAATGCGCAAATAGTGCAACTGGTACAAGGCTGGACAGGTAATCTGAAGTGAATTGTAATAAAGGGGGAATACAACCTCCAGCCAGGAATATAACCACAAGTATATTGAGGGATTGCTTTAATAAACGACCCTGACAATGTCACCTGAGAGTCTTTGTCTTCCTTCTGACTAACCACATAGGATAGCAAGATGTTCCAGCGACAATGCTTGCAAGGAGACATATCAACTACTCTTACAACGAAAATAAAGTGTGTCTGGGCTATACAGGGCTCTGTGGGTGAGGCAACCAATCTTAAACCAGTGGCATGACAACTGAAGGCATGACAGATGATTTCGCTCCCTGATCGCCCAAATGTATCTAACAACAGTTCTCTGGGCATTCCATAACTGCTGGATCATTTTACATGGAAGGGTGTAATAAAGAGCATTACCTTAATCCAACCTGGAATTTTACAAGGCCCCTACCAGAGTGGATACCCCCTTTTTGGATATATATGAAATATAGGTCTAAGCTTGGTCATATGGAAATATATAGAAAACCGGTCATTCCAATTGACATATGGATCCTTGGCCTGGTCCAAGTCACAAACCACATACATGGTCCTACTTTACACCACTTTGTTATTGTATGTTTTCCTCCCAGAAAAGGTGTCCTTTGCAACTGCTCAAAAGCCTTCCTTTGATAGCGGTTAGCTTAAAAACGTCCACTCCATCTGCCATCTTTTTGTTCGAGCTAACAGGAAGGCACAGTTAGCTCAGAGCAACAGGCTTTGTCTGAATCAAACAATCTCCTCAATGACAATCAGCATATTTCTGAATTGTCAGTTTGTTCTTTCTCTTTGACTGCAAAAGACTCATCAATGGGGTTGGTATATTGATCCTATTGGACATCTCTGATGGCTTAACGTTAGCTACCCTCCCATTTTTGCCCATCTTGCACCCTTGTTGTATTTGGAATAGAATTTTGACATCATCCTTCCCCTGGGACATATTCAAAGTACTTGTAGCTCTTGCTAGCTCCTCTCAGTTCTGTGGGGTCACCTTCACTCCTGTGGGGTTTAATCACAGCCCCAACAGATATAACTGAAAGGCCCGGTTTGGCCCACTGGGGAATGAAAAGCCTGCCTTAAAATGTCAATACTGCTAAATGTGCATAGCAAATATCAACACAGGTATTTCTGCAGTTGACACAAGGAACATAATAACATGGAAAAGGCACATCACTGTTTTGGCTGAGAGACAACAGCAGCATTTAACTTGCTTCTGCACAGAAATATGAAAGGCTAATTCTCCATGGGAAATTTGGCATTCACCAGCCCAGAAATTGACTCCATGTAAAGGGCCTTTCATGTGTGTTTGCAGTTAAATCAAGACTTGAAGAAAAATATTCGAATGCTAAAATAAAAATATAAGGGAATAGACTTGATGTGTGATGGCGAGACGCAGTGTGTTAAAATGAATAATAGGTTTCTCATGCAAAATTCATGCCACAGAGTGAACCGGCTATTTCTTGTCAGGTGAAATGGGAAAGGCTTTTGTGGGCGGAGGAAATTGTTGGCTTTGGGTTTTGATTCATGAGCCTGTTGCTATGCAGAACCCTTCAGTCAAAATCAAAGAATTGTATGTGGCTTGGTCTCTGAAAGGAGCAATACAAATGACCATTAGCCCTGGACAGAGGAGAGCTAATGGATTAATTGCAGACTAGGTCAACATTGCAGCCCAGTAGACTTGTACCACGTGATTTCAGGGAAATGAAACTCAGAGCTAATGTGAACTGAAACTAGCTGTGGAATTAATGAGAGAATATGTATCATTCCATTGCCCATAGAATCACATTTTGTCATCTTAAGAGCTAGAAATGCCATCCAGGTGTCATATTAAAGATAGTTTCAATGCAGTTCTCTGGGAGTACTTTGCATAAACATCAACATTTTAGAACTATAGTTCCTAGCTAAAAAGTGATCACAACTTCCAAAAAAGTGGAAAAAGCTGAAACCTGGAACAATGGTGTCTAAGTGTATCACACAACTGGAGGTAACGTTTGATGATAATCACTGGTATCGTTTGCATGTAATTGAGGGGAAACCACAAATTGTGCAAGCAACATGGTGTGAACACGGGAGTCATGACATCCGATCCACCGTGATTTGCTGAGTTTAGAAATATATCTATTGTTGCAGGTAAATGGAAATTAAAAATAGTTGTCATGTTGAGACTTTTTGGGTGAGAAATCTGAAACGTTTAAATAACAACTTTGGTGGATGGATTCATCCTTGGTATCCATTCCACTTTAGAACTCCAAGGGGTTGTTACTTGGGGATTAGAAGAGAAAATATGTCCAATGAAAATTCAGAATGAATAAATTAACACCTTCTGATCTCAGTATTTTGGACAGTGGCTTACAGAATAAAAGGGTAGAGGGGTAGAGATCCTACCTCAAACTAAAAACCATATTGGAAGGAGAGCTGCCAAACACCTGGAAGGAGAACTGCCCCTTGGGGTATGCTGAGACAGCTGCTTACAACATCTTAGGTGGAGAGGACTTAACATTGAGAGGCTTTAAACTTTGCCTAGGAGAGAGAAATTGGGGAAGCCAACCGCTGACTGAAGTGACCAGACCCTGTGGGTTCACAGAAAAGCCAGGCTGTACTTCCGGAGCGCCCCAAAACAGAGGTCCAAAGTAAGTTGATTTAATCCATTTGAAACTAAATGTGTGTGGGGGGAGGGGATCTGCCTGCCTTAATCATTCTCCCTTAATAGTGGGTGAGGGGGAGAGGGGTCCAACTGTGTAGTCCATTAGCATATTAGATGGGATATTAATTTAATGAATTCCCAAATAGATTGATGCAGGGGTAGCTTGGAAGAGTTCGAAACTTCCAACCTTTTTCCTAGTAGGGATAAAGTTAAAGTCAAAGTAATTGGGGTGCCCTGGACACAAAAAAAACGAAATTGAAAATTGCCACCATTCCAAACCTTGCCTTTAAACAGAAAGGTGTCTGCCACAAAAGCGAAATTCCCAATTGTAACCGCTCTTTCAACATTGTATTTAACAAAGGGGTGCCCTTGGCCAAAAAATATCCCCACAATTTTATCTTTTCTGTTACATTTTGCCAATCTGGGGCTCCAGGCTGGGACAATAAAGGTATATTTAGCAGCTCTATCCATCTTTAAGCACTCTTCTGAAGAAGAAACTTACTTTAAAATACCCTTGATAATTCACTTCCTAAAAGGTTTAAATAATGCCTTTCCCCCAGTACCTTTCCAGGTTCAGGTGTGGGATCTAAATCTAGTTTTAAAATTTCTCACATGTATTCCATTTGAGCCTTTACATTCTTGCCCACTAAGGCTCCTTACGTTAAAACAATACTTCTTGTAGCATTGACATCAGCCCGCAGGGTGAGTTGCAAGTGCTTTCGAGCGGACCTCCTCACACCATCTTTTATAAGGACAAGGTAGTTCTTAGGGTTAAACCTTCTTTTCTGCCAAAAATTGTTTTGGATTTTCATCTGTCACAAAAGATAACTTTGCCTACGTTTTATCCTCCCCCTCATACAAGCAAGGAAGAGGAAAGACTTCATAGACTAGATCCCAGGAGAGCTCTTAGTTTTTACATCTCTAGATTTGCAAAGATTCGCCAGTGTGATCAACTTTCCGTGGGATACACTGGACGTAAACTGGGCCTTCCGGTAACAAAACAAACTTTATCCAGATGGATAATCTTAGCCATAACAGAATGTTATAGATTGGCAGGAAAAGAACCACCTGATGGACTAAGAGCTCATTCGACCAGGGGCATGGCAACTTCTACAGCATTAAAAAGGGGTGTCCCTGTGCAAGATATTTGTGCAGCAGCCACATGGTCATCTATGCACACCTTTCTAAAACATTATGCATTGGACTCGACTTCTTCTCAAGGAAGTCTGTTTGCAAAATCTGTACTACATTCTGTACATGATTAAAAAAAAGGATACTGTACTCTCATCTCTGAGACTTAACTGCTTTGGGATTCCATCTAAGATGAGGAATACGTGGGAGGACACAATCCATTCGAAGAACAAGTTACTTACCAACTGTAACGTTCTTTCGATTGGATGTTCCTCCCATGTATTCCTCATCGATCCTCCCATCCTAACCCCACAGTACAGTTTACGTGTATTCCACTCTAAACTCTTTTAGGGCTTGGGTCATGCTCTTCTGTGTGCTTTTACTGAGGATGGGGCACATCAGAGATGAACCCCAATATGCTTGGGTCAAAAGAGGCATACCTTAAACAAAGTAAGATCCATGGACTATATTATACGAAAAAACAGAACTGAGGCCAGCAAGCGTGCTCGAGACTCTTATACGAGGGATGATGTCGATACTCGACGGATGCCGCCGAGGGCCATCAACGCCGCGACCTCGAGTGGAGCGCCCTCTGCTGGAGAAAGAGAAAAACATTTCCGAGGCGAAACCTAAAGGTAAGGATATTCCTAAGATGAGGAATACGTGGGAGGAACATCCAATCGAAAGAACGTTACAGTTGGTAAGTAACTTGTTAATTTATAGGTTACAACAATCCCTTCTTACTCGAAGGGGTGGTCACCCCAGTCCTGCATTCCATCCCCCAAGGAAAAGACTAACAGACAGCTTCTGCCCACGTGGCAGATACCCTACACTGAGTGGCACCCCAACCGTACCCCCTGCCTACTCATTACAAGCAGTTGCGTGACATGGCACATAGTTAAATGGTGGCACTAGCAGTCAAGATAAAGCTGTTCCAGTTGCACCAGGAAGATCATGATAAAATGGTAACAAAGAATAAAAGGAGTGGGAGAGACTCTGACAGCAGCATAACTTGCAATAGCAATATGAAACCCAAATGGAGTACGACTTTAACAGATGTTAGTGTGACTTTCTGAGGGACTGGTGTTGGCAAAAACTGGGCAACTTATGAATGAGCAATGCTTAATTGGGTGAACAGCACCAACTTCGGTACAAGTGATCACAGGAGAAGGGTTTAATGTAGGACCTCATTTGGGGGAAAGTAATGGAAGCGATAAAATGAGCATGGGATGGATACGCATGTCTCTAAACATATCCCCATCGTCTAGGACTCCAGACTTTTAGAAATCAATCAAAAGAACCCATGAGTGAGGGAGTGGACAAAGAAGAGGGGGTGGGAAGGAATGACATGCAAAGTGCAGGACGTTTTCGGCCATGTGAAATCCCGTCTCGAGTAAGCAAAGGTAAATGAGGCACTTGGGGAACTAGAGTTGGAAATTATTTCACTGAAGCATGCCATAAGTGAAGTACGGGTCACCAGGACAGGAGACTGCATTTCATTTCCTCTTCGTAAATTCTCTCATGAGAGGGCTAAAACAAGACAGGTTAGACAGAAGTGAAAAATTTGCCAAATCCGGCCTATTTCTATTTTCCACTCCAGTAACCCATGCTCTAGCATTGGCCCAGCTGCATCTTCAAACCGTACACATACGGTGTTGAAAGGCCCTATTGCCATTCCAATGGGGGACAGAGTCAGTGATGTCATTGGGGCCATGGTCAGGGATACCTTTGCAACAAGTGTGTGAATCCCTAGCACTCCTTTTAGGTACAAACCCTCATGTGAGAGGTTCTGGGATCCCCTTACAGTGACATCAGAGCGTCTATGGAATCAAGAGAGGTGCCATGGGATACTCCTTCTGCTGGGGTAGCACACTGCAGCTTCCTTTGCAAAAATGTGCCCTTTGAAGGACTGAGGGCTCTCGCAGGCAGTAATACTGAACCATGTTACTTCATGCTCAGACAGTTTCATCTTGGTGAGGAGGGTCTCTTAATACCACCCACCATCACCTCAGTACCCCTTTGTCAGAGCTATCTCATTTCAAGCATTAATACATGGAGCAGAATCAGAAAGGGGGTTGGGGAGGGTGTCCAGAGTGTGAAGGGTGGTCTGGCCTTTTCATTGTCTACCGGGCAATTTGTGGCTGGCACTTAAGCATGAATCCACAGGTAACAAAAACAGAGAGAATCACAGACGGCACGTGGCCTAGCTGTTGTCAATCAAGGAAGAGTATATGCACAGGGTTCATGTCGGAAATGGGTCTTCCAATGAAGACTAGGTAGATGACAGAGAGGTTCACCCCAACAGCAACATCAAATCTTGCCATCATGAAGTCCTCCCAGAGCCAAACAGGTAGGCATCTGCTTTCTTAGTTTAATGTTTTGCCAAGCTTAAATTGTTAATAATATTGCATAAGGTCAGGATAATAAGTAGCCTGGGGCTAAAGTCACCCACAAAAGGAAATAGTATTGCCCCAGCAAGCAGGTCTGTATCAGTCAATCCAGGTGTGCATGCCACTACACATTCAGTAGCACAGATGTGGGGTGCACCATCCCACAGGGATTTAGCACATGGCTTCTGGAAATGCTCATAGGCATAGGATGGCTATCTCCTATTGAACTGCATGATGATTCTGAAAAGGCTTTAATCTTGGTATAATGAAATTAATTTTACACCATGCAGAGCATCTGCTGCAGCAATCTGACATTAACCGAATAAGGTGCAGCAATTCATTCCATTTCTTAAATTTGAACATCCACTCAAGACTTTGCATCTGATTAGGAGCAGACCCAAAGTCGGGGTCACAAAAGGTTGGGAAGGAAAAGAGACGGGCAGTGAGGGCATCTAATTGGACCCTTGGGCAGGGTTGTGTTTGGCTGGAAGTGAGCAGAGGATGGGTACGCACTCTGGAGTTGTAAAGCTTCTTCGTGTCATATTGGGGTTCATCGCTGATGTGCCCCATCCTCAGTAAAAGCACACAGAAGAGCATGAGCATGCGATTCTGGATCGTCCATTTTCAGTGGCTGTGGTCTCTTATGTAAATGCCGTACCACCTACCAGGTGATTTGAAGACTTGATTACCATGCACATCTCTTCTTACTCACATATGCATATATAAGAAAACACTGATGAATCACCTGGCAACACCAAATTAGAGCCAGTCGGATGTTGATGCGTGAGGAATACGACCATCCACAAAGGGAGTGTGCACTCGCCTTGGCTCATTTGAAATTTGGTTAGAAATGGAATGATGGGAGATCAACCTCAGAAAATGTGTGGGGATAATCCGCACACATTTTCCTATGCTCGCCGCGCAACAAACACATAGTCAAGTGCACTCTGGGGGGGCACAGCCTACAGGCGCAGTCCTCCCTGTCACATTTAGCTGGAATGTGACAGCCACTGGTTCAAAGCATCTCAGGAGGTGGGAAGGCAACACCTGACTACTGCAATGGTCAGCCTCATTAAAAATGAAAGGCTCTATGGATCCACCCTGTTCTGTTGTCAAAGTTCTGTGTGGTGGCAGGCATACTGATGAGAGTTAAATAAAAGCAGGCCTGCAAAGAGGCCAGGTTACAGAGCTAACACAAAGGACAGGAAACTAACACCTCTTTGATATGGAATGTGTCAACTTGAAGCTAGCTCCCACCTCTCTGTATGAAGGGCAGTGAATGCCATGTCTGGGACAACTGTTTGCAGTAGGCAACACCTGCAGGAAACCTCCTTTTAGAGGGAAGAAGTATCTGATTTGATGGAGACAAAGTCTGTTCTCGCCACAAGCTTCATGGGAGACCTGCGCTTTGATCAGGAGTCACAGAGAGCACAATTAACCAGTGAGACACTTTGATCCACAACAGATAGGAAGATGGGTGGGACTTAGTAGTACATGCTGTCACCCCTTACATTCCCTATTGCGAAGCACTCTGGTTATCACCTCACACATAACAGAAGATTGTTGGTGGCGTCCCAGGATTGGTTCATTAGGGTAGGCTTTGCCTGCACCAATTACTGGAGCCCATTTGGCTTTAAAAGAGGGTTGAGCCCATCTTTTGGCAGTCATCCAACAACTTCAAAAGGAGTAAGGAGGACTAATTTGGACCATGGCGGAAGGTACAGTTTGCCTTACAACTTCTGCCAGTGAAGGAAGGCCAGGATTCCCAAAAGGAAAGCAAAATCCTACCCCTAACATCGCCCAGGGAACAGAGGAGAAACCAGACTCAGAGGACCCGTCCAACAGCTCCAGAAAGTACTCAGCCAGCACACAGCATGCCTTGCTAGGTTCTGCCAGCATGCTTCCTAGTCCAGAAGTGCCAGAGAGTCTCTGAACAATGGACAAGGGTGTTGCCTGTAAACCCTCTCCTCAGCTTTGGGTTGTCCGCCTTAAAAGACAACATGAGCCCTGCAAAGAAGCTAGGAGGAGGGCCACAACAAGCATCAACCAGTGTCCATTTTTAAGGACATTTTCAAGGCAGTCGAGCCCTCAAAGCACGACCAGCTGCACCAGTGACTTGTCATGCTGCAGTCACTAAAGCTGTCCGAGACGCCTCAACCAGCATTCCAGATCCGCCAATCAGCTTCTTGACCCTGAGCCACCATGTAGGCCAGCCTGCAGCCATCCTTCCAGCCTCACTTGCCGAACTGCCTGCTGCCTGATACCCGCAGCTCTCTCCCATCTTGAGCTCTGTCGCAGGAGCTGCAAAGCATCCCGGAAACCTAATCGATGCTGTCAAGCATCAAGATCATCTCAAGCACCAGGTGCATTGTGCTTCGTCCCCCTGGTCCTTCTGCAAAGGACCCTAGTGGCATTTACGACCCCTTGCTCCCTTGGTGCTGAAACCAAATATCCAAAATAGTTAAGACTGATTGCTTTACTGACTACCCTCCCGTCAGTATCCAGAGTGCATCCCTTTCCTTCGTGAAACTGTCTGTCCTCTGTGTTCCTTTACATGGTGTGTTGCATTTTGTAGCGTGCTAGTACTGTCTGTTGTAATAATAATAATAAAGCAGATATTTTTATACAACCTTGACTGGACAGTCCCTTTTATCATTGGGTAAGAATTGTATTTTCGCTGTGCTGCAACCAACGATCCACGACCTTGTGGAGATGAGCCTGCTGTTCTGTCCATGTTACCAAATTTGGACAAGTAGGTTTATAATTTACTTGCATTTCGGATCCCTTCTGGTGTACTAGAGGTGTGGGGATGTTTGATGGTTTAGAAACCAATATTCATCCCTGGACCACTGGTGGCCCGGAAGTTTATTCGTCACAGTGTTTGCATGCAACTATTATTAGTCTACTGCAGTGGCAGAGTACAGTTGGGCTTCCATTCGTATTCCGGATCTCTTGGCTGCTCATACCACTGAATAAGGCTAATAGGAGGTACAATGGTAGTAGTAGCTCTTGAGGGTCTCCAAGATTGTATGCAACAGAAGAACAAAGCAGGGGTCCTTTGAGATTTAATTATAAATATCCGTAGCTGGGGCTCATTGGAGAAGAGTGGCAGAGTCTGTTATGTTAAAGGTACTTATATAGCGCACTGTCACCAACGAAATTGGTCCGCAGACGCTGTTGCAGATCTGTAAACAGGAAGGAGGGTGGGTAGGGTTAGTCGGGAGGAGGGGAGTAGGAGAGTGGGAGAGGTGGTGTGCTGTTGGCAACATCAGCTCGCTATACACCGAGTGCTGGGCTTTGGTGCAAGTATCGGATTGGACGAGGCCTTGTGTGCTGTAGGTGCTGTCTATGTGTTGATGCGATGTGGTAAAGTGTGTGCATGTGGATTGCTGGGAGAGAAATGGTTGTGCGAGTTTTGTGTACATTGAGTATGCAGAAAATTGAGGGTTTGGTTAGTGGGGTCTGTATCCTGGTTCAGGTACTTCTGGTTCCATTTGAGCTGTATCCCTGTGGGTGGGGTTGTTGCTGGTTCCTTATGGGCCGTCTCGCTGTGGTTGTGCTGCGCGTGTCCAGCTGTGTCATAGTGAGTCTTGTATGGGGTGGTGGGTGTGTCTGAACCTTTTCTTCAGGTGTGGAACTGGGTTGGTACTATCCATTCTCTGGTTATCTAATGTGACACTGGTCAGTTGAAGCTTTGAATGGTTCAGAATGCTGTTGATGAGGCATCCTAGTGCGACTGACTTGGACAGCCTGTGTATTCCGTCATTAGTTTCCTCCGCTCATGACTATCTTTCAGTTAGTTCTTTGGTTTTTGCGGCACGACATCCTTAGTGTTATTGTTTAGCTGTAGTTGGTGTGTGATGGTGCATTGTTCTTCCCGCTGTATCTTGATGAGCAATTGTGTAAAGTGGGTGCTTATTCTGTTTCTCACCCTCTGGATTGGGCTAATGGTACAGGGTTTCCTGTTCCCTAGCTGTCTTCTGTGATTAGGTCAGTTGGGAATGGCTATAGTTTAGGGTAAGGATCCTATTGACGAGTTGTCCTGATGTTTCTGTCTTCGTCTTGCTATGTATTCCGTCTTTGGTTCTAATATTCTCTCAGTTAGTCATTTGGAATGTCCTGGGGTTTTCCGTAGGGGTTTTCCATAGATTACTTGATATGGATCAGGGTTTGTCTCTTCGTTCATCAATGTTTTAGTTGTGAGTGTGCCCCTGTGGCCGTTTTTTCTAGTTATGACGTGAAGAGCCAAGTTTTGAGTAATTTCCTGAATAGTAAGTGGTTTCTTGTGTTACGTATGTGCTTTGGAAGGTTGTTCCAGGTTTTTGGCGCTTGGTGAGAGAAGGAAGATCCTCAGAGTTTTCTTTTTTTGTAGTCTGATGTTCCTGATGCAACGTCCTGCCATGCCTTAGCTTCTATGGGTATGTCATGTCTCAACTAAGGATTATTGGGTATATACTGAAATCATTGATCGCTGGTCAGACACCTAAGCGAGTTAACAGCTTGCTTTGGAGATCTGTGTTCAACCTCCCAGTAGACTGGTGCCGACGCGAGGGACTGTGATACAACGCCGAAGCAGGGATTAACCAGTGATTTTACTAAACTGAATCTCGAAAGTACTAAAAATGATCTATTTTGCCCACAAATAAGTTAATGTTTTGAGAAAGGCCCTTGAGAGGTTGAAACACGTGTTAACAACAAAACGGGCAATGGAGCTAATAAATAAAAGAATTGCTCCGACAACACAATCAAGTGTGATTAAATTTCATTTTTTTATGGAAACAATATGACTACAGGTGGTGCAGTCTAAGTGTGTACCAATCTGTTATTGCTTTGAACCAAGGGAAGGAGGGGACTGGTCCCTCCCTAAACCAACACACCAACGCGACACCAGACCAACAGGTGCTATATTGAGGTCGCTGGCATAAGTAGCTGCACCCAGAGCAAAACCCCAAATCAAATACCATTATTCAACCTGCAAGTGTTAGGTTCCAACACCCCAAAAACCAACTCAGATTGTCATCCTTCTAAGTTTGATAAATTGAGTACCATTAAATCGGGTATGTCCATTTATTGAGCAGATGGACGCCACAGATTGGTTCCTTGGCACCAATAGTAATCACAACACCTCCTAGTTACAGAACTAATAATGGAAAAAACTATGACCGCATTATGTAACAAAAAGTCACGATTATGAGCTCAGAAGTGTTCGCCCCACACACAGGACCAGTCTGCACTTTGAAAGCCTGGGTCAGCGATGCTTCGCGATTCGAACTAGCATCCTTCCAAGGTCAATACATTGAGTTTTATTTAAAGGGGTGATAACACCTATTAGTACCCGGCGAGAGTCAAGCAGAATGCAATCGCATTCTGATTGTCTCTCGCCGGGTCCTTACCAAGCCGAGAATCCTTTGATTCTCGGCAGGGACTCCAGCTGCCTTGTCCTCGGCGAGGGGGCGTGGCTGCCCCTCAGCCAATGAGGAGGCTCGAAGCCGGGCCATCACCGCTCTGAGCCTCCCCACGGCTGAGAGGCTACCTCCGCTCCCCGCTGGGGACTCGGGTAAGCTTTTTTTTGCTTTTTTATTTATTTTTTTCCCCTCCCTACCCCACCCCACTTACCTTCTTGCTCCTGCGTCCCTGGTGGAGGACGATGGCAGCCTCCAGCAGTGTTGAGACTCCGTGCCTCCACACATCTGGAGGCTTCCATCGTCCCCCACCAGGGATGAAGGTACTTTTTTAAAAAAAATGTCTCTCCCCTTCCCCTCCCTCCCGCCCTCCCAACCCCACTTACCTTCTGCTTCTTTTTTTTTTTTCGGGAGCGGACGCGCAGCACGTCCGCTCCGCTCCCGAAGGCCTCCATGGAAAGAGAAAACGGACTCCCGTTTTCCCTTTCCCGGCAGCCATTTTCTTGGTCGTTTTTATTATTATTTTTTTTTTCTGTCCAGAAACGCCACAGCTTTTCGGGACAGAAAAAACATGCTTTTAGTGCCCCGGTCATGCATATAATCCGGGCCGGGGTACTAATAGCAATATGACCCTCGTGGCGGGGACATTACCTGAGTCGGTAATGCCCCCGCCGCTCGGGTCATATTGCTTAATTATTACAGTGCGTAGAAAGGCTGGGAATCTGGCATGCAAAGACTCTTATTATTCCTAGTACTACACGAGCGGGCCATGCAATCATGTGAAAGTTGCTTGGCATCGGTGTGCATTAGATGGGAGGCCGAGACACAAAGTTGAACGATTGAAAGCTCGAAGCCGAAATCAATTCCCGAAGTAGAACAGCGAGGAGAGCAGCCCTTCAAAAGCTCCCAGCCGAACAGTGGGGCTGTGCCAAGGTTTCTAACAATGATTGCTGATTGAACGTGTTAACATGCAACGGGGCGCTCAATCACAGTGGCAGACAGGTAAAGGCCCCCGTGTGCTGTGGAGGGCGCAGCCATGTTCTAATAGCACCCGCGCTGCTCGGGAGCGGGATCTTGTTCTCACCAGGCGCCCTTACCCTCTCTAATTACCGAATGCTAAAAACGGAACAGCACTCAATGCGTCAAGCGCTGAAGGAAATGTCCAAGAAACACATTGTTATCCGACCGGATGCGGGCTCTGACAGGCCAGGCCCTAGAACAGTGGCGTTGTCGCAGACCTTGGAGAACACGCAGATGTAAGTGCTTAGCAAGCTGAGAACTCAGACGAAGCGCTGTTAATGATAAACGCGCAATATGTTCAAAAAGCTCCGTCCCTTCCTTCCTTCCCACTTAAAATGGCCTCATATCGACATGATTTCTATGTTTAATGGCCCTGGTCAGAGAGCTCCGTGAGTAAATGGGTCGCTGCTCTGATATATGCATGGAATGCCCATTGTGCCCTAGTGGCAGATGTGCATTTCTGATGCATAACAGTTTCTCGCTTTTACTTTTCAATATTAACGTTCAATGCATGTTCAAATCATGCAGAACCATGTGCACTACAATTTTCCATTGGGGCAACAACTGCAATCCTATTTTTATCTTGGGCTACTAGGTGTTGCTTGCCACACAATTAAGCCAAAACTATTGCATTAGAATACAGATAGGGAGAAATGGCATATGCGGAGTGATGCAAAGCTTGAAGGAGCTGTTTGGTTATTTGACCACCCACTGACTGCCCATGGCCATGCTAATCCCTATGGCCATTCCCATCCCGTCCCAACCCCTCCCCGCCCAATACACCTCCTCGTGGTTACTCCTTGAGCTCGCGTTAATCAAGCCTTACCACCAAACTTTGCACTCTGGGTGCCTGGCAGTGTTTTTTCAAAGCAGTCTGAGAGTTAGACGTTATTGGAGTTGTAAATCCACTACTGGTGTAGTAAAAATGCCAACCAGGTCTGCCTTCAGCCACTGGATTAATAAATGTAATTGTAACTGTTTTATTATAGAGCACTTCTACAAAGGTGAAGTGCTTCATGCTGGGACAGGAACAGGGGAATACAGAGTAATTCTTAGGCCGTGAAATTTCTGAATAATCATAAAAAAAGACCAGCATACTTGGCCTGATGGCCTTACTACAAGTGCAGGTGTAAGGCACAAAGGAAGGAGCGACAGCGGGTGAGAGGGAGAAGAACACAGTCTTTAAGCTACCATACTCGGCCAACAATGTTTCAGATAGTGCAAGTGTGTGACAGATGTAAGGAGATAAGTGGGAGGGGGGTGGGACGGAGATGGAAATACAGAAACAAGAAAAACTACCACACTAAGTCTGGCGGACCAAGCCAGTACATTCTAGGTAACAATAGTGCCAGACATGGAATGCAAGGGGGGGGCAAGTGAGCCCAGTCCAAGGTCAGGTCCTAGGTTAAATGCCAAGAGGTTACCATTCTCAAGGAATGCAACTAAAGTGCAGAAGTGGTGGGTGGAGTGCAGAGGCCTGGGGGCAAGTGCAGGCAGTTGCGGGGGAGCCTGGGACCTGTGAGGTTCTGGAGGTGCAGCAGGTGACCAGTCATCAAACGGAGCTGAGAGCGGGAGAGAGGGAGGAGGGCAGTAGGCAAGAATAGGGGATGGAGGGGTTACTGAAGGCGAGGTGAGAGAAGGAGGAAGAGAAGAGGAAGGTCTTGAGGAGTTTCCATAACTTTAGGTAATCAGGCTCAAGATGGAGAGAGGCACGGAGGCTGTTCTGGAGGGAGGCACCTGCAGAGGAAAGATCTACCCCAAATCTCTGTTTTGAAAATTGGCCCAGCCAGAGAGAGTTGTAGGTGGACAAGCGGAGGGCTCTACAGGGAGAGTATTTACGGTGGAAAGAGTTGTAGTAGTGTGGGCCCCGGCCCCAGAGGGCCTTGTAGGCTATGCACAGGGTCTTGAAATTGATCCTTGCAGCATTGGGGAGCCAGTAGAGGGATTTCAGTGCCAGAGAGATGCAGTCTCCCTGGGATTGAGGCCAGGGATAAGTCTCACAGGTCTGTTCTGGATGAGTTGCAGAGGTCAGAGAGTGGAAGTAGGAAGATTGTGAAAGTGACTGTTGCAACAGTCCAGTCTACAGTGAACCAGGGCTTTGCAGATAGTAAGCCTCTGGGGGACGGTAAGAAAAGGTTGAATACCTCTGAGGAGGTGCAGCTGGTAGTGGGATTTTTTTAGAGATGTCCGAGATGTGAGAGGAGAAGGAGATAGTGGAAACAAAGATGACCCCCTAGATTTTTGCCTCACTAGTGGGTGAGGGTGCAGGGCCAAGGGAGGCTGTCCATAGTGACAGTGGGAAAGTGGGAGCAGGGGTCCCAATGAGGAGGATCTCAGTCTTGCTGGCATTGAGTCAGATTGTTCGCAGCACACCAGGACTGAATTGCAGACAAAGAGCCAGGGATGAGCAGGGAGGAGGCGGCCGTGGGTAGTCTGAGAGAGAGCTATGCATCATCCACATAACACTGAAAATTGGAGGTGAAGGCAGAGATCCTGCGGGCCAGAGGGGCCATGTAGAGATTGAAGAACCAGGGGGATAGGATAGATCCCTGGGGGACACCACAAGTACAGAGAGCGATAGTGGAGAAAAAAGACCCTAGTCCCACCTGGGAATGACAGTCAGAGACAGGAGGCAAGCCATGCCAGGCCCTGATCTGTGATCCCCAGGCTGTCACAGAGACGAGAAATCAGGATGTTGTGGTTTACTGTGTTGAAAGCAGAGGAGAGGTTGAGAAGAATGAGGACAAAGGGAGAGTTGGAGTCAGGATTTGAGAGCAGGTTTTTACAGTTGTTCAGAAGAGCAGTTTGCATGCCTCTGGATGCTCTGAAGCCAGACTGATGGTCATGGAGACAATGAACAGATTATGTGTGGAGGGTAAGCTGAGAGATAGCCAACCTCTCAAGGAAGTAATACGCACTCTGTGAGTGCTTAACTGAATTCCTGCTAAAAACAAGCATTGCAAAGCCAACCGGTTTGTCATACATAGAAGTTTTAGACAGTCACCAGTCACTCCTATTAGATGCACAGGTACCTGCACCATTTTGCGCCTGCTAGCACCAATGGCTAGTTAATACCACTATGGCAGTACCTGGCAAGTTCCTTTCCCATGTCTACACAAAAGCCCAAACTGTTAGCATTGTCAATGCTTGTTTTGACCCCTTATCGACAAGAGAAAGCAACAGATTGCATCTCCATGGCTCCTGAGGGCCTAAGGTCCTACAGACAGTTACTATCACACCTCCCGAGTTTCACACATTCTTGATATTCAAAGAGAATAGACAGTGGGCAGGACCGAGAGGTTTTCAAATAAGAGGCCTCACTCACCAGGCAGATGATCATGATACAGGACCAGCCTCTTTCTGAACTCTATATTTCAATGATCTAGAGGCATCACTGGACACTCAAAAATGCATAACAGGAACAATGGTTTGGGCTCGCTAGGAGACAATGAGAAAGGAACTGGATGTGGGTGGCCTCTGAAACACTGCAATATCTTGCTTTGCTGCAAATTAAGTGAGCCTGTGTAGGTTGAAGCCAGTGGTGGTTTCTCCTACATTATGCTCCCCATCGTGTGTGCTAGTGGATCTCCAGTGAACCTTGTCCTGTAATCCTATCCTGAGATTACTGTGTGGCAAAAGTTCCACTGTTGAACATAGGTGTCCTCCATTATGACACAAAGGTGAGTTGGCTTTTATTTTTGTTTTTACTTTCTGCGGGTTTAGTGCCACATTAATCTGCACACAGAACTAGGTTGCTGTTTTAATAATAGAAGTGTTCCTGCTCAATTTCAGATTTTTGGGAAGTTGTAGTTACAGTATCCTTGGCCGATCGTGGCGGCAGGATATTCGGCCAGCAAACTGACATGCTTGTCTGGGCTGCTGCGGCTTGGCAAGCTCCAGGTTCTCTTGTATTTCCTGATTCAATTTGATTACTCGCCAGGAAGTGCATTGGTAAACTCTTTAAAAGCAGACATTTCAGCCAGGCAAGCTTTGCTCCTGCCATTGCTGACACCATTAACCAAGTCTCGGAAACAAGCTTTTACGTCTCCTTTAGGGACTGGACATAATGATAATGCTTAGTGGAGTCTTTCGTACTGACCCACCCTTGCCTCCGACAGCATGCACAGGCTGAGAAAGGTTTTCATCATCTAGCAGAGCCGTTTTGTGAGAAGTGGCAGACTGAGGCAATTCTGAGACATTAGTCTGACCCTCTCTGAATGGATAGCATCATGCCAAAGGCAATTACTCCAACCAAGAAATCACAGCAAGCGGCTTCTATCTGCGGAGAGTGCACAGAAAACACTGATTATCCACAATGTTTCCATGGCCTTTACTCCTTTGTCCACCTCACGAACTTTGGAGAAACAAAAAAAGGCAGGCTAAGTCAGTAACAACTTCCGGTTTCTTTTTCCATTTAAGAGTGGAGTGAAATTTAATAAGAGCAGAGTTTTTCAAGGAGCCAAATGATCTTTCTTTGATTGACAACAGGTGTATTATAAGAGGTTCCAGTCTATCCTGAGGTTGGTGAAGTCTCCATGATGCCAACCATCAACTGGACGCTAAGTAGAAGGCATAGACAGTTGGGAACACACCTGATGTACAAAGGGTTGCTAATGATTGTCCCTTGCTGCTCAACTCAAGAAGGGCAACTGACAGAAATGCAAAGTAAGAAGGGCAAATGCTAGCCAATAACTCTGGACAAATTACATCTTACGAATAGGGAACTGCCCAGTGATTGATCCACAGAGCCGCTTCCGCGTTGGTTGGTCGAAGTTTGTCTCCATGCTAATCAGCCCCGAAATAAACAGTAACCTTATCTAATTACGGACCATCACTGTATATAATAACTTGCTGCTTCTCGGCACTCCTGTTATTGTCGTTGTGGTTTAGTTTTGGCCCTGTGTGAGTTGTCAGACCCCTCGTTGGTCTAACTCTAATCCACACACACGAACCTGTATTATACTTGGCACCTTCTCTTTCCACTCCACGGTACATTCATAATTCTTCCACAAATCCTGTTCGTATTTATTGCATTTTTCTCTTCTTTGGTTGTGTTTGACTTAATCCAATGAGGGTGTACCAATGTCAGGACTCCTCTACCTTTCGGTCTCCATGGTTTTCCAGTTAGTCTACTGAATGTCCATCGGCCACATAAAACAGATGAATCTTGAATGGCTACCCTCAGCAGGACCGCCGCGACCCCCGCCCTCCTTAACCACTTTCATTTCCACATGCCCCACCGAGCTATCGCAGCCCGTTTCCTTTACATACGTACACACGCCTCCGCGTGGGAAGCACCCATCCATTCAGATCTAGTCATGTTCGCATTTCAGGAATGAGTTGGGCCCTCCTTTGTGAGCAGCCCCGCTCTCCTGGGGACCCAGACCTATGTATCTAAATAACCTCTGAGGATAGGATCCTGTCCGGTGTGTCTGTGGTAAATGAGTAGTGTGTGATGCCTACTGCTGGCCTCGGGTAAATGTAAGCATTGCCTTTAAGCTGTGGATGGGCAGGGGGTGCACACACCCTGCAGAGTTCAGAAGAACCCACTGTCACCTTTAGTGCTGTTTCTTGATGACACACATTTGTATTTATTGCAAGCCTTTAGTAAAGTAAACCACTGGTTTGCAACCTTTTCCTCCTGGTCTTGACCCATTACATAAAGGAGACATGTGGGCTCCCAGCAAAAACCTAAGGAGCTTGGCCAGGGCTCTAGGAAGGACTCTACTCTGGGCTCACTGCTTCTTCCAAATTCTGAACCTCTGCTTTATTTTATAAAATAAACACTTTGGACAGTAAAACAAACAGAAAAGAGAAATAACAGGCAGAGTAACTTTGGAATGTACTCAAAAATGCTCAAGACATGTCTAATAAGGCTTTACAGACAAAAAAAAGCTGATGAAAACCACAAGTGTGTTTGATGTTTACAACGCAGAGCATACAATTTAGGAATGTTTGAGCTTCAGAGTCCCCAGTCACAAACACGCTCCCCTAAGAAGTAGTATGTTGTAATGGTGCTTTGGCTTACACATAAACAAGATATACATAGAAGAGAGCCACCCTATTGGACTTTCAGAAAAAACTTGAAGACCTGGCTTATCTGGCTAAGTCAACCAGGCCTCTACACCACCCCTGAAACGGACACATCCGCCATGTGACTCTTCCTAACATTTTTACTCTTCCAGCCAGATCCTTTTCCGTGTACATACCTCCCAATCAATGTAACCAGCGCCTAAATACCTAAGGGTTCGGCGCACTGTCATAAATGCATAAATAAATAAATAAATGTATAGCGAAAACAAAGCACTAGGCAAATGTGCTTTCTGTTGACACAAAAAAACTTCTTGGAAAACACATTTGAGGAAAGGAACTCTGTAAAGTTACACACAAATGGATACATTACTAAACTATGCACCAAAAGCCAAAGTAGTCAAAACGTAGTGACCACCGCCTAGCATTCGAAGCAATCAGCAGCGAGAAATCCAGAAGCTGTTCACCGCTATTTTATTTCACAGCAGTTCCAGAACTTTAAAACAGGTTTGTGCTGTGTTCAAGCACAAGCTGACCCAACCCCCTCTCCTAAAACATCCAAAAGCATGTGCACATTCTGTATTCCACCCACTTGTCAAAGTAGGCGATTGGGAGCTGAAACCCCTTCAGGTTGGTAAAATTCTGAAATGTGGCTGAAACGGGAAGAAAATAGGATTCTTCGAAGCCCTTTGGACAAGGGGCATTCTCCAACTTAAATCATTCAAACGTTATCCAATGACCTTCCCTCAGCCCCTTACACTCAATTTGAAAGGGTCTCTGTAGGTTTTAATCTCTTTGCCCATCACGTGAGACATCACAGAACATTTTTCAAAAGGCACTTACCCCATACCACTGAGTAGATTAGCTCTTTATGTAAACACATGAGGAGATGCTTTTCAGATCCTAGAGGTCAACCTTAAGAACATGTTATATTTGTGTAGTCACTACATACACAATCCGGCCGCTTTGGCATATCTTAGAACAGGGGTATGCAACCTGAGGCTCTCCATGTGTTTCTGACAATGACTGGCATGATCTCCGAGCATTTACTTTGCTGGAAGGCCTAACTGGAGTGATAGTTGAAGAATCAGGTGAGCCAAAGGTGGCAGAACCCTGCCTTGCAAGATATTAGAGTATGATAAAATGAATGAAAAAAAGATAAGTTCCGGAATACTGGGCAACTGAAGCAAATCATTTTGCTTTCTTGTTTTCCTACCAGCTATTTTGGTTAGCTGATAGCAATCAGCCCCCAAAACATTGATAGGAAGCATCCTTTATGTTAAGCAATGATGCAAGTGTCTGCTTAAACTGAGCGCTCTTCCCCGTCACACTCCATGCACCCCATGTGCGGCCGCCGAGCTGTCAAGCTGCTGCACTGATCCTAGAGTGTCGGCCTCTCGCGGAGCTGCGCACTTACTTTTGATGGGGATAATGAGCTGAGGAATGACAGGGAGGATCTTGTTCCCTCCGTGCTCCAGCATGTCGTGGACCCCTTGCTTGGCGAAGAACTCGTAGGGATGCATCATCTCACAAAGCCCGTCAAAGAAGAGCGGCAGGTAGTGATGGTAGTCAAGCTTCTCAATCTCCACCTGCAAAGCGACGGGGAGAAGAAGGCACGAGTAATTAGGATTCAGTGAGGAAGAGAAGACAATCTGCTGGGCCAAGGAGCAACTTACAAAAGAAACTGACAGGGATGGGGGGGGGGTTTCCATGCTGAGCACGCACACATGTAATTCAATGCAACAAGCACACAAAAGGCTTCATAATCTCACATTTGTGATCTGGTTACAATGTTTTCGTTCCACTGTACGAGCAATTAACTTCACTTAATGTTTACTATGCTGAAGCACGACCGATCTGTTGCCATTCCCAGATCCCGATCACGTGACCCGCAGCACAAAATTATATTCAATGAACGAAGACACAATTTTAATTGAACAACCAGTCGCTCAACGGCTGCGACAGAGTGGAAACAAACACTGGAGTACCCTGAGGCCCTGGGGTCTGTCCTGAACAATGGATACTACAAAGTGTTGGAAGACGGACAGGTAGCGTCAGGGTATCCTGGTTCGCCTCTTCAAGAGCATGCCCTAATTACCAGAGCTAAGGATATTGATCAGGTGGGGAACTGTTGTGCTTACACCTTCCAGAAAATAATAGACAGCTTTTCCCTATTTATTTTTGTGGGAAGTCACGATCCTGTTTAGAATAAAACCTACAAATTAGTCAACAGCCAATATCTAGCAGAATACATTTGTTTGGTATTCAGGCCAAAATCGACTTAAACATGATCCAATGCCGATAGTGAGACTGTTCTAGTTCAAGCAAAAATAATTTAATCATGAGCAAACATCTGCCAATATAAGTAGAGTTATTGTTAGAACTAGGGTGAGGGACATGCTTAGATAAAAACAGGGGCCTCTGAAATACAAGAGTGGCAAGTGGGTGAATGAGGGAGTGTGGTGGGGAACTCCCCCATTAAAAAAGCAACCACAAAAAGTAAACAGGGTCGACTTTACAAAAGGTTGCCATCTTTTTTACATGAATGCACTAAATTACATCGGGCTTTAGGAAGGTCAACCTTTAGCAGTCAACCTGTAAACACGGGACTGTTTAGTTTAACCTGATAATTGCCTTAGCAAAAAATACAAACAAAGAGGGTTGCCGAAAAAAAAGCAGAGATTAGGCACAGTCCCCTTTCTAATTCTGAGGCAACCGGGAACAGATAGGAGGCGCGGTAGGGCAGAGGAGGCGCGGTAGGGCAGAGGAGGCGAGGAAGATGTGAAGGTTGGGGTTAGTGTTGGGTTAGAGGTGGGAGATAAGAGGGCTTGGGCCATGGCCAGCTTTGGGCAGCATGGGTAGGGTGACCAGACGTCCCGGTATGGCTTTTCACGCCCCCATACACTCTGCCTTTGCCTCCCCAGCCGCTCTCCTGCAATGAGAGCAGTGTACCTGTGAGCACACACCCCTCTGCCCCCTGCAACAGGCTAGAGACATAGATGTAGGACTACAGGTTTATTTGTGTTTACTTTAGTCCTACTTCTATGTCTATTGCTTGTCCCGTTTTTTGTTGTTATCTTGTCACCCAAAGCATTGGAGACAGTCAACACTAAAAAACAAGAGGGTGCAGCAGTCTGTGTGCTCTGAACATGGGCTGTAACTGGTGAACCCGACCCAGGATCAGAGAAACTGGACTGGCTGCTGCCTCCATGCCAGGAGCTAATAAAGGATTAACATACTCAGTCGGAAGAGAAATCTAAACATTTAGAGGAATTTTTCTGATATGCCTTTTGCAGCCGTTCAGACAGAGCCAATGGTTTTTGTAATGGGGGTTCACACAACTTATTCTGAAAAGAAAAATCTCAACAGCAGCCGCAGCAGCAGTCATTCCGTAATGACCCTGAAGGTGGAGGAAACCGGTACATATTATAGGGCACTTCCCAAGAAGCCTACTAAAGAAGCTGCTGGTAATCCGCTCTCACGCACAGAACTTGCCCCATCGGCCCTTGAACCCAAGAGGCCATCATTGCCGTCCCATTGCTACAGTAACCCTTTTGGAAACAAGGGGTCGCATTCACAAATATCAGAACAGAAGCAAATGAGCAGATGCTCAAGACATCACAGACTTGCACCCGCTACCTTATGCTCAACTTACAAAGCTGAAAACTAGAGCAAATTCAGGGATGCCTGAAGAATGGGGTTCACAATGATTTGCTCAGAGGCCCCAGGCAGTTCAAGATTTATTCCAGTTTGTGGGTCTTTAAATGGTAAAAGGCAGTAGGCACACATCTGGAATTGCTCACAGCCATCTCCTGATTTGCCCCGAGACCAAGCAGCCCCCTGTATCTTCTGGAGTCTTCCTGGACATCCGGAATGCTCTGTAGATGGGTGGTGCCGATTATCCTCTGGGAAATAAAACCAAAATCTGGATGTTGCTGTCATTTTGCCCACCACTTGCGCGCAATCTGTTTGGTGGTCTTTAAATCTAGATAGATTGTGTTCTAAACAGTCAAAATAAAGAACCCGCCCTTTGACGTAATGTTCTGGAACATACTTTCTGAAGTTGATTGAACCGTGTTTGACCTCCACAAAAAGCAACTGTATTCTGTAAAACCCGACACACACAAAATATACAAGACAAAATATACAAGAAAGCGGCTTGTAGGTCACTTGTATTTAAATATCTCCGTTCTTCTGGAATTTCCTTTTCATGTGTTTTTTATCACTTTGAATGTTAACCAGATCTACTTCTGGACATGTTTCAACTTGACAGAATGCTTCAATATGTGCACAGCAAGCGAGACGAAAACGCTGAAATGGCGAGGAAAGTCAGGCAACCCAAGCTGATGTGTGGCTTTTCGGCATATGTCTACAGAACCGAACCACCACAGCAGTGGTTTTTGGGAAGGACTCAGACAGTGATGTGGAACCATTAAAAGCCTAAGTCCTGTGGGAGAATCCCTTTCAGAGGTTACAATGAGTCAAAACATATCGACAGTAATTTAAGAGTCCAGTGGCACGCACGAAAATTACGGGACCCCACTGTGAAATACGTACAGGGGACTTGGTGATTCCAGCCACCAAAAGCCACACAAAAGCCCTAGGCCCTGCAGGGGCCACTGAAAATTGGAGGCATCCCCTCCTCCACGAACACTGAAGTGGGGCACATTACGAAGTGGGTCACATTACGAACCCGAAAAGGCCTATCGATGGGCAACCACAAGACAACCAGCGACTCGCAGTGATTGCATCACAGGCTGAAGCTTGCATGCAGGAAGCTATCTCAAGCGGTGTAAGCATCTAAACTACTCTTAGGTACAGAGTCATCGTATATATGCAAATGCAATTTATACCGTGCAAACCTACCGCACGAGCAATGGATCACTGTACAAGAAAAGGGGGCGAATACAGAAAGAGGCGGCCTGGGAAAGCTAGGGGAGGGAGGAGAGGAGGTGATATGTTATTCCAGAGTCCCGGGCATAACTGGACAAGCCTATTCTCTGGTTAATTCCTTCTTGCATCTCTGAGGTTCTAGTCTAGTCATGTAGCTTCTGATACTGCAGAGGCCTCTTGAGATAGTTGGCCATCAGTCGAAATCCATTATGTGACTCCTTAATTATTGGGCTCTCAAGGAATCTTTGATGCAAATGCATCACCAAATAAATGTGGCATGAACGAGGGAGGCATGCGTCGTCAGAGTACACCATGTACGCAAGCTGTAAGGTACTTATCTGGCTAATTTGCTCATTGGAAATAGTAAATAGACAGATTGATTAAGCATTATAGAACATGCATCATAAAACATTAAAAGTCGCATTACCAAAATTCAATGAGGTCTACACAGGGGTTCAATATCAGTCAGACTTTAGAGTGGGTCCAGTGAGAAGCTCCGCTCTAAGGCAGGGGGCTCCCTGCCGACGCAGTCCCTGTATCCTCAGTAAACGTTTCCATGCCACCCCCAGGAACAGGGCTCCTTAAAGCCCCTTGGCTTTGGAGGTGAGAGTTCCATTGATATCTGAATTATGAGCATGATATTTAGGGACAAGAGAACAGGTTCTCGGCTTCCTTCTTTTTTTTATTCAGATTTCTACGTAGCACTGCACAACTTAATACAAAGCCAAAGAAAACAGTTGATGGGTTAAAATGTTATTACATTCCTGTGTTGTGTCTTGCAGTACAGTGAAGCAAGCAACATTTCTTGCATTTGGCTCCTTCCAAATTAACAAATAATCAGCAAAGGTATGGGCACTAAATCTACGCTACTCACATTTGTGATACTGTAGCGTGTAAAATCTATCGAGTCACATGTTAAATACAGCCATAACATGGCTTCCTTCTTTTGAGCGAGATTAGCACAGGACCAGTTATGAACTGAGGTGACCTGTGCTTGATGGTTGCTTGCCATTTGCGAAGCGCAAAATAAACACTTGTCTTATTTTTGATCAAAACCCAGCAATACTTTCATGGTCTGTAAATTTCAATTAAGTGGCCCCCCCGTGGACCTCGAGTCTCCTTTCACGGATACTTTGTAAGTGCGCAAACCAATAGCAGGCACAGTACAGCATTTGCTCTATTCGGTGACCAATTCGCTGTTCCCTGGCGGTGGGCCATGACGGAGTGCGACAAATTATCTTCTGGACGTCTGCTAAACCTTGGAACTTTAGTTCAGTTAGAAACATGCTGCGGTTTTTGGTTAAACAAATATTTGCACTGTTTATTGTAAAAAAAAAAAAAAAAAGGTTGTTTGCTGCTATGAACTATTTACAGCACCTACTCTGTGAACAATAGCTAGCATCACATTACAGTGACAGCTGCAGTACTCGCCAATTTCTCTGTCACAAGTGTTACTGCCGTCTGGGGGTCAACAGTTACATCTACACGCATGGTTTGTGCCTGCAGGAGTTTGCCAGAACGGGGGCCATCGACTAAAGCTGCCTGATTAAGGGTTCCCAGTGACCCCTCCGTGCTCATGCAGCTAGGCACCCCCTTTCCCATGCAGAAACTAAAAACAGACAGCTTGGCTCTGATGTTGTAGAGCAGGGCTCAAGTCGAGGGTTCATGTGGGTGGATGGAGTCCCTCCACTTTTTCAGAGGGCACCTTGATATGCTAATTTCTGGTGAAGCCACATTCCATTGGTATGTTCATGAGTCCACATGCTGTTTTTTTTAGGACTTGACCCCTGTTATAGAGCTTCTGAATACATAAACTTTGTGTGTTAAGAGGCTGCAGTGCCTTTCGAGGGAATCATGCTACGGGAGGAGGCAGAGGACAAACGCTGGCACACATGTCACTTTCGTAAAAGTTTAACAAGAAAGGGTGACACTAGGTTCTGAGCATGTCCTAAGATAATTGTTCATTTCCATTTAAATTTGTCCCATAGTTGCTAACCTTTGGGAGCCCTAATACAGAACTCCCACAAAGTCCCCTCTTTCACCTTTTCTATGTTTCATGGCCATACTAGACATCCCCACAATGCCCATCCAAACCATGGAAGCCCATGACAACTAGTGTACACTTGAAGCGGGTGGGTCACCACTGGTAACCAAGTGCTGTTAAAATGGTTCAATAATACACTTCTGAGGCTTCACTTGAGTTGAGAGGTTTATTCAGAAAAAGATACATCCAGGAGAACGGCCCCCAGCAGTGGACCACTTCTCTCCTTCAGCTCTCAACATCCTCTGGAATCTGGAACCCCTGCTGAGTAAACACAGCCAGGGTTCCCTTGTAGCTAAAATACACAATGTCATGAGTGACAACAATATTGCACAGGAATGAGATCTCAAGTTGGCAGTAAGCACCTCCTAACACCTCCCTTCCTTTCACCGCAAATCAATGAACAGAAAAACAACAATGTATTAAATATATATACAAACAATGAATGAAAATCTGAAAGAAAAACACATCATTATTAAAAATAACAGAACTGTTAAAGTGGGTAGACTACTGGAACAAAGATATTAAATTACATTGGTTCAACATTCTTGCAAGGTGCTATCCTCTCCTTGTTCCAAATACCACCTCCTCTGACAAGAACAGAATATCCTAAATCTTTCACAACCTGTTTAGGCTGGGAAAATAGAGATGCACCTTTGCGAACTTTAGTAGGCAGTTTAATCTTAATCCAGTCACCTTCCTGAAGTCTGAACTCTCTACAGGCATACCTTTGGTCAAACCGCTCTTTGGATTTGACCCCCGACTCAAATATTCTCCTTCTCACACTTTCCACATTCACTCCCACTACTTTTGATTTTTCTATCCAACCAGGACACATATGTGAGTTAGGCTTCCTTCCCCTTAACACCTCAAAAGGAGACACACCTGTAACACCTTGCGGAGCTAATCTGTCCTCTCCATTACAGTCCTTATCCAATCACCCCCAGTAGCCACAGCAATCCTAATGGCATCCATGAGGGTGCAGTTGAAGCGTTCTACGCACCCATTTGTTTGGGGATGGTACAAAGAGGTGTTTGCTTGTTCTATGCCATGACTGCTCAAGAACTCTCTGGGGAAACCTTCTCTCCAAAATAATTGCTTCATATGTTTTATGGTTCCACTACTGGAGATATCCTTCAGTATAAATATTTCAGGCCATTTAGACAATAAATCCATGACAACCAATACATAAGTATCTCTCCCACCTCTTCCATTAAAAGGGCCTAACAAGTCCAACTTCATCCTACAGAACTGTAGGTGATCTCCTCATAGTCATGGGAACTTTCTGCACTCTGAGTCCCTTATTCCCTTCAATACAATCACTACAAGCATTGACTACTTCTTCTGTGTCTCTGTCCACACCAGGCCACCAGAACTCTGACCTAACCAAACCTTTGGTCCTGGCAAGTCCCAACTGCCCAACATGAGCTTGATCAATTACTAATTTCCTCATCTTGAGAGGTACCACCATTTGATGACCCCTATGCAAATACCCTTTATCAATCCAGAGTTCTTCTCTAACCTTGGCAAAACCACCTAGATCACCAAGATAACTCTTGGTCTTGCCTTCCATCAACAAACCCAACACTTTCTGGTACAAATCATCCCTGGAACAAGCATTGTCCCAATTGTCCTTTATCGACTCATGAACCTGAAAAATGTCAACATCGCTCTCATGACATGAAAATTCTTCTTTCGTCAAAGTTTCTCTCAGCACTGATCCGGACAAGGCATCAGCAATCACATTGTTTTCACCTTTGACATGTAGCATATTATATTGTAATCCTTGTAAAGAGGTCACCCACTTCATAATACGCCTAGAAACTCCCTCCAGGCCACCTTTGGTGAATATACCAATCAAAGGCTTATGGTCTGTGAACAAAGTGAATTCCCTGCCCCACAGGAACCTTTTGAATTTTTCCACTCCAAAGACACAAGCTAGTGCCTCCTTTTCCACTACAGAGTATCTATTCTCAGGCCTTTTGAGAGACCTAGATGCAAACGCTATCGTGTGCAGACCTTCCTGATCCTCCTGCATTAAGACTGCTCCAATACCATAATCACTGGCATCTACAAAAAGTAATGAGTGTCTACTTTCTTTAAACATACTCAAAATAGGTGCATTGGCAATGGCATCCTTAATCTTGTCAAACTCCTCCCTACATGAATCATTCCACTTAAAAGGTAACACCTTTCCGAGTCAGCATTCTCATATTTCTTGACATGTCAGACAGCCCTCTGACAAATTTTCCATAGAACTCAACTAAGCCAAGGAATGACAATACATCTGCCTTTGACCTTGGCACTTCCATCCTACAAATGGCTTCTATGGCCTTCTCCTTGGGTTTGACTCCTTCCCCCGTGATTTCATGACCAGGATGCTCTACCTTGTTAGCTTTAAATATGCATTTCTCTAGTGACACTGCAAGACCCGCTTCTTTGAATATTTTCAACACTCTCTCTAGTCTCTTATGTTCAATTTCATCCTTTCCACACACTAGCACATCATCCTGGTAGCACATGACACCTCTTTCACCTCCTAGTAACTTGTACATTATGCTCTGGAACACACTTGCCGCCGAAACCAATCCAAACCGCATACGCACACATCTGTAAAGACCAATTGGAGTAATGAATGCTGTACGGTCTCTGGAGTCAGAATGTAGCTCCACCTGATGGTAGGCCGATTTTAGGTCAATAATGGAAAATATTCTAGAACAAGATACACCTGCAATTAGATCATCTATCCTGGGTAGTGGAAATTTGTCAGCCACCACCATCTTATTAAGATGTCTGAGATCTATGCATATTCGTAGAGATCCATTACCTTTTTTTACTATCACTATAGGGCTAACCCACTCTGAGGAATCAATTTTCTCTATTACTCCTTCACTCTCCATTCTTTTCAAAATTCTCTCTCTGCATCTTCTCTGAGAGCTAATGGAATGGTACGTAATTTAGCAATTTGTGGAGTGGCATCTCTCTTCAATTGAATCTTATGTACAAACCCTTTCAAACATCCTAACTTATCAACTGTGGTATTGGTTTGTGCTCTCACATTATTCACCACGGTACTGGCATTGGTGGCTTCACTCCATACCACCAATACTTGATCTGGGTGACTTGCTTGAAGCCGTATTTTCAGTTCTGCTTGATCACTCCAGGACAGGAGTTCTCCACCCCTATTGGCCACATGAAATGTCCCTGTTGACTTCCAATCCTTGAATTGCAACTCTGCTTCAAAACATCCTATTATTTCTATCGGTACATCCCCATAGGCATTCGCTCTCACTATATTCTCCCATAAGGTACAGCATCCAAACTTTTCTCTCCACACATGCACACTTATCAAGGTATAATCCGCTCCACTATCCATGAGCATCGACACAGGTATACCTCCAACCATCACTGTGGCATATGGTTTCTTTTTCTTCACTTTCCCATCAATGGCATGGACTGAAAACACCACCTCCCTACCATCATCATCATCATTTGGGTCATACTCATGCTCTACATTGACCTCATGTACCTGACCTGAGCTTGCATTGAAATTCCTACAACACCTGGCCATGTGTCCTCTCACTCCACAGTGATTACATATTATGTGGATTGCATAACACTCTTTGTCAGATGCTAAATGTGACAGACTACCACACCTGAAGCACCTCCTTATTGGAGTGCCTCTCGAGTAACCGGAATCTCTACCACCCTTAAATACATTAGTCTCACTGGGCGATCCCTTGGCTGCCCTCATGGACGACCACTGTTGGCCCGGCACCCTGGAGGCAGGACACTGACTATTCTCCGTCCTCCTGCCCATTTGCAAAGGACGGCATGGAGGCCCTGCAGCACCTCTCTGCACCACTTTTGAAACCTTTTGTATGGCAGCCTCATTGTCATCTGTCTTGGGCCTATCATGCGATGAATTGTCTACTTGAAGAACTTTTATACATTTATCTGTATGTTCTACCATTTTCGCAATCTCAATGGTTCCGTCAAGAGAGGGATTCCTTTCCTTCCACAATTCCCTTCTGATATTGTCATTAGAACATTTGATCATCAACTGATCCCTTATGTGTTCGTCCTGACAATGACCAAATCTACACTTAATAGCCAAACCTCTAAGAATTACATTCTTCAATATTCTCCTCACTCTTCTGGGCTCTTGTGGCAAACTTGTACCTTTTCTAGTATTATATTCTCCTCAACACAATAATGTTTATCCAACTTTGCTAGAGTCTTTTCAAATGGCCCCCATTCAGGAATATCTGATGGCTCCGGAAGCTTTTTTAACACTTCTTGCCCAGCAGCACCCAAACAATGAAAGAGGAGTGCCTCCTTGCGCTCATTGGAAAAGTTGGGGCCAAATGCAGCCAGCACATATTTGTAAAACCCCTCCTTCCAGTCTAACCAACGCACTCTAGGTTCACCTGGCGTTGAAAGGAACAAGACTGGAGCCGGAATGTTTGCCATCTCTCAACCTGGGCATTGTCACCCCCATGACAAGCAAACCCTCTGCTCTGAAGCGCTGTCCCCAAATTTGCAAATGATCCAAACTCTCTAAATCTGCAAAGTTTCTTTAATGTTATGCGCATGCACCCACCAGTAATGCCGTGTCCAGAAATTCGCTGTAGAAGCTGTCACCACTCCATGCTAAAATCACATATTCTGACTCACACAAAACTCCCGTATGGTTGCGAAATATGGTAGATGACACGGGCCAAAGATGGCCGCCACGCCTTGAGATCCTTTTCTCCAACGGCGTGCTGACGTGCGGCCGCAGGAAGAAGAGCAACCCGGAAGACAGTCGCGTTCTGAGAGCTGAGGACTGCAGTGACGTGCGGGCAAACCAGCAGGTAATCGCTCTGCGACGTTCCGTCCGTGTTCTTAAATGTAAATAGTGGTGGCGGGTGCATCCAATGGCAGGATCGTACGATGACACGATTCTGGCACCTTGCACTCAACTAAGCATTTGTATAATGCAAGTCCGCGAGAAGCTAACGCTAGGCTTCCCTCCCCAGCGTTGCTTTTGTGATCCACCGTACTCCCCGATTCCAATAAATAAATGATGCTCCTCTCATCTTCCAAGCCCATAAACAAACAATGCCTCCGGGGCCCGCACTCTGCTTCAGGCTGAACTCTGCTCCGGGACGCAGACCAGGTCCAGGGGGTCAAACCGACCACGATACCCTTCCTGTGCTTCCTTGCACCGGGCAAAATCCAAACTGGTGAAGGGTTCTTGCTGTTGCCGGGGGCCATATCTCACTGGGCCCAAACCTCGTTGCCAATGTTAAGATAGTTCAATAATACACTTCTGAGGCTTCACTTGAGTTGAGAGGTTTAGTTCAGAAAAAGGTACATCCAGGAGAACGGCCCCCAGCAGTGGACCACTTCTCTCCTTCAGCTCTCGGCCTCCTCTGGACTCTGGAACCCCTGCTGAGTAAACACAGCCAGGGTTCCCTTATAGCTAAGATACACAATGTCATGAGTGACAACAATATTGCACAGGAATGAGATCTCAAGTTGGCACTAAGCTCCCAAGTCCCCTCTTTCACCTTTTCTATGTTTCATGGCCATACTAGACATCCCCACAACGCCCATCCAAAACATGGAAGCCCATGACAACTAGTGTACACTTGAAGCGAGTGGGTCACCACTGGTAACCAAGTACCCTTCAGTTGTCCAGCTCAACTTAGACTTTAAAGTAAATATGCTCAGGATTTTAAGTACATAATTGGTGCCTGTTGTGGACAATCCCCTTGTGTATAAACCAACCTACTATCATTCATTTATGCTTTCGTCTGAACACAGATGCAAATGTGTGTGAAATTAGTACATTCTTTTTTCGGCCAGACTCTCTCTAGCATTCTATTTTCTCCCATTTGTGAATAGCCCCGGTCGTCCTCCTCTCACAACTTTGTGCCTATCCCGCTCCCCTCTTTTGGAGCCATGTTGGACAAAGAAGATTCCCCTATCCCAACTCTTCTCATATATAGTAACCTCTCCCTGAGTCTAGCTTGACTTTTCGACTGCCCCTCTGGGAATGTTTCTCATTTGTTGGTGTGCCCTGACAAGGGTTTGGAAGTGGCCGGAATGTGAGGGCCAACATGCTGCAGCAAACTCTAAAATATACATACAGTAAAAAATATATACATCAATACAGACATTGGCAGGGAATGTACGGACAGAAAAGGCCATCTGTGCCCATAGCTCTCTAGCAAATCGGGCAGAAATCTGCTCTGCACCCACGTCTGCCCAAAATTGTTTACAGTTTTCAACTGTACATGCTAAAAGAGACTTGTGCAGTGTATGAACTGCCTGGCTTGTAATTAAGGGATATTAAGTTTGCAGTATTAATTTTGGGCTTAAATTCAATTTGAGTGTCAAGGCATAACTGAATGACTGCTGTGGAGATATGTTTAGAGCTGCCTGTACATTCTATGTCTTTTTTCCATCAATTCTTTCGGAATATTGTGCTGTAAAATGCAGTGTCAAATCAGGGAGCGTTTGGGCTCCTGTGCTTCACTTGGTTTGTTGCTCATGTTTAGGGCAGTGGTTTGGGTGATTTCTGAACCTGCACTGAAAATTAAACATTTGCTGCACTGGGCTCAATTCCTGACACTTCCCACTGTCCCTTACAGATGGAGCCGACTTCCACCACACCTACAAACTACCCAAGTTCATCACCTCCTTCATTGGAGATTTCACAGACTTTGTCACCCCACCTTGTTTCTCACCATGACCGAAACATCTTCCCTGACCAACAATATCTTCTTCGACTTCAACATAGCTAGTAACCCAGCAACCAAATCAATGAAGTTGCACGGAAATGGCTACCATCAAGATGATCAGTGATGCTTTGAACATCGTTGATGATGGCCATCCTTACCTCTGGGAAATCGACTTCTTGGCAGCAATCAAACAGATACTCACCAACATTCTGCATCACAGCATTTGTGATCAGCAAGATCATCCGCAGCTGGATTACATTTTTCCTTGCTAGCTGCCACCAATTTGTCGAAATGGATTCTTACAGATCAGCAACTCTATGCTTCACCTATGGAGTTCTTCAAGGATCCAGCCTCTGCACCTTCATATTCGACCATGGAACTGGTCAGAACCCACCTGGTGCCACACAACATCCCCAACTCCTGATATGCAGATGACATGCATCTGTACTGAATGATATACCTCCACGGAAGGCATCCACAAGCTCAAACCTGCCTCACATTGTTCCAGTCCTAGATGTTGATCCCTTACCCGAAGCTCTATCCCCTCAAGAATGAATTCCAACTGCTGACCTACATCACTGAACACCCCGACATTCAGACCTCACTCTCCACTATGAACTTTGAGGGGTTCACACTGCAGCTGATCACCTGCATCAGGTTCCTTATGTGCAACATTTTGAGACACCTCTCCTTCAAAGAGCACATAGCAACAAAGACACAAACGGTTTGTGCCAATTTTCTCTCCTGTGGGCAATCTAGTCCCCCAGCCAGGAAAACAACTTCAGATTTGATATCCAAGCCTTGGTCCTTACCCACCTCTGAAAGGACCTCCAGCAACTACCCTGACACCCTCAATGTGTGTTCTGCATGCTAAAGCATGACTCAAACGATTGAATTCAACCACATCCCCACAACCTCATCGAACTGCATTGGCTCCGGCTACATACATGTACCATCTTGAAATCCCACTGCATCATTTACAATTATGTTGTTCTCAAGACCCCAAGCTACCTCAGGGAGCAGCTCAGCATTTCCGGAGGCCTATGATGCACCAGAAATAAGGATATGTGCAGAGTAGAACTCCGCTGGTGCAGGAAGGAAAGAACCAGAAAACAGCCCATCTCTGTCTATGCTCCAGGCACTGCAACCTCCTCCCAGTCAACATCAGTTTTGCTCACCTCATTTCTACATTTCAGGAAGGCGCTCAAGAGCCTCATCTTCAAGGAATTGCTCCTCCCAAACACCAAGGTCACACCATCCACCTTGTCACTTGCTCGGTTTCCTCTCCTGGTTACTTGTAGATCACTTACTGCCAAATTGCTCCCCCTGTGTTAGCTCCCTGCTCTTTTGTAACTCAGCTTCCCTCACTGTGCACTTCTCCCTATGGCTTGTAAAGTGGTCTGTTGCTTCCCGAAGCTAGGTCTGCAATCCATAAACAACATAAATCATAATAACGGATACAAGTGTCTTTTTTTCTAGCCAAAGTTGTAAAGTTAAATAACCTAATTTTATTGAAAAATTCTCCAATTAAAATTAAATCTACTTTTTATTCATACTCAATAGGAACTTTTTCCTCTTGTTAAAGTGGATTAGGTCTGCAGTCAATACAGGTGTTTCGTTTTTTAAAAATCAATTAGTAACGGAGAGGGTCAATCAGCTTGTAACAAGCAAGCTCATTGACCCTCGCTGGGTCGTTACGAGCCCGACAAAGCCTTTGTCGGGATGGTCGGGTCTGTGTCCTGGCCGCCATGGAAAGGGAGAAGGGACTGCATGTAGTCCCTTCTCTCTGTTCCCTGGCACCCATCTTTGTTTACTTTTTTCAATGGCTGCCATGGAAAGGGAGAAGGATTACATTTAGTCCCTTCTCCCCCTTTCATGGTGGCCATCTTTTTTGTTCACTTTTAAATTCGTTTTTCAATGGCCACCATTGCAAGGGAGAAGGTACTATGTAGTCCCTTCTCCCGTTCTGTGGCAGCCATTTTTTGTTCTTATTTTTTTTCAGTTGTGCAATGCCAAAGACATCACGCAACTTTAAAAAAGTAACTATTAGTACCCTGCTCTAATGTGCCGGGGTACTAATAGCAATAAGCCCCTTGCAGCCGGGGGGGGGGGCAATACCACTTCTGGTAATAACCCACGGCCTTCATTAGGTATCTACGGGCCCCAGGGCATTAGCTGATGCAGTAATGTCCCCCTAGCTAAGGGTTACTGCTTAAGCAGTGATTAAGCAGGCCGAGTAAATTAAGGTGGCCTTGAAAAACAAGGACTAGAAGAATCCAGTTGGGTTTTTCAGAACGACCAACACATATGTAAAGGCTCTCCTATGAAAGGGATTAGATAACAATGTTTCACTGTGGATACGCACACAAAAAACCTGACTGGAGTTTACTATTTCCGTGCGTCGACTTAGTCTGCACTAGCAAATAACTTAAATCATGAAACATCCTGACATTACTGTGTCATGTTGAACATTCAGACACCCAGCCAGACCAGAGGTGCTGGATTTCTGACAGAGGGAGGAGCTTCATACAAAACATGTTTTAGAAAAAGAGCCGGTCATTCCCTGAAGCAGAAAGTCCAAGGTTACTAAAAATATACATTTGCTGTTGAAATACCAATGCCGATGTTGATTAAAATAAATGTCTTACAAGTGGGGATAATGGGGTACGCCTTGCAAAATAAGTTTCAAAGACACGCCTCAAACACGGAGGCAACGTATATGCACCACATAGCGTTTTCCTACGGGATTGTGCCATTGAAAAACGCTTCTGTGACTCAGGCCCTGGAGACGAGGCATTCCTCTCCGGCCATTGACTCCCGTTATCAGTAAGTGCTCTTATATCGGAGCCAAATATAGCTTGGCTGATAGGAGCAGCCCGTCGGCGGCAGCACCTGGCACGGGCCCTTCTCTGCCAGACGCCCAGAGTGCGTGCGCCTGACTTCCTACGACAGGATATCTCTATTGCAAACCTACTCTTCCTGCGCCACTGCCGCCTCGCTCTTGTATCCTCCACGCACGCAACCCGCCATAAATCCACGGGCACGCACTTAAAATATGAAAAACACACGAGAGCGGCTTTTATTGGCCAGCCAATTTATGGCGCCTCATTATTTTTATGTGTTTGCCTTGCGGCACAATGTACACTTGAAAGCAAAAAAAAAAAAAGAATAATAAAGTCAGCAGGGTTGAATGCAAAAAATGCAGAAAAAACAGGCAGCAAGCGGGAAGGGGACATATTTTACTTGCCACCAACTAATGGGCCACACTAGATGGTCCGAATGAAGCTTTCCGAACACCCCATCCCCAATAGGGCCCCCTCAGAACCGAGAAAACACAGACCGTTGTTGCCTTTCCCTTCCTGAATGACTGCAGATGGTGGTGCAACAATCTTATGACGTTGAACAGCTGCAAGTTGTGTACAATGAAGTGGTGAGAAAAATCATTAAGCTTTCATGCAGTAAATGTATTTGATTTTTTTTATGTAGCGCCAACTTGCCGAAAGGCCTCAGAGCATAACTATCACGCTTTCTCCTCATTCTGTCCCTATTTCACAAGCCTCTAGGTCAGACATTCACACTCTATCTAGGACAGGCAACACTCACAATGCACCAGTTACCCCAGCCAGGTTTCCATTCCCTGTCACTCACAGTGGACGGGTGTCACGTGAGCGGGTTTACCCCAAGGGCCACATATGCAGACTCAAGGGTTCCCCGTTCCTCCACTGGCGTCTGCCATGACGTTTGCAGGAGGGAGCTCGCAGGCGCCGGCTACAGGATGCTGCACGCAGAAAGTAATTTCCGCGATCATGGAGACCATTGAGTTCTAAACAACGCTCACATGTCGCGTCTGCGGGTCACGTGACGCGTTCATCCGTCTCACTCGCGGATCAGGTGACGCGGAAGCATCCACTACTTAAGCACTGAACTTCCGCACGTCCGCGCTTCACAACTGTTCTTTGGACGACTCTGTACGGCGTTTGGATACTTTGTATTTCACGGCTCTTGACTCTTGGACTATTTTCGGATTTGCTTTGCACACGTCCTTTGGCTCGGTTTGCTGGATCATTTTGAACTCGGAACGCTTTCTGGACTGTCTTGGATTACCCTGAATCGGACTTGGCATTTTTCCTCTTCGCTGCATTACGTTATCAAGTACTTTGGATTTTGGTCCTTTCGTTTCATCAAGTTACTGGAGGGCGAGTTGGGTTTTTAACCCAGCCTTTAGTTCTTCTCCCTATTGTCATCGGGGAAACCAGCTCACGTGCCCCTCCACGGAATTATCAACCATCATAGGATTCTGGGCTTCGTTACCCATCAGCTT